>NC_054371.1:227644490-228244490 GCF_017654675.1 Xenopus laevis
TCCTTTGTAGACTTAGAGGCAGATTTCTGAAAGTTCAAGTTGTGTTGACCAAAACTCAAATTTTTGGGTTAAAAAACAAATTATTTGAGTTTAAAAAAAAAAAAAAAAAAACTTGAATATTTGACATTTATTATAACCCGACCCTGGAAATAGCTTGAATCTGAAAAAACACCATCGAAAACATGTCAAGGTCATGTAGGGGCCAATGGCAGAGGTCCCTTGAACCATTTGAAGATGTTAACAGCCTGTTTGATGTTTGAGTTTTTTTCTGGAAGGTTTTTCCCAAAAACTGGAATGATTCAAATTTTTTCTTAAATAATATACCATTTGAGTTGTGAGTGTAAAAAGATACTCGAAGAAACACTCGACCTTTGATAAATGACCTCTTAAAAGTATTGAGATCCAATTTATGCAAAAATCCCTTATCCAAAAAAACCCCAGGTCCCTAGCATTCTGGATAACAGGTCCCATGCTTGTATTTGACCAGAACTTTCCTATTTTCTGCTTAGGACTGGGTTTTAAGGCCCAGTATAGCCTGGTCATGGCCATATTAAAATTACAGACCATTTTCCACTCTTGTTTGGGCTCATTACTAGAGTGTATCCCTGTTAGGAAAGAAGTATAAAACAGTAGACAATTCTAGATGCACAAAGCTTCCTTGTCTTGGGCTCCAATAACTTCCAGTAAAATACAGTGGGAACTATTATTTGTCAAACTCTCCTGTGAAGCGTATGGATTTAACAGACAGAAAGAAAGTAAAACAGAATTTCAGCATCTTTTTTAGATGCATCAGCAATAAAATTCTGTCTAAATGATAAAATCATAATAGATGGACAGAATCAGATGTTGGCTAATAACGTAGGCTCTACCTATCCTTTGCTTTTCCTTTCACATTTCTACAGATATAACTACATTTTCCAAAATAAACTCAACAAAATAACAATGGCCTGTCACCAAGCCCCAGAGCGAAGCCCCGTATTTCAGAGATGATCTTGCGCAGCACAAGCTAATATTGTGGTCACGTCTACACCCTTGTTTTATTATCATTTACTATGCATTTTCCCATATGTTCATTTCATCCCATCAAGATGCTTTTTGCCGAAGATATTAAAATATCATTATGTCAACACTCATCCAATAAAGAAAAATGTGTAGCTCTAACATTAGGCCGTGGAGAATTCATGAATGCTTCATCCAAAAACAGACTAACCTTCTCTGAAGTTTCTTTAGAAAATATGAATGCATTTTAATCATGGCAACTGTTTGTATACTCTTGGATATTTCACCAGATAAGATTAAAGATCATCGCTCGCCCTTTCCATCAATTAAATTGCTCCGGAACTGAAGTACTCACTCAAAAGCTTCGACATTTTTATTAGCACTTAACTGACTTGGTAAGTTTTTATGGGACCCAAATTCTTATTCAAAATAAATTATTCTTTGTTTCGCCCCCTTGCTGCGTAGTTGCTGTCACATCCGAAATTCCATTCCATCTATCCATTACTTACTGCAAATTTTAACCTTCTCTCCTTGAACAGCTTCTTCCTCATATTACATTTGTTGGTCTCTAATGGCCAATGTTTTATAGTTTTCCTCTGTTAGGGGATTTTTCATTGGCAGTTTTAGGTTGTTTTTCCCCATTTTCTTTGTTCTGTTGTAGAACAGGAGACAGCCAGCATTCATACATTAAAGCCTAAGATAACAACACACTTAAGCTGGCTTTACATGTCAAGATATGATGGCTTGGATTAGATGATTTCAACCATATCTGTATATTTGCCCCATAGTCAGATTGTTTGGTCACCTTGAATTGATTGATAATATATGTTCCCCCTTTAGCCATGCACTAGAGCTTTAGTATGTCAAATTGATGTCTGTGAGGGATTGTATGGAGGATGAGTCCTTCAGGCGAGGACTGATTGTGCTCATAAGAGACAAGAAGTGGTAATGAAGGAACAGGGTTAAAAACAGGGTAACGTGGCCAAAGAATCAAGTTCAGGCAGGATAGGTATGGGGAGGGAGAAGAGAACAGAGTGTAGCAGGATGGTGTGGGTGAAGATAGAAATTGGAGCTGGATGGAACAGGACAAGGATTGGAACAAGAATAGAACTAGAGTGGAGACAAGAGCCAAACAGGGGCAGGACAAGAACAGGTCTGGGTGTGGGACTAGAGCAGGGACAGAAACAAGAGTCAAGAACAGAAGAGCTAGGGACAAGCCACTGTGCTCAGAAGCAAGGTCAATGCATAAGCCCCAGTTGTGAGGAGGACTGGGCTTTATAGGGCAGAGTCAGTCCTGATTGATTGACCCCACCAAACCAATAAGGATGCTGGGTGATAAAACACAGCCAGAGAAACAGGAACAAAGAAGTTGAAGATTAGCTGCTATCCTGGCCCAGTGGTTAGGGGAGCAGCCAACAACCAGGAAGTTCTTGGTTTGCGCCCCATCAGAACTTTACAATGTCTTAAATGCAGAACAAAAATGGTGGGTTTACAAGGATGAAAAGAAATAAGGCCATGCAAGCATTAGACCAGTAGGATAAGACAGTTACAAAGGCTTGGCTGGTAAGTGAATAACTATCAGTTAAGATTCCTCTATCTGAGGATACTGCTGCGGCATTGTCCTCACTACCTTGTGTTGTTAGAGGCTTCTTACTTTACACAGTTTTATTGACCTATGCTGCTACAGCACCCAGGATCACTGCTAAGCTTAAAAACTTAAGGTGGCCATAGACGTAACAATTACGATCTTTCTTGGAAAAGATCTTTCCAAGAAAGATCGTTCGTTTCAATACACACGTGTAGAGCTGAATCGTCAGATATACAGGTAGATATACGGGAAGAAACAATAGAATTCTACCTGTATCTGACGATTCAGCACTAACAATGGGCGATGTTTGGGTCCCTTCAAAGGCACCCGATCAAAATTTTCCGTCCAGCCCGATCGACGAGCCGACCGATATCCAAGTCTTCTGCCGATATCGGTCGGCTCTTTTTCCACCATACACGCAACGAATATCGGACGAAAATTCGTTTCGTACGATATTATCTGTGTGTCTATGGCCACCTTTAGACTGTACCAAAGATTTAAGGCACATGCTCCATCCACTTGAATTTGAGCACTAAAGGATCAGTTTTGAATGCATTGCTCTGGTTGCAGACTTACCATGGTTCTTTTGGAAGTTTTGTTGATCAAATAACCCTCAGGCATCAGTCCAAAACCCTGGTTTACTCATCATAGAGGCTTCTGGCTTCAAGCTGTAGGTGAGCAATATTCCTCCAACTTGATATGTATTTTACATGTAGAACATGTAGAGGCCAAGGAGCGCTTCTGTTTATGGAGCTAAGCAAATGCCTTGGCTATTGTAGGTGCCAAGACTGGCGTTATATAATAATAAACAAAAATAATGTGCCTATTATTTCACATCTTAATCTATTTTTAAGTACAAAACAAAAATTGTGGTACCGTGCCTGACGAAGGGGCCTCGGTGCCCCAAAAACTTGGAATGTATTTTTATTGTTAGCCAATTAAGGTATCACTTCTACAATACTTTTTGTATTTGATTGTTTTTTTATTTGTTATTTTTAATTTTTTTTACATTTAGAAACGTTCTGGTGGCACAAAATTATCTACATATTTACAAGTCCACCCTTTTAAATATTGCACTGCTGAATGGAGGAAACTCTGTATTTAACATGACTATGGGGCAAGGACCTCACGTGTGGGTGCTCATGGCTGTACAAGGAGAATAGTGCAAACAAATATGGCGACTTACACCTATTTTTTACACTATGATCCCTGCTGCTTTGTAAATATGCCTTTATTTTTTAATCAGATGATGTGCTAAGACTACTAGAAGGAAGAAAAGCACTTGACACAAGAATTCCTAAGATAATGGTTAGAGTTTTACTACCTCACAGAGGCCATTACCTTGAACCTTTCTGTAATTCATAGAGAAGCACAAACAGCTGATCATGGTCTTGTGGGAGAAGAAAGGGTCTAGGGAGTGAGATTAAAGTTGCCAATTGTCCTTGGAATAATGTAGATTTTATGATATATTAAATGCTGAAACAGTAACAAAATGTCCTGTATTGGCACAACTGGAAAAGGGAGGTGGGAGCAAGAGACAAGGGCAGGGTAGAATAGGTAGAATAGCTTTGTGGATGACATAGAAATAAGATTTTTTAAAATTACATTTCTTTATCCTATGCTGCAGAAATAATACCCATGCAATGCTTCAATTGATGCCATTGGTAAATTGTGTTTTTGTTATATATCTGATGTCTTTTTGGCCTTGATCTATGCCATAACCTTTACTGATTTAGTCAATTCTAATTCATCTACTATTTTTTTTATATAGTTCATCTTTCAACTATCTCATATCTACTAATCAGACAGGACATAGGCTCTTAAACTCTGGTGCTGGCACCACTAGGGGCACTGAAGCATTGTATGAAGAGGTGGAGCTACAAGGTCAACTAGGTTTAGAAAAAGGGTACATGCTTATCTTTATCCATGTTATGAGCTAAGGGGGCCTAGTCTGAAGATCAGTTAGGGGGAGATTTGGGGTGAGTGTTTTTTGGTGTCCTGGGTACCCCTGGAACTATAGCAGGGTGACTGTTATCCCAATGTTTCTATATATCTGTAACCTTGTTATGAGCTAAAGGGGCCCAGTCTGAAGGCCATTTAGGGGGAGATTTGGGGTGAGTGTTTATTTGTACCCTGGGTACCCCTGGAACTATAGCAGCGTGACACCCCAATGTTTCTATATATCTGTAATCTTGTTATGAGCTAAGGGGGCCCAGTCTGAAGGTCAGTTAGGGGGAGATTTGGGGTGAGTGCTTATTTGTACCCTGGGTACCCCTGGAACTATAGCAGCGTGACACCCCAATGTTTCTATATATCTGTAACCTTGTTATGAGCTATTGGGCCAAGTCTGAAGGCCAGCTAGTGTGAGATTTGGGGTAAGTGCTAATTTGTGCCCTGAGTAACCCTGGAGCTATAGCATGGTGACTCTTCTAATTGCTGGGTACTCATGTCCAAGTACTGTACCATAGTGACCCAGAACCTTCAAAAGTTTAAAACCATTGAAACTGTACTATCCGTCCTTTTTATAAGCCTGTATTATTCAAATGTCTGGGTTTTTTGGTACTTCTAATCTCCATTTTTTAAGAGTAATGCCCTACTGTGAAACAAATGCCTGAGATGTGGTAAAATAAAAACATTTAATATGTAGTTTACGACTTCTCATATCTGGGTCTTAAAAGTAAACTCCAAACAGAGCACTATACAAGGTTATATAGTTATATGGGATGAATACTGTACCAGGCAGGAGTAACGCTGAGAGTTCAGTACAATACTTCAGTGTTTATGTTGGAATTTTATGACATAATTATGTGATAGCCAACCAACAATGAATGCAAACTTCCACCACAGGAGAAATCTTTTTATTTAGTATAAAATATTTTTAAAATAAATCCTCCCCTTGCTCAAGTCAAAAGGTTATATAGACTTTGCAAATAATATTCATGTGTTAACCCTTTGCATTCTGTACTGGAATCCACTAGGACTTCAGTACAGAATGTTCTAATGAGGAATGTTTGAAATCTTTATCTTTATCTTTATTCATTTAAAATGATACCACATATTGGTAGGATTAGTATTTGACTCCCAGGGACACTACCCATTTAAGGTCATATTTGAATATAGTTTGCACTTTGGTATTCTACAATGGCAAATTTTCATCAATTTCTGAGGTTCTTAATCAAATCAATGATTAATTAAATCACAATCTCAATGACTAGAATAAGATACTTTCAGAGTATAATAGCAGTTAGCGGTTAGGCAATTGGAGAGTGAAGTGTTATATCAAGAACAAGCAGGTTTTACAGAGGTCCATGCCCCATTACCCTTTGAAGAAGGTTGTATAGGAATAGACTCACAGTGAAGAGACAAGTCAATGAAGTGGACCATGTTCCAGGGAAGACTAAAGAATGACTCCCTTTCAGGCTGTGGGGAGTTAAAAATTCACACTACATCTCCATGGTGGAGCAAATGCTCCTCTTTCTAAGATGACCTGACTAACTTGCAGTGCCTATGAGTGGGCTATGATAGAGCAAACCACAACTACCTTTTCCTCAGTAATGGTGTCCCTTCTCCCTGACTTCTTTAAATTTGCTGGTCACCTTAAGGTTCCAATCTTGATACTACCCCTTCCCTTGCATTAACTTAAAATATATACAGGTCATACTTCCCCTAGGAAGCCTACCTCCCACAGGGTATGGGTTACAGGCTTGGGATACCCTGAGCTTTGGGGAGGGTAATCCTTGGGCCCTCTACATATGTTCTTTTTATTTGCCAATAACCAATTAGATTTGCCTTTGAGTGTCCTCAAACAGTTTAATCATAGATGACATTGTAATGAAATTATTGATGACTAATTCAAAATCAGCAGAAATGACAATTGCAAAATCTTCTCAAACGGGTCTTTGGTGAAACCACCAAAATCCTTGTCTAAGAACCTTAAAGGGATCCTGTCATTGGAAAACATGTTTTTTTCAAAACACATCAGTTAATAGTGCTACTCCAGCAGAATTCTGAACTGAAATCCATTTCTCAAAAGAGCAAACAGATTTTTTTATATTCAATTTTATAATCTGACATGGGGCTAGACATTTTGACAATTTCCCAGCTGCCCCCAGTCATGTGACTTGTGCCTGCACCTTAGGAGCGAAATGCTTTCTGGCAGGCTGCTGTTTTTCCTTCTCAATGTAACTGAATGTGTCTCAGTGGGACATGGATTTTTACTATTGAGTGCTGTTCTTAGATCTACCAGGCAGCTGTTATCTTGGGTTAGGGAGCTGCTATCTGGTTACCTTCCCATTGTTCTTTTGTTTGGCTGCTGGGGGGGGGAGGGAGGGGGGTGATATCACTCCAACTTGCAGTACAGCAGTAAAGAGTGATTGAAGTTTATCAGAGCACAAGTCACATGACTTGGGATAGCTGGGAAATTGACAATATGTCCAGCCCCATGTCAGATTTCAAAATTGAATATAAAAAAATCTGTTTGCTCTTTTGAGAAATGGATTTCAGTGCAGAATTCTACTGGAGCAGCAGTATTAACTCATACATTTTGAAAAAAAAAATTTTTCCCATGACAGTATACCTTTAAATTCCGCAACCAACACTCTACAATAAAATAAGAGAATATACACTCTAAGAAACCGCAGAAGGAATTATTGGTTATCTAATTTCTTTATCCCGTCTATAGGAAGAATGAACATATGGATACAATGTCCTTGGATTACCCCGTCTTGACAGTCCTGCCTCAAGTCACCGCCGCCTATTCTGCCACTTCCAATTGCCGCACATTAGCGAAGGTGCAGGAACATGACAAGTGCAGTGTAGTCTAATCGTAGTGAGACACCTTACAAAGTACCTTGTCACAATACACTGCTCTACTGGACAGGGGCCAGGAATTCTCTATAACACAAGGCTGTCATTGTGGTTTTAGTGGGTTTGTCTGTTTTGCATTTTGTATATTTAGATGCTGGAAGTATAATTACAAGATTGCAAAGAGTCAGGGATAGGGACTATATTGAATTATAGGGAAACACAAGATGAGTGTAGCTGGTGAAGATGATGTGACATAAATGGTATTAGTCTTTAAATGAAAATGAACGTCCAGCACAAAACGCTTCCAAAAGACTTCGGGTTGTATTTATGTTTTTATGAGGTTCATGATACTTTCTGCTTCATTGCTGTTGACCACCTAAACTGATATTTGCAAGCGACTAATTCAGCGTTAATTATTTGCCTTACCTGCATGTTGCACCACTAGATAGACATCATGGTTGAGGATTATGCACTCCCCTCAGTTGCTGATAGTTGATAATGTATTCCAAGTCAACATCCCCTTATTTATTTAATCCTCATGGGCACAGGCCCAGATTTGTGGAAAGGCCACCATGGCTCGAGCCTAGGGCGGCAGTATTTCGGATGCCCATAGACTTTAAGGCCAGCGTCAAAACTGATCAACTTTTGTGGACGTCAATTTTCGAGTATCCGAATATTTTGCAAATTGTTTGCAAATTTTTTGGCGAGTCGAAACGGGAAAATTCGCCGATCACAGTCCTGCAAACAAACTACTCACAGTCATACAACAGCTGGAGAATCGCAGCTCATCTTGGCTCTACACCCTAGACGTGAACAAGGTAAGTAATTATCTACTTCACACTAAGTCACTTTTACTTTTCTCCTACAATACCTTTAAACCAAGTGTTATAAAACAAAAACCTCTCTCTATGGGGCAAATTCACTAAGCGCCGAAGCGCCTAACGCTAGCGTCAATTCGCTAGCGTTGGTCATTTTCGTTACTTCGCAAATTCACTAACGAACGCTGGCGTACATTCGCTAGTGTTACTTCGCACCCTTACGAATTGGCGAATTTGCGCAACGGACGTAACTACGCAAATTCACTAACGCTCGCATTTTTCTGAACGCTACCTTTTACGCCAGACTTCCTTCACCACCTCAGACCAAGCGAAGCGCAATAGAGTAGATAGGGATTGCTTCAAAAAAAGTTCACATTTTTTCTAAGTCCCAAAAAACGCTGGCGATTTTTCTATATTATGGGTGATAGGCTGAAAAAGATTGAAATTTTTTTTGGGGCTCCCCTTCTTCCCCCCTACATTTCCTAACTCATGGCAACTTAACTATACAGTGGGCACATGTGTAGGGCAAAATAAAAATTGTATTTGATGTTTTGAAGGTTTCCCAGGCATTTGTAGTGATTCTACGTATTCCTCCATTGAAATTTGAATTTGGCGCCGTATGCAAATTAACCATCGCTAGCGTAACTTCGCTTCGCGAATCAACGCTAGCGCAACTTCACAACCTTACGCTACCCCTGAGCGCAACTTCGGATTTTAGTGAATTTGCGGAGCGCTAGCGAAACTACGCCTGGCGAAGTGCGGCGAAGTTACGCCTGGCACAACTACGAATCTTAGTGAATTTGCCCCTATAGATTTCAACCGACTGCTCTATTATCATTCTCTATGTTCATCAACGCCTGAGGAATTCGAGGTTCATCTAAGGGGTTAGGAATATTACAGTCAACTACTTGTATCTAATTGTATCTAATTTACTTCCTTCACAGCGCTACCTGAGGTTGTAGGTTTTTGCAGGTACTCTTCCAGGTAATGAGGCTTGAGAATAAGGCACTATGTTAATAATCCTTCCCCAATAATGAATCGTCTACCTGAGGGAGCACTAAGCTTAATTAAAGGATCAAGAAGAAGTGACAGCTGGTGCCCAGTGAGAGCTCTGGATGCCGGAGATTTCAGTTCAGATGCTTGATTTTTCTCAAATAAGGCATATTAGGAAGAATTGACAAAAGTTAGCTTCAAACAGGAATGGAGGACAAAGTGATCAGCGCAAGAAGGAATCTAGGACACACTTCAGCATAATGAGTTACACGGACATTTCCAACCTTTCATCTCTTTCTATTCAAGAGAAAATGGGATTTTTTTTTTTGGCTGTGACATACGGAGAGAAGGGGGACCTACATTTTCTTGTGTTCATTCACAGTATTGGGACTTGAAATATAGGGGACGTTTATTTATAAATAAATGTTTATAAGCAGGTTATTTATTAAAGTCCAAGTGCCAAAAACATGAACTAGTTCTTTTAGTATAAAAATCTGAATTTTTAGTCGAAAAAAACAGTTTTTTTCGAGATTTATTATACCTTGAGGATGGAAAAAGTTCAAATCTAAAATCCAGACACACATCAAACGCTATAGGAGGCGTCTAGAGGCTGTTATTTATTAAAGTCCAAGTGCCAAAAACAAGAACTAGTTCTTTTAGTATAAAAATCTGAATTTTTAGTCGAAAAAAAAATGTTTTTTCGAGATTTATTATACCTTGAGGATGGAAAAAGTTCAAATCTAAAATCCAGACACTCATCGAAGGCTATAGGAGGCGTCTAGAGGCTGTTGTATTTACAAAAGGAGGCTCAACTAAGTATTGATGTAATATCTCTGTTGGGGTGCCCAAATTTATGCACCGGTCTAATTTTGTTATGATGCATATTGCAAATTTTTGTTAATCTAATAAACTTGGTCACAGCTGAAATACTACTGTTTCCATGAGCGATGTTATATATTAAAAGGAAGTTGCTACTTTAATAGCTCAGTCATGTATAAAAAAAATACAATATATCTAATATTTGAAAGCTCAGTGAATGATAAAAAAAAAACTTCAAAGCATTCAGAGGGGTTCCCAAACTTTTTCTTATGACTGTATAATATAATTCCGTTTTGCCTTGAATAAGATTCAGTTCTGATCCTGGGACTGGTCTCTGTACAAAGATGCCAAGAAGACATGTTTATTATAAGGTGAAAGAAAGAAATAACTGCACGTACTGTTATTCATACTTACCCGCTAATACTCCTTTATTACAAATGAAAGGCAAGTAATTCGTAAAATAAGTAGATTTTTATGAAAATGCGCATTGTAAAAATAAAATCCATATTCATGCAAAACATCCCCTGCCTTTTATATTGCTCTCCATTTCTAGTCTGAGTTTTCCTGGCAAAATATCAAAATCTTCCTCGGTTTTACCAAAATCTGGCCAGTAACAAGTCTGACCAGAAAGCTTTCTGATTGGCCGACACAAAGGCCTGACCCCTACGTGCTTCCTCTCTCTCTCTTTCTCTCTGCAGAGCTGATTTATGAGCAGACACAGACAGATTAAACATGAGAAGGGGAACTGCAAATACGAAAATGAAGAACTCTGTGAATATGAATGAGCATTAAGGATAATTTTTAACTGAAGCAGCAACATCCTAGATCAATGGTTCTCAAATTGTAAGGCCGGTGCCCCTAAGGGAACCCAGAAAAAACACTAGGGGCCCAAGCCAAAAGATAAGTGATAGGGATGGGTGAATCTGTATCACTTTGTGAATTAACCCGAAATTTATGAAACTGAGAAAAATTTGCAAAACACATTGAAGTCAATGGGCGGCAAAATAATTTGATGTGCGTCAATTTTGACGCAATTGTCAATTTTTATACACGCGACTATTTTATCCAAATGCATTAAAATCAGTGGGCATCCAAAAATTTTTGATGTGCAACAATTTTTTTGTGCGTGAATTTTTTTTTTGAAGCTGGATTTTTTGCCAGTGAATAGTTGCTGCTGTTTCACAAATTAATTACCTTGCAGTGAAACGTGCAAATTTGTGTCTGGTGAATTTATTAGCCCATAACTAATCAGTGATTTACTAACATTTGGATTTTTTTTCACAAATCATGTTTTTTCCTCTAAATTTTTTTTTTTATTTCTCCAAAACTCTACCTCCACTTCAAGTTAACTTTTAGTATGTTATAGAATGCCCCATTCTAAGCAGTTTTTCAATTGGTCTTCATTATTTATTTCTTATAGTTTTTTTACTATTATTTGCCTTTTTCTTCCGAATCTTTCTGCCTTTTACATGGGGTCACTGACCTTATTTACAACAAATGCACTGTAAGGCTACAAATGTATTGTTATTGCTACTTTTTATTACTGGTCTTTCTATTCAGTCCTTTCCTGTTCATATTCCAGTCTCTTATTCAAATTAGTGCACAGTTGCTAGGGTAATTTGGACCATAGCAACAAAATTGAAAACCACAAATAATAAAAAATGAAAACCAATAGCTAATTGTATCATAATATCACTCTCTACATCATACCAAACATTACTATAAAGGTGAACATGGTAAAAACCATGAAAAAATCTAATACAAAACTCTGCCAAGAAAAAGCAGTTGAGGTCCTATAGAAGTCGATGATGGACTTTCTTTTAGCCTTTCAGACTTTAAGAGGGGTTTTGATTTTTTTTGCTAGTACTTGTCCAAAAAACTTGAATGTTTAGAGTGTTTTTGTATTTTTTTGCACATTGTTCAGCATTTTTCTTCATTTGTACTATTTCTGTCTTTTAATAACTCCAATGGCCCATGAAAATGGGTTTAATTGTGGTTCCAAAAAGCTCTAGTTAAACTAAAATGCAACCTTTAATAAATGGGACTCTTTGGGGCCCATTTAATAACGACTCTGTAAAAATTTGTGGTTTTCCTATTTTTTTAAAGCTCTAAAAATTGAGATGTATTAAGGGGGTTATTTATTAAAGTCTGAATGCCAAAAACACGTAAAATTTGTGTTTTGTTTTCTGTAAAAAACGAATTTTAATGGGAAAAAAACCCCTATTTTTTGGGATTTATTATACCCCGAGGATGGAAAAGGTCAGAATCTGAAAATCTGACATTTAAGACCTTGCAAGGTTGCATATAAGTCAATGGGAGAAGTCCTGAAGATATCTTGATCTGTGCTGGGTTTCGTGCAATAATCCAGAGATTTCGTGGAAAACCCGAAAAATTTAATTTTTTCGGGTTTTTTCCTGCACGGAAATTTTCCAGAAAATGTATTGATATATAAGGGGAAAACCGAGTGTGGATTTGGTCAGAGCATTTTTCAGAAAATAATGAGATAAATGGGCCTCCCCGAGTAAAACCCACAAAAACATCTAATTGCAAATATTCACCAGGTGAAAGCTGTTGAGGTCCTATAGAAGTTAATGGAAGCTGCACTGATCTTATTGGACCATTATTAATCGGAAAGCTGTGAATTGTGGGATGACATTCTCCATTTTATCCAAATAATCCACATTTTTTTTCAAATGATTTTACTTTTTCTGTGTAATAATAAAACAGAAGCTTGTACTTGATCCCAACTAATCCTTGTTGGAGGCAAAACAAGTCTATTGGTTTTATTAAATGTTTAAATGATTTCCTTGTAGATGTAAAGTATGAAGATCAAAATTATAGAAAGATCAGTTATCCAAAAAAAACCCGGAGCATTCTGGATAACAGGTCCCATACCTGTACTGTGTGAAAGTAACATCAAGTTCTTTGAAGTCTCTTCCAACTAGAATAATTTCAATGATGGGGAGTAGAGAAACACTTTGTTTTCCCAGCAGTGTGGCTCTTGACATGGTTAAACCAAGAGATCCCAATGACTTGGGCTTGGGACATGTTTGGTAGACGATACAATTGGGGCTGTGTCCAGCTTGCTGAGTTACAGTATCATCTGAAACAGCAGTTCAGGGGATGCTGACATGGAAATCTAAGGGAAAGATATCCAAGACTAGGTTAAACACTCAACCTCCTTGATGCTCATGCACCAGAGCAATGTAGACACAAACCAAACAGTAATTGTGACGAGAAATAACATTTTAAAGGGTAATCGTCCATTATGATCCATTAAAATAATCTAGAGAGAATCATTTATGCAAGTCTACATTATCTCAGCAGTTACCTGTAAGTGTATATTTTCATGTACCCTCCTAGGCATTATCTGAATATACGTTCAGTATATTCCCCTTCCAGGCATGAACATTTCCTTTTTGCCTAAACAACCCCCCATCTACTTTGTCTCAAGCTTTAAATAACACATAGGCACAATAATAACAGATTCCAATGTTTTTTTACAATCAGCAGAGCAGGTTTATTGTACATTCATTTTATACCTACTGACCAGACATTTACAAAATGAAGACATGAAATAAATAAATCAATTCAAATAAAACCTTTTTGTTTTAATTTGTTTATGGTCCCCACCCACGTCTGTTGTGTTTTGCTGTCTGGCTATCAAAGAATCAATAACTGAAGATACTTGGGCTTTACACCTTGAAGAAAACAATCAATAAAAACGTTGACTCTATGGAAGCCTCTTGAGTCAATTTGCCCATTCCAAAAGAACATCAAGAAAAAAACCTTTAAAAAGTCCTTGTGGAGTAATTCAGCTACTACTAAAATACATAAAAACATCTACAGTTTATGAGTACTTTGTACCACACTACTCTATAACACGTGATAACGTATAACACGTGTTTTTTTCTAAAATGTAATTTATAAAACTATGGCCTGCCTCAGTAGAAGACAACTGTACAAAGTATGATCCTAGTATTTACTGTATCTTGACCTCTCCACCCTTGATTATGTTGATAATAAGACTGAATAAACTCAAATCAGATGTATATTTCGTGGGGAACATTGACATGTCTTTTATGAAAGAACTGTGTTACTGGACTTATTTGAGAAAGCCGTACAGTAGAAGTCTACGGAAATATCACCCAACTTGAGGAAAATGCTCTTGGGCTCAAGAAAACGGATGCAAGAAATAAGAATGAGAAATTGCCAATCTAATCAAAACATTTGCCACCTCTTACCTATGTGTTTTGATAAATCTGACCTTTAGCATTTTCCTTCAGCTTTGCAGCCTCCAGATTTTATTCATCTACAGCATCTTGACATTTGAAGACTGCTGTTTTTTTTTAAATGCTAAATATTGTAATTTAAGGTTGGTTTTGGATCACCCTTTACACAATATTCAGCAGTGACTTTTTCCAGAGTCTTCCAGTCTGCTACTGTACCAAATTACTGTTTTGCTCCTAAAATAGCTATCCCATAAGAAATGCAAGTGCTTCATGCAGCCACCTCATGGGACATCCCTTCTGGTGATGTCCTATCTCCACCCACTATTCCTCAAATAAAATCCAAAGATCTTTAATTTTTTTAACTGCTCTGAATTGACCCAGTTCAGCCACATTTGATTTTGTACATATATAGAATAATATATAATAAATTATGACTTGTATTGTGAAGACAGTAACAAAAACTAGTAGTGGAATGCCCCCAAACTGTCAGTTTAATTCCCGTATACCCTATTTATATGCAGTATTGCTCACAACAATGAGCTGCTCATGGGAGCATTTCTGCTCTTTGACAGACTTCTGGTTTACATCATTAGTTATTTAATAAACTAAATTTTTTTTCTGGTTGAGGTTTTTTGGGCACAAATTTTTCATGGGAAAAAAACCTTGAATTTTTTCGAGATTTATTATACCCTGATGCTGCAAAAGCACTAATCCAAAAATCCTCTATCTCAGACCTGTCGAGGTCATGTATATGTCAATGGGAGATGCCCCTATTAGGGATGGGGCGAATTTGACCCATTTAGTTTCGCCAAAAATTTGCCGCAAGCAAAAATTCTTTTTTTTTGTCGCACGCCTCAATCCAATCCTATGGGCGTGATTTTTTTGGCGAAACGAGGCAAAAAAATTCGCCCATCCCTAGCCCCTATCCCAATTTGAAGATTTTGTGGTTTGCACTGGGTTTAGCCCAATAATCTGAAAAATTTGCGATTTTAAATCAAGCAATTCGGGAGAAAAGCCTGAAAAAATTGTACTATTTGGGTTTTTACTAGATTTTATCAAGTTTAAATAAGGAAAAATCAGGGATGTGAGTTTGGTTGAGCTTTTTTTTATTAAAATAATGAGATACAATTGGAGTAGTATAAAATAACCCCCTATGTAACGTCAGTGATCACTGTAAGTACTTTGGAATAACCTAATGTATGTGTGTTAAAGGAGACATAGACCATAACTAAAAACCCCTTTTATCTTGTAGGTAATAATGAATAATATATGGTGCAGGTTTTACTGTGAGCTAATAATTTAATATTATCTTCATAGACCCATTTATTATAGCTCTTCTATGGTCCATGTCTGTAATTCAAATGAGCGGTGGGTGTGTTCTAAAGGGAACCTTCCAGAAGTACAGTAGGAGAGGGACAGCCAATCACAGCCCTGCAGTCACACAGATGCAAAAACAGGCCTCAGTTCCCTATCAGGTTAGCCTAGCCCCTGATTGGTTCCTTTTCTAAAGTGCAGTGCGCTGGCTCCACTGCACAGCCTGGTACAAGGAGGAGACAGGAAGTGGAACAGATGGGAGGGGCTAGTAAGAGTTTTGCTGAATTTTTCAATAAATTAGTCCGAAACACAATTTTTCTAGGCACAATCTCTCTATATTTTAGAGCGTATAATGCACAGGTACATTCTTGTTTTTCACACATTATGCCTCCTTTAATAAATGTACAGTAATATAAAATCCAAGTCACCCTAATCCAAAAGAAAAAAGTTTTTTTGCAAAAATGTCCAAAGTTTCTGGAACTTCCCCTTTAATCTGACACTAATCCAAATTCATTGTTGATTTATATTATAATGCAAGAGTCCGGGGTAGATACAGCAGTTATTGCGGTTGAGTCAAATAACTAACCTAGCTAGTGATGGCTGAATGACCTGTTATGCCAAATGCACTGGTCCAAAAAATGTTTTTTTGGACATTTTTTTTATTTACTATAAAAAATTTTTTTTACTATATATCTATCCCTACCTACATTCACTCATGCCTACCACAATTTGAACACTTTCCTCAAAACATTCACAATTTATTTTCCAGCAGATATAAAGGAAAAGAAAAAAAACCTTTGTTCAAACACTGCAAAAACAACTTCCCGGCATGATCCTTTATAATCCTGAGGAATAAAATTCCTTTCTTCTACTCACATGTGATGCTATTGTGTCCTCCCAGAAAATGTTTTGGAGAATAAAATGGTATAACAGTATATTTTATATCACCCTTATATGTTAATAGAACGTTATTGCATCACTGCCTGGGCCACCTCTTCTATGTAATGAATATTATTTTATCCAGGGTGTCTCCATCACTGATAACTTCCACTCCCCTAATCTATGTAGTGCATTACAGGTATGTGATCCATTATCCAGAAAGCCATTATCCATTATCTCCAATTTACAGGAAGGTCATCTTCCACAGACTTCGTTTTATTAAAATAACTGAAAAATTTGAATTTTCCTTTGTCTCTCTAAAAATAAAAAAATAGCTTGTCCTTGTCCCCAACTAAGATATAATTAATCCTTATTGGAAGCAAAACCAGCCTATTGGGTTTATTTAGGAGCAAAATCTGAATTTTTAATTTAAAAAAGTCCAACCCAACTAGAATCCATGATTGAACCTTATTTATTATTTAAAAATCCCAATTTAATCGGATTGGGTACAAACACGAACATTTTAGCCCAATTTATCTGATTTTCAACCCGAAAAGTCTGAAATTTTTCGGGCTTTTTGGGATTTTGAGGCTAATTCCAGGGCAGCCCACAGAAACTTCCAAATAGCATTGGGACCTCTCCCATTGACTCATATAAAACCTCGGTAGGTCTGAGATGCCAGATTTTCGGATTCAGACTTTTTCCATCCTTGGGGTATAATAAATCTCGAAAAATTCTACTTTTTATTTCCACTAAAAAATCTGATCTTATAGTAATTTCTTTAATTTTTGCCATTTGAATTTTAATAAATAACCCCCTTCATATTTAAATGATTTTTTAGCAGACAAGTTATGATAATCCAAATTACAGTTCTATGGAAAAACCCAGGTCTTAGGCATTCTGGATAACAGATCCCATACCTGTACTACATTCCCTGGCACCAATAGTTTTAGTAGTATCTGTTATGCCTTCCCTGGTTACCCAAGGAGAACGATCCACCAACATAGGAATGCAAATAAATCAAATACAATCCCAGTCAAGACAAATATTTATATTTCTAACTCATATTATCTCACGTTTATAAAAAGATCAGTTTTGCATGAATCCCTTTGTTATTCTCATTCACAGCTGTTTTACTTAGACAGAACTATATATATATGGGATGTGTCAGGTGGGCCTCCTCAGAACTTACAATCTAATGACGGATGCCTGAGGCTCTGTGAGATTATGTTGCTTGGTCAGGGCAAAAAAGCAGCTGATGCAGGAATTGAACCTAATCCTCCTTTAATCAGTCTGCCGTGTTACTGCTCAGTAGGGTTGACACCTTTTCTGTTATCTTTCTTTCCTATTAAAAACATTGGCATCAAGCATTTGGCCAGGTGGCAGCCCTAGAGCTTAGTGACATATCCAAAGCTCTACATCTCACAGAAAATGCTTAGTAAATATAACAGCAGCAATAGCAGTTGAATCGTGTCCTCGCTTAGTGGCAATGTAAATTGTTGGTTTTGCATGTGGCAAAGTCTGCTATGGTATTAGCTTCTTGTTGCTTAGATCTCAGTTTCAGGAGGAGCTGAAGATGACATAGTTAGTGAGGTTAGAATAGAGTAAAGAACCAAAGGAATGCGTTGCCTCCCAAGACTCTTTTTATCTTGCATCTATCACTAAGGGGGAGAACATTTAGCCAAGATGCCCAACACAATTCATACGTCCCTGTATTAACATTTAAAGTTGGTAGAGGCCTCAGTGGCGCTGATTAATTATGCTTGCTTTATTATGTATTCAGTGCTCTTGAAAGCACCGCATTAAATAACCTTAAATATATGTGGTGAGTATGGAGAATACAAATTATTATTGCAATAACATCTGCTTGCATATTTTGGAGAAAATGACTGTAAATCTTTGACCAGTGGTTGGTCCATACAGAGAATGAATCTATCTATCTATCTATCTATCTATCTATCTATCATCTATCTATTATCTATCTATCTATCTATCTATCTATTATCTCTCATCCATCTATCCATTCATCTATCCATTCATCCTCTATCTATTATATATATATATATATATATATATATATATATATATATATATATATATATATATATATATATATATTATATCATTCTACCATTATCTAATCTCTATCTATCCATTTATCATCCATCCATCCTCTATCTATTTATTTTATTTATATATAATACACAAAAGCCATGAATATCTTTTTAATTATATCCTTATAAATGGTCAGTTCTGATGTCATCAGTTATAAATGGTGAGTTCTGATGTCATCAGTTATAAACGGTGAGTTCTGATGTCATTTCTGTCACATGACTCACTGAAATTTGTGTATTATAATAAATAAAGTACCCCCAGTTGTAAAACATGAGGATATTAGAAGTTACCTCGGAGTTCCATGACCTGTATAAAAACACTCGGCCTTCGGCTTCGTACTTTTATATGGTCATGGTTATATTTTACAAGAGGGGGTACTTTATTCACTATATTATTTATCTATCTATTATCAATCATCTCTCTCTCTCTCTCTCTCTCTCTCTCTCTCTCTCTCTCTCTCTCTCTCTCTCTCTCTCTCTCCCTCTCTATGTCTCTTTCTCTCTATCATCTATCTATCTATCTATTTACCTATATATATCTCTCTATAAATCATCTATCTATTTATCTATCTATATCTATATATCTATCTATCTATATATATATCATCATCTTCCTAATCAATTAGACCATGAGATAAGAAAACAGATCTTGGCAGAACTTTTTTTTTCTTTCCTGAACTCAGTTTGTGCAAATTATTGTCAAGACAATAACATAAATGATACAAGAAATGTTACACAAACACAGGACTGTTGTTTTGATGTATCTTGCAATTAACAGGACATTTATTACATCATTACTAGAGAAAGTCTCAGGCAATCCCTATGCCAACGGTGGAAATACAAGAAAATATATAATGAAGTGAGGCCCTTTTGGTGGATATTAGTATTCATTCTGATGCTTTGTATTGAATACTATCTGAAGCTAATAAATCTGCCCGAATGCAACTCACTTTAAGGCAGATATGCAACAAGGAAGGATTATGAATGATAAATATTCCCTGTTGACTCAGGCATGGAATGTTCAAGGTCCTCAGCTTGTCAGGCTACCAGGAGTTCTGACATGGAGGGGGAGCATTAAAACCATATTTATCTATTATTTAATATTCTAATGAACCAGTAGATCTCATTATTGCAGGACCCCCTGACTGGAGGAATATGGATTCCAGAGTTTTTTTTTACAGTCCTGTAAATTGTTTGTTGGAAGTATATGAATCTTATTAATAACCATGAAAAACAAAGAACACCGTGGACAAATCAACAGTGACTTTATTAGGAGTCAACTTCTCCTTTAGTTTATATAATCAGTAACCATGATCAGCAAGAACTCACATGCAGATAAGTAACCCATTGCTTGCCATAACAGATAACAATTTTGTCACGTCATATTCAGTTGCCTTACTCCCCTCATCATAAATTCCTCCTCCCTTAATTTCTTCTTCCATTCTTTCCCTCCATTCTTTCCTTCCATGCATTCACTCCATTCTTTGCCTCCATTCTTTCCCTCCATTCTTTCCTTGCATTCTTTCCTTCCATTCTTTCCCTCCATTCTTTCCTTCCATTCTTTCCCTCCATTCTTTCCCTCCATTCTTTCCTTCCATTCTTTCCCTCCATTCTTTCCCTCCATTCTTTCCTTCCATTCTTACCCTCTATTATTTGCTTCCATTCTTTCCCCCCATTCTTTCCTTCCATTCTTTCCCTCCATTCTTTCCCTCCATTCTTTCCTTCCATTCTTTCCCTCCATTCTTTCCTTCCATTCTTTCCCTCCATTCTTTCCCTCCATTCTTTCCTTCCATTCTTTCCCTCCATTCTTTCCCTCCATTCTTTCCTTCCATTCTTTCCCTCCATTCTTTCCCTCCATTCTTTCCTTCCATTCTTACCCTCTATTCTTTCCTTCCATTCTTTCCCCCCATTCTTTCCTTCCATTCTTTCCCTCCATTCTTTCCCTCCATTCTTTCCTTCCATTCTTTCCCCCCATTCTTTCCCTCCATTCTTTCCTTCCATTCTTACCCTCCATTCCTTCCTTCCATTCTTATCCTCCATTCTTTCCCTCAATTCTTTCCCTCCATTCTTTCCTTCCATTCTTTCCTTCCATTCTTTCCCTCCATTCTTTCCCTCCATTCTTTCCTTCCATTCTTTCCCTCCATTCTTTCCTTCCATTCTTTCCTTCCATTCTTTCCCTCCATTCTTTCCTTCCATTATTTCCCTCCATTCTTTCCCTCCATTCTTTCCTTCCATTCTTTCCCTCCATTTTCTCCCTCCATTCTTTCCTTCCATTCTTTCCTTCCATTCTTCCTTAATATTTGCTACCTTCTTTCTCTCTCTTTCAACTTTAGTTTCTGATTATATTTATCTGAACTCTTTTCTCATTCCTTCTGCCCTTTCCCCTTCCTTCCAATTTTTTTTTCAGTTTGCTTTCATTTTCACCTTTTCTTGGCCTTTCTAGCACCCCCTCTTTAATCCTACTAGGCTTATTTGTTTGGACCAATCCTTTGTTCTGCCCTCCTTTCTTTCCATAATTCTCTGCCCTTTCTTTCTTATTTGTTACTGTATCATGATTACTTCCTTTAGTCATTTCCTTTATCTTTTTTCTTCCCTTTTTCACCCCTTCATTCCTTCCTCTTCCTTTGTATTTACTTTCTTGACCTCTTTTTACTATCCTTTCCCTCTTATTATTCTCTAATGCCCCCCCCTTCTCTCTCTCTACCAAATTAAGTAAACAATCCTATTGGGTTTACATAATGTTTAAAATATTTTGTAGTAGACTTACACTATGTAGATCCAAATTACAGAAAGACCCTTGATCTGGAAAACCCAAAGTCCGGAGCATTTTGGATATTAGATCCCATACCTGTAAATGATTTTCTATTTGTACATTTTGCAAGGAACAGATCCCAAACATAACAAAGACTCATAAAGAATCATTTAACAACAGCAGCACAAATCTATAACAAAGAATACTATAAGTATTTATTATATTTTAGGTGAAATTAACAATATTAAAAATCTTTACAACAAATTCAAGATGTTCCCATCCAGGAAACACGTCAGCAACTCTATTAATTAAAAACGTAATGGTAATTAGGGACAGGATTTATGTCTTTTTAACTAAAAAGTTTAATTCACAAGTTCTATTCAATGGGAGGTGGTCTCAACGCCTGTAATATATGTGAACTTTCACAGCAGACATTCAAATCCATCATAAGGGAGAATAATACAGTTTTCATTGATCCACCCATGTTTCTGAATCACCTTCTATCCTTCCTTGCTTATATCTTATAGTCTCTCCTTCCTTTATTTTCTTCTTCCCCCACCTTATTTTATTTCCTTTTCTTTTTTTCTCCTTCTTTTCTTTTTCTTTTTCACCTTCCCTTTAACCTTCTTTTTTTTCCTTTTCTCTTCTCCTTCCCTTGACCTTTTTTTTCTTTCCTTTTCCTTTTCTTTTCTCCTTCCCTTCTCCCTTATTTTATTTCCTTTTCGTCTTCCCTTCTTCCTTATTTTATTTCCTTTTCTCCTTCCCTTCTCCCTTATTTAATTTCCTTTTCCATTTCTTTTCTCCTTCCCTTCTCCTTTCTTTTCTTTCCTTTTCTCCTTCCCTTCTCCATTCTTTTCTTTCCTTTTTTTTCTACTTCATTCTCCCTTCTTTTCTTTTCTCCTTCCCTTCTCTTTTCTTTTCTTTTTTCCTTCCATTCTCTTTTCTTTTCTTTTCTTTCCATTACAGTTTTTTCTCCTTCCTTCTCCCTTCTTTTCTTTTCTTTCCTTTTCCATTTCTTTTCTCCTTACCTTTTCTCTTTTCTTATTTTCCTTTCCATTTCTTTTCTCCTTTTGTTCTCCCTTCTTTTATTTTCTTTTCTCTTTCCTTTTCACCCTTCTTTTATTTCTTTTTCCATTTCTTTTCTCCTTCCCTTCTCCCTTCTTTTCTTCCCCTTTCCTCTTTTATTTTCCAAATTCTCTAAATCTAACTATTTCAACTTTTCGATATTCACCATGTGCATTGAGTATCTTAAATACCCGAGTGGAACTGGAACGCTTAATTACAGGGGGCAAGTTGGAATTGATAGGAAACAATGTTACCCTATTTAAAAGGCCAGCACTGCAGCTTTTATGCAAAACATCATAACGCGGGTCTGCACTTTTTAGCACATTGTCCTAATACACAAAAAAAATAATAACTGCAGTTCATTTGCTATAAAAAAAACTATAAATTACAACGATACAGGTGTACAGATTTGTTCATCATATGAACAGTTAGAGATTCCAAGAAACAGCACATACAGGATATATGAAAGACCCATATTTTAAACAGCATTAAAATATACTGATAATAGTAATAATAATAATAATAATAATTATACCACTAATAATGAAGATTATTAATATCAGTAATAGTAGTGGCAGCAAAATAAAAAGCAGCTCCATCCCCTGTGGAAATGAACAGTTCCTGTTCATTTTGTTTTAATTCTATTGTCATGTTGCCCCATGAGACATTTCTAAACCTTATGTAAGAACAAGTCTTTTGTCATATATCATCTTTATATTCTTCAAGCAAAATGTCTCTCAGGGGTTACGGGGTTAAGCACATGTGATTCTTAACATTAAGTAGGTTGGAAAGAAAGAGAAAGACAACGGCCTGCTATATATCACTTCCAAATTCACTTTTCTCTGAGACAACATCTAAACCCACTGCCATTGCTTCCCATTCTGGGAGAGAAATATATAAATGAGACAAAAAAAGACAACATGAAAATTTTTTATTTTGGGCAAAATCTTCAGTGAGTTGGCCAGACAAAATATTATTACTTCCGAAATTCCTTAATATACAGTCACCACTTCCTTAAAACAAATACACTGTGTGTAAATATCAGGGGCGGCTTTGAGGGAGAAAAAGAACAAAAACAAATCCGAGGAATTCGGAATCACAAGAATTTGGATTTTATTAATATTTTGGGGCAGTTTAAATACTTTGCATTTGAAATGTTGCTAAAGCTTTATTTGATTTTACAGCAGGGGAAAGGTGGAAACCAAAAGACATGGTGGGGTTGGTACATAATAGATTTCAATGGATAAAGAAAACAAAACAAAAAAAGCCAAAATATTAACCCGTTAGGCACCAATAAGGGCGACATCGTCCCGCACTGAAATAAACTGGCGACTAGTCAAGGTAAACTCGCCCTATAATCCGAAACATAATAATAGCTCTCCCTTTCTTTTCCCAAGCTGACCAGCCTAAATTCCAGCACCAAGTCATGAATCACAAAGATATTTGGGGAAGGTGGGGAAGGAGGGGTGCGGGGAGCGGTCTATTGTTCTGCAGTAATTTGGATACTAAAAAAAGCTTTTGAAGTTCCCGAGCACATTCATCATTAAACTTACATTTGCCCGATGACATTACCCCCCTCCACCCGGTCGACGAGACCCTCTTGATACTTTGGCCCAAATTAGATTCGAATATTTCAGATGAATAATTAACATGAAACTGGGGTGTGGTTGGTGCGACAGAGTGATAATGACCCCCACCTCCTTCTCTTATTGGTTTCCATTGAATGTTTTAACCCATTTGTTGACACAGTATAAAGCAATGCCATGAGGAAAGTTGGGAGGGGGGGGCTGGGCAGCCTATAAATCCACTATATGGATCGTATACACGTGTGTTCTTTGAACATGGCAGCAGTGATACATTGTATTCCACTTGTTCTGCTCAGTTACCCAAGCTCAATTAGGAACACAAAATACATTTTTTCCCCCAATAACCCATTTCCCTACCACACCCAGAGATTTTTTTTTTCTAAAACTGTATTGTGCTATGAATCATTGTTTCGCCCTTTAATTTTTTTTTTTTAAAATCCCCCTTTTTTAAATTATGATGTGAAATCTCAAGTGCAGTTTGTTTAAACACAATTACACCTACACCTAGAGGGCATTCTAGGCATTTAATCTCGACTTCCACCCAACAATCCACAACAGACATCTGTGATGTTGACCTACCTTCCTATCTCTCATCATTAAACTGAATCATGGCACAGGCAGCATGTACAATTAGCATCATGATAAACACAGCTCCAGTCTCAACGTCTATTGTACGGCAATAAAAAGGCAGAGACAGAGCCCGGTGCATGAAACTGGCAGTTGCATATTGTGCCCACAGCCCCCGGTTCAAGCTCAGAGCTCTTTCAGATTGTTACATGAAACTGGCAGTTGCATGTTGTGCCCACAGCCCACCGGTTCAAGCTCAGATCTCATTCAGATTGTTACATGAAACTGGCAGTTGCATGTTGTGCCCACAGTCCCCCGGTTCAAGCTCAGAGCT
Organism: Xenopus laevis; assembly: GCF_017654675.1. NCBI lineage: Eukaryota > Metazoa > Chordata > Amphibia > Anura > Pipidae > Xenopus > Xenopus laevis. The sequence continues at coordinate 227,669,357 of NC_054371.1, forward strand.
CATTCAGATTGTTACATGAAACTGGCAGTTGCATGTTGTGCCCACAGTCCCCCGGTTCAAGCTCAGAGCTCATTCAGATTGTTGCATGAAACTGGCAGTTGCATGTTGTGCCCACAGCCCCCCGGTTCAAGCTCAGAGCTCATTCAGATTGTTGCATGAAACTGGCAGTTGCATGTTGTGCCTACAGCCCCCCGGTTCAGGCTCAGACCTCATTCAGATTGTTACATGAAACTGGCAGTTGCATGTTGTGCCCACAGCCCCCAGGTTCAAGCTCAGAGCTCATTCAGATTGTTGCATGAAACTGTCAGCTTTGCATTTTATAGGGTAGGGGCATCCAACAAGCCGCTCTCCACCTGCCGTAAATCTCCAAGTCCGACAGGGGATGGTGGGAGATGTAGTTTAACTTCAGCCATGGGGGTATAGAGAAATCTTTTTTTTATAGAAGACAAAACATTGATAAAGTCTATATTTTTCATTTTTCGTTTTAGTTTATTTACTCCCCCTCCCCCAAATCTCCAATAGAATACAATTAATAAACTGCACCCGTGTGTCATTTAAATCGATATATCTGCTTTTCCACACAAAAGGGACGGCTGGATGTAGTCAGACAGACAGACAGACAGACAGCCTCCGGCTGGGGAATATATTTTATATAAATGTCATAAGCCTCTATACAAATCTAGATAATAACAATAGTCTTTGTGTCTGATATGGGAGATTTTTTTTGTGTATTTATAATTATATATATATGTGTGTGTGTATAAATATATATATATATAAATGGGTAAATAAAGGGAAGCAGCAGTGTCTGTAATACACACAGACACACATAGAGACAGACAGACAGAAAACACAGGTTTTTGTGCACATGGGAAGGAAACAATGGACAGAGTGAGAGCACAAGACAAACACAGAGATACCCCAGTCTAGTCTAGAGAGAGAGGCCAGAGTCTCAGCGATACCGTCCCCAGCCCTTCATTCCTGGTGTTCGGGAGAAGCAGGGGGGAGCCGACCGATTGTGACTCCTCTTTATTATGTGACATCATAAAGGGATGGAATAAAACAAAATCAACCAAAATATCCTGTTTTGAAAAAAAAAATAAAAAAAATAAAAATAAAGGTGGAAATAAATGTCAAGAGAGAAAAAGAAGAAGAAGAAGCTGAGGGCAAGGGCTGAGTCCCCGGCTGTGAGTGAGGGCACAATGGAGGAGCAGCAGCCTGAGCTTGGGCTTGTGAGTAAAGGGCTGGCTGGAAGGAACCACTGATCTCAGCCTGGTACATTCACTACTGAGCTGTGTGGCTGGAGCTCAGATAAACCAACCCCCCCCCCCCAACCCACCCATCAGCTCCCCCCTCAGTCTGCTCGGGATATGAGCCGGCCCAGCCTGTTAAACGGAAAGGACCCAGCTCGTGTGTAATGTATAAAGAGAGGGAGAGAGAGGGGAGAGAGTGTGAGGGGGAGAGAGTGGTGAATCGAGAGAGAGCGGCCGAGGGGACACACACAGCGCTACAGAGAGACCAGGCAGCTTCCTCTATGTATATAAAGATGGCCACGTTAGCGAATGGGCAGCCAGACAATAGCAGCCTCACTGTCAGCAACCCGAGCAGCAACGGCCACATGAACGGATTAAACCACCACAGTCCCGGGGGCGCCGCCAGCACCATCCCCATGAAGGACCACGATGCCATCAAGCTGTTCATTGGGCAGATCCCCCGCAATCTGGACGAGAAGGACCTGAAACCTCTCTTCGAGGAGTTCGGAAAGATCTACGAGCTGACGGTGCTGAAGGACAGGTTCACCGGGATGCACAAAGGTCAGAGCCCGACTCCTTTCACTCTGCGCGGGTGACAGTTAGGGGAGCGCCGGGTGACAGTCAGCGGGGACAGGAGCTCAAGTGGCAGTCGCTCGGCTCTTTAACTTTAGCACAAAGATGGGGGAGAGTCAGGGAGAGAGGGGCAGGGGGAGCTGGAATTAGGGACGGAGCTGGGCTCTTGTTCAACTGGAACACTCACTGCTCTGGGACTTTATCTGGGGACACACAGGGCTCTGGGCAGGGGGTTCACTGGGAAAAGCCAGTCTGGGACAATAACATGGATTTGCTGTGGAATCAGGGAGAATGGACTGAAGTTGGGGAACTGCTCAGATTGTGGCTTGGAATGTGGGCACAAAGAACAGGGTCAATGTCTTGGAATTTCAGCAAGTGAGGAGAATGAATGGCCAAGTGTTGGGGTTACACACGGCTTGGCTGATGGAACTGCTGATCTCGGGGACTTCAGCTGCCGCATCCAGCCAGGGTGGCAGTTGTAGCCATAAAAGGGTGGCAGTTGTAGTCAAATACGGTGGCAGTTGTAGCCGGGCAGGTGGCAGTTGTAGCCAAATACGGTGGCAGTTGTATCTGGGCAGGTGGCAGTTGTAGCCAAATACGGTGGCAGTTGTAGCCGGGCAGGTGGCAGTTGTAGCCAAATACGGTGGCAGTTGTAGCCGGGCAGGTGGCAGTTGTAGCCGCGCAGGTGGCAGTTGTAGCCGGGCAGGTGGCAGTTGTAGCCGCGCAGGTGGCAGTTGTAGCCGGCACAGAGCCTCGGAAGAGGAATAAGGGAGGGAAGGAGCTGTCCCACAGTCGGTGCTGAACTGCACACGGTCACATGTCAGTGAGTTTATTGAGCAGAGAGACAGGGATGAGATTGACTCCACTCACTGACTCCATCTCGGTAACTTTATCAGGTGGAGGCAGAGATAATGTGTGCGGAGCTGGGGAGGCAGAGACAGGGGGTCACAGCGGGGAGAGTCGCCTCTCTGGCTGGGGCTGCTGAATTGACTCTATCGCGGAGTTTATGAGAGATAAGAAGTGGGGAAGTGGGTGAGTGGGACCCCGGGGAGAGGAGCTCAGTCTCTGCCTCAATCTCAGTCACTGGATCAGACACATCTGCCTGTGAGGCGGGAATAAAGGGGAGACGTCGGCTCAGATTCAGGAGCTGTCCCTGGAACTGGTGCTGAACTGACTCTTTTATATCGGAACAACTTTACATTAGGCACAGCTGGGGAGTAGGAGAGCAGGGCATGGAGCTAGGGCTTATCTTACACTGCATGGAGCTAGGGGTTACATTGCACTGCGTGGAGCTAGGGGTTAAATTGCACTGCATGGAGCTAGGCTTTATGTTGCACTGCATGGAGCTAGGGGTTAAATTGCACTGCATGGAGCTAGGGGTTAAATTGCACTGCATGGAGCTAGGGTTTATGTTGCACTGCATGGAGTTAGGGGTTAAATTGCACTGCATGGAGCTAGGGGGTATCTTACACTGCATGGAGATAGGGTTTATTTTGCACTGCATGGAGCTAAGGTACATGTGATAGGGGTTGGAGCTAGGGTTTATCTTGCACTACATGGAGCTAGGGGTTAAATTGCATTGCATGGAGATAGGGCTTATATTCCACTGCATGGAGCTAGGGGTTATCTTGCACTGCATGGAGCTAGGGTTTTTTCTAGCACTGCATGGAGCTAGGGTTTTTCTTGCACTGCATGGAGCTAGGGGTTAAATTGCATTGCATGGGGATAGGGCTTATATTCCACTGCACGGAGCTAGGGTTTTTCTTGCACTGCATGGAGCTCGGGTTTTTCTTACACTGCATGGAGCTAGGGTTTTTCTTACATTGCATGGAGCTAGGGTTTATGTTGCACTGCATGGAGCTAAGGTACATGTGATAGGGGTTGGAGCTAGGGTTTATCTAGTAGGGAAGGGAGCTTGGGTACATCCAGCAGTGGGAAAGGCTGAGGCTACTAGAGGAGCTGCTCCATATAGATTCTTATCACATTGCTTTAAACTGACTTATGAGTACATTACTGGAGGAAGACTTGTACATGAGGCTGAGAAGGCTTGGGATGTGCAGGGACATTGGCTTATGGTGGGCAGAGAAGCTGCTCCGGTGCTGAACGAGCTACTACACTGTATGTCCATTAAGCAGAGCACAGTTTTGGAAATAATATTGGATGGAGGCAGAAAAGGCTCATTTCTAATTGAAAGACACAATAAGTGATCAGACACATTGTGGGGGTGTTTTGTGGGAATGGGGGCAGGGTGGCAGAAATGGGACAAAAATGACAAAAGCTTAAAACTGGGGTTCAGAGGACACTGGGGAACACGTGTAACTGAGAAGACTGTGAGAGGTAATGAGGTACTGGCCATAGTGTAAAAGGATTGGGTGTTGGTTACAGAGAATTGTGGCAAAGCCTTTAAATGGGGGGTGCAGATAGAGACATGATCAGAGGTACAGGGTTTAATGGCTTTTTCACTTTTATTTGACTCAACATGTGCCCCAAAAAATAAACTAGGGATTGCCCCATTGTGATTCTCTCCATGAAACCCCGACCACCTTATAGATGCCGGGGTCATTCTCAACTGACTTCGAAAATGCGTCACTTTCTACATTTGATACAGTTCAACCCCAGCTGTAGGGCCACGTATCCATTATCCCTGTAACAATATGGAGAAAAAGATGTGTGAATTGATCATTTGTGCCGGCGACTATTCGCTAAAACTGCTTTCTTTAACTTTGTGCTGGAATATGTGGGGGTGAAGAGAATGGCAAGGAAACGAGTAGTGATACCAGAACATGGGGTGATAGTGGGGAATAAGCTGCTTTGTGTTGCGAAGGAATAGATTTGCAGAAAAATAAATGCACCATAAATGCCAATAACAAATATCTAGGTAGGATGAGTGTGGGGAAAAATATCAATTGTTCCTGCTGTTGCATTTGGTGATTTGGGTTAAAAAAAATGTATTCAATAATAAGAGGCTTTGGCAGCATTTGTGAGTGTTTCCTAATTCCAGGGAGACAAACTTCGGGGAGTGTTGCATTGGCTCCAGCTATATGTGAATTGAAGAAAAACGTCACCTTCAGTACATAGAACAGACGGAAAAGCTGCCAGATGAGTTGTCGGTTAACTTTGTATGACACACGCGTGTACCATGTAGAATGTCATTGGCCCTGGTAGGATTGTATCATTAGACTAAAACAATTTACTGTTTGTGTCAAGCAGGGAACGTCCACCCGATGCCCATTTCATAGACATTTCCGACGGACGCAACAAGGGGCGAAATCTATAGACAAATAAGTGTGAAATGGGCAAATTAAGAGGATTACACTGAATCCTGTTGTATTGAGGCACCTCACATGTTACTGGGGGGGGGGGAGAAGTGGGACAAATCGACACAACGTTGAAACATTTTTGTTCCATGGAAACGGTTCAAACTTATACCAAGGCCGATGATTTTTTTAAATATTTAAAAAAAAATCTGCCTGTGGCCAAGAAAATCTTAAAAAATAAAGTGATTTTTATGCTCCTATTGATTCATTAGGGTAAAGTCTATGAAGCAGTTGCCCAGATCCCAATTCTTCTACCTGCAGCTGGAGAAAAAAAATATAGATCAACTCCTCTTTGTCATGACGGGGTTAAATGAATCCTCTCCCCCCTTCATTCCTAGTCAATGCCGTATTAACCCCTTCACTGCCGGAGCAATTTTGGGATTCTTTTTTTGAAGACCCTGCAACAATTTCCCCTGTATTTCAGCGCAAGATTAACAGCCCGCACTAATTAGCAGCTAATAAATATTTAAGGAGCCGCCTCGGACGCAGCACCCGTTCCGAAAACCTGCCGATTTTACACCTTTGCAGAGGGCATTAAAAAAAAAAAAGTTGAAGAGCTGGAGAATTCATTTATTGCCCACGACGGCAGAGGGACCTTTAACTGGGAATTCGCTCGCAATAAAATATAAAAGAGCTGACAGGGTTGGGAGTGGAGGTTTATTCTTTCTGTAATTCTCCTCTTTTATGCTTGATCTGATTATATACAATGGGAAAGGCTAAACTATGTAAAATCCGGTGCAGGTATGGGATCTGTTATCTGGAAACCCGTTATCCAGAAAGCTCCGGATTACGGGAAGGCCGTCTCCCTTAGACTCCATTATAAGTAAATAAATCAGATTTTTTTTTTTTTAAATGATTTCCTCTGTAATAATAAAACAATACCTTGTAGTTGATCCCAGCTGAGAAATAATTAATCCTCATTGGAGCCAGTACAATCCCATTGGTTTTATTTAATGTTTCATTGAATTTATATTTTTTAAAGTATGAGGATCCAAATTACAGAAAGACCCCGTATCCGGAAAACCCCAGGTCCCGAGCATTCTGGATAACAGATCCCATATCTGTACTTCCAAGCTGTTTTTGCCTTAAATCACCCCAAAATTTGTAAGCAAAACAAACCCCCATAAATATTCAATATCACAGCCTCCTATTTATATATATTTTCAAAATATAATGTCAACCAGCTGCTCAATCCATGATCAATAAACCATAGTAATTATTATAGGCGTCCTTCGTCTCGTCAGTAATTAATAATAATTCGGGGGAAGTACCGGCCAATTCATTCATAAACTTTTGTGATTTTGCTGCTTCGCCTCGTGCCGTTGGAAAGTGACTATGGAGAGATATAAGTGTTAGTGCTCTCTGGGCAGCCATCTCCCAATGCATTATCTTTAAATGTATTCAAAAGGCAATTTAAAAGTGGTATTTAGTATAATAATTTTCAATTATAGTAATCTATATGTAGGACCTTTCCAATAGGCTGAGACAGATTTTATGGCTGAGGCATGCGTCTAAGCAAAGGCCTGCGATTCTATTCCAATCAAAATAATCCACCAGGCATCTGCCACGATATTACCCGAATCACTGGGGATAGGAATTGGCAAAGAGCAGCACAATAAGTTGGAGAAATCCAGATCTCCGAATCTGGAGTGACAATGATCTGTATACCCAACAAGAGGATAGCAAGTAGCACAGCCCTGGAATAAAGTAGGAACATATTCCTTATGGATGGATACTTTAATCCATACGGAAATGAAACAGCAGTAGGTCAAGCAATAGAATATCCAGCAAACACTATGTTCTGGGATGAGCAAGAGACGCAGAAAGACGTAGGGCAGTCAATTCCCTCCATTAAATATCTTTGATGTGGCCGAGAATGGTTAAACCGAAACCACTTTTCGTGTGGGTGTTCTATGGTGATCTGGAACTTTGGTGCTTAATGTGCAATAAACAACTGATTGTATTTCGAGAGGAAAAAAGTGTAGGGAATAAGTACAGTGTGACCTGTTTTATTATTATTATGTTATTTTATCCAAACACAGAGCAATTTAGAGAAACACCGATAAAAAAACAACAGTGACTTCAATTTTTCCTTTGTTAAATCGGCACCCAAAAAGCTGTGATTTTAGGGTGTCACAGTCGTTGTTCCAAATCACAAGCAAAAAAAAAAAAATAATAATAACCCCCAAGATTCCCCCCCCCCATCTCTTTATGGAAAGGCACAGAAAGCAGATACTGAAGAGCATTAACAGGGAACTTGCTCTATTGGCAAAGACTGCAAATAATTGATAATGGACTGAAATTCTACAAGGGATTAATTGACAGTGACTTTGGGCCATTGACTGGTGGAGAGTAAAAAGTGTCCACGGTGTTATTTTATTGCTGTTCACTCGCTTTTAATTAATCCTTGAACGTTGGATTCATGGTGTGGGCTCAGTAGTTTTCAGTTAAACAGGAGGGAGTTGGTACACAGGGTACAGGTGGGCCCTTATATATGTGATGCCAGGACCCACTGGTGAAAACGTGTGGAGCTTTAGGGCAGTGTATTCCTCTCTTTAATCACATTCCACTGCACAGATACAATTATTTGGATTGACATTTTGTGCCGGCATTTTTGGTTATACACAATGGGAGTAATATTTTTTAACCTACATCCTACTCTATGCAGGTATGAGATCCAGAATGCTCGGGGCATGGGCTTTTCTGGATAATGAGCTCTTTGCGTAATTTGGATATGTGTCTATTTGTTAAAGGTCGAGTTTTGTTTTCTCTAAAAACTAGAATTTTTAAAGGAAACAACTCGAATTCTTAAAGAAGAAAGCTTGAATTTGTAAAGAAAAAAACTTGAATTTTTAAAGAAAAAAGCTTGAATTTTCTTAAAAAAAAACCTAGAATTTTTAAAGAAAAGAAAAACTTGAATTTTTGGAGATTTATTATGCCCCAAAGCAGCAAAACAATCATAATCCAAAAAGCTAAAACTTGATGTAAAGCTTAAAATTCATGTAAAAATCAATGGCTGAGGTCTCTTTAACCATTTGAATGTGTTTTTTGCCTTAACAATTTCCGGATGTTTTGGGTGTGTCTGACACTGGTTTTTGTTTGAAAACTCAATTTTTAAGCCTATAACCTCAAAGAATTTTGAGGTACGAGTATGGGTTCCGTTATTTGGAAACCTGTTATCCAGAAAACTCCTAATTAAGGAAAGACTGTCTCCCATAGATCCCATTTTATCCAAATAATCCAAATTTTCCTTTTTCTGTGTAATAATAAAACAGTAACTTGTATTTGACCCCAACTAAGATATAATTAATCCTTATTGGAAGCAAAACCAGCCTATTGGGTTTATTTAATGTTTATATGATTTTCTAGTAGACTTAAGGCATGAAGATTCAAATTAGGGTAAGATTCATTATACAGAAAACCTCAGATCCTGAGAATCCTGGATAACAAGTCCCATACTTGTATTCATAAAAATTAAATTTTTGGAGTTTTTTCAATGTGATTTTTTCGAGTTTAATTATATGTAAATTTGCCAAATTCGTGGATGGGAATTAAGTTGAGTTTGTTTCTAGTAAAATATGAGAAAGAAAACGAGCTTTAAAAAAATCATTAAAACATAAAATAAACCCAACTGGATTGTTTTTGCTTTCAATTTAAGGATTAATTATATCAAGCTCCTGTTTTATTATTACAGAGAAAAAAAATTAAATCAGTTTTGAAATTTAAAATGTTTTGATTTAAACTGAGTCTATGGGAGATGGCCTTCCTGTAATTCGGAGCTTTCTGGATAACAGGTTTCCGAATAATAGACCTGCACAGCATGGCGAGTGCTCTTTTTTTTACTGTCACTTAGTTTAGTGACTCTCCAGGCAATTGGCTGTAAATAAATTCAGTCGTTGTTCGAACTATTGATATCTACCGGCTTCCCACCAATAGCCACTGAGGAGAATGGCCCAACTCTGCTTTTATTGTTCCCATAGATTTGAGTCAACCCTTCAGCCACTGCTTGAGTCCTAATGTTCAAGACAGGGTCGGACTGGGCCAGGGGTCACCGGTTAAAAGCTCAGTGGGCTCCGGCCCAGACCCGCACCCACCAAAAACCTGCTCTGCCCCTGATTGTGTCCCCCCTAGCCTCGATGATGGCCGCAACTCCCGCACAGGTAAGAGTGGGGTCTGGAGGGGGGTTGTGGCTGGAACGGGGGGCATCTAGGGGGGTGGAGACAGAGGTAGGGGAGCACGGAGGGGGGCTGGGACCCCTGTGTCGTAAGCCCCAGTGGGCCTCCAAGCCTCCAGTCCAGGGCTGGTTCAAGACATCTATGTTTAGAAGTCTACATGTGTTTCATGCTAGGATATGATGGGTTTATACTTAGCTTCTCCCTGTTGAATTAAAGTAAATAAGTAAAGTCCCTAAATGTAAATCTACATTCTCCCTGGTGAGACTTTAGATTGATTACTAGTTCATTTTTTTAATAAATACTTTCTGGCCCTCAATTGATACCACTCCAGTTAGCACTTGGCTTAGTAAATTGGTGTAGAAAATCTTTAGCAAACCGAGCAGTGGCATTTTTGTTTGTAACAACTTGTCTTTCCATTGAACTTCTTGTGACAGGAAAATACAAGATGGGAAGACCATTATTGACATCTTATGACGGATGAAATTGCCTTAACGCTTTACCGCGGCGGACGCTAATTGGTTCTTTTCAGTAGCAAACATTGCATTTGTAGATCAAATCGCCATAAATTGTTGATGACTGTAATGAAATAATTTATTTGGGTAGGAGCAGCTATAATTGACGTGGCGATAAAAAAAGAATACAGCTTTGAAAAGCAATCTGGCGTGAATACATTATAACTGTTAATAATATATTTTTTTTTTATGGAGGACCAAGAATCTACTCACAGGAGAAGATCAGATAAGACCATTGCTTGTAATGAAGGTCATAGGGTCTGGTCAACTGGAGCTCACTCATAAGTCTGTCTGAATGTGAGGGTACCAGCTAAAGGGACAGCATAGCCAGTCCTATATACAGGTATGGGACCTGTTATCCAGAATGTTCAGGACCTGGGGTTTTCCAGATAAGGGGTCTTTCCATAATTTGGGTTTTCACACCTTAAGTCTACTAGAAAACCATTTAAGCATTAATGAAACCCAATAGAAATCATTTTGATTCCAATAAGGATTAATTATATCTTAGTTGGGATCAATTACAAGCTCCTGTTTTATTATTACACAGAAAAAGGAAATTATTTTTAAAAATGTGGATAATTTGAGTAAAAGGGAGTCTATAGGAGATGACTGTGCTGTAATTTTGAGCTGTCTGGATAACGGGTTTCCCTTAAACACCTGGGCTTTCCACCAATAAAAAAATAACCATTTGCTGTGATTTTAGTCAAGAAGTGCAATGGAATCTAATTTAACAATTTAAATCAAAAGCTCACTTAATATAGACCTTTCCTGCAGCTGATGGTCATTCTTTAAGTACAGACACTTATAAAATTCAATCTATGACATGTTATAAAAAGAGGGATAGATATATATTTGTATATTTATATTTTCATTGTTTGTTTTCACTTTTATATTGTTTTTATTTGTTTATCTTTTATATATCATATATATTTATTTTATATACATATTTCTTATACAGGCAGGGGATCTGTTATCCAGAATGCTCTGGACCTGGAGGTTTCCAGATAAGGGATCTTTCCATAATTTTGATCTACTAGAAAATCATGTAAACATTAAGTAAATAGGCTGGTGTTGCTTCCAATAAGGATTAATTATATCTTAGTTGGGATCAAGTACAAGCGACTGTTTTATTATTACACAGAAAAAGGAAATCATTTTCATAAATTTGGATTATTTGGATAAAATTGAGTCTATGGGAGACGGCCTTTTCATAATTTGGAGCTTTCTGGATAATGGGTTTCCCGAAAATGGATCAAATTTATATATACAAATATTTTTCACTTTTATATATATGTTTATCTTTTTTATATGTTATATATATATTTATTTTATATCCATATATATTATACAGGCAGGGGATCTGTTATCCAGCATGCTCTGGACCTGGGTTTTTTCCAGATAAGGGATCTTTCCGTAATTTGGATCTTCATACCTTAAATCTACTAGATAATCATATAAATATTAAATAAACCCAATAGGCTGGTTTTGCTTCCAATAAGGATTAATTCTATCTAAGTTGGGATCAAGTACAAGCTACTGTTTTATTATTACACAGAAAAAGGAAATCATTTTCAAAAATTTTGATTATTTGGATAACATTGAGTCTAGGGGAGACAGCCTTTCCGTAAGTCGGAGCTTTCTGGATAATGGGTTTCCGGATAATGGATCCAATTTATACAAATATTTTTCACTTTTATATATCTTTTATCGTTTAAATATCATATATATTTATTTTATCTACCCATTTGTTATTATATAATTTATATATCCACACTTTTATATATTTTTATATTTATAGATTTTTCCACTCTTTTAAATATGTTTTATTTTGTATATATCATGTACTATATATTTTTTTGTAAATAAACATGTTTTTATTTATATATGTATTTATACACTTATATCTATTTATATAATATTTTTTCACTTTTACATTTTATTTTTTTGTTTATCATATATATATATATATTTTTTTTTTAAATATATATATATATTCAATAAATATATATATCTATATTTATGGTCACTTTTATATATTTTTACATATGTATTTTACATATCGTTTTCATTTTTATTATAGTGAGTGTAAAGGAAAGATAGAAAGCTTTTCCGAAAGACCCGTTCTTTGCTTTTTTGGGACAATAAATCTATAAAAAATATATATATATTTTCTGTGACATGCAGTAAATATCATTAGTTTTTGCTGTTCATATTCAGAAACCAAGAGTTGCCATGATTGACCCAACACTGTAACTCAGCATAAAGTCCCCCCCCAAAAAAAAACTCTTATAGGCGCATGAATCATAAAGATGCAGAGCGCAACATCTGTGTGTGTTGTAGCAGCCCATACACTTCTGTTTTACCTTTCACCTGCTAAATGGAGCCTGTCACAAGATATATTGCCGTGTATTTCTTTGAGTCCCCATTGCGTTTTTCCATTCAGGAGGCTTCACTGGCAACGTGACGGGTTCTTAAAGGGTCACGGCTTTATGTTAACAATAACGAAGACGAAGGTTACGAAACGAGGAAGCTTCAAGGTTAAGGAATATCAGACACCTAAAATCATTTGAAGAACTGCAGTAATGAGCATATCAATACCTCTATGAGAATCCTGACAGCCATAGAGACTAAAGATTCAGTCCGGTGCGCTAAGGTCAAACTATACATATCCATTATTAATCTCATCAATATTGTGGTTGACCAGTACAAGCAGGAACAACCTTACAAAGTGGCTGAATTTCCAGCCGCCTGGAATCGGGAAAACTTCAAACCTTCTGCACCTAAATGAGTCAATAGATAATAGTGGTGCCATCCTATCAAACGGCAGCTCTACAATTATCTCAGTACAATATATATATTTTTTGTAAATATTAAATTCATAGACAGATATGTATGGGTCCAACTTGGCTGAATCAATGAAATATTAATAACACGTCTTGCCATTCAGACAGGAAGGGTCCAGAGATGTTTCATAGCAGCAAAGGAGAGAGATAACCCATCACTCAGCCGAAACATTTTTGCTGCATCATACCGCATGTTATTACACACTTGAAGATTGTCTCATCAAAAAAAAAAAAAAAAAGACCATTTGTTTGCAAAGCGTTTGCTGTATTAAGCATGCCTCCCTTTATGCCTGCTCTCATCCATGCGCATCGTACAGTCGCTATCTATGTACAGTATTTAAATAATTCCACTAACAAGGTAATGGGGAGAGAATACACAAGGGCCGAGCCATGTCCAACAAGCTGAGCTCTGTTTACTCAAGTACAAAAGACTTACGTTATAGAGCAAGAGAAATTAGAGCTCTCCATCAAAAGGGACAGTAATTGTTAAAAAGTACAAGGGAAAACCGATTTATATCTTATTAAATCCTTATGTTTCACAATTTTTTTTTTCTTCCTTCTTTATGGAAAAATAGTGTATACAGGTATGGGACCCGTTATCCAGAAAGCTCAGAATTACGAAAAAAGCCGTCTCCCATAGACTCCATTTTATCCAAATAATCTAAATTGTTAAAAATGATTTCCTTTTTCTGTGTAATAATAAAACAGTCGCTTGTACTTGATCCCAACTAAGATATAATTAATCCTTATTGGAGGCAAAACCAGCCTATTGGGTTTATTTAATGTTTATATGGTTTTCTAGTAGACTTAAGGTATAGAGATCCATAGTACAGAAAGATCCCTTATCAGTCCTGAGCATTCTGGATAACAGGTCCCATACCTGCATTTTAGCTGTTTGATCTCTATCTCTTGATGGATAAAGACCATGTTGGGTGCAACCAAGGCTTTAGTTGACATATTACCAGGAGTTTTAATTGCTGTTTTTGACTGGGCTCCAACTAATTTATGTGTACAAAAAGCATTTTTAGCATTTGAATGCATTCATTCTGTGCTTAGAGGTATTTAAAGCATCTACATACTGCTTGTGCATTGCATTTAAGAATAACACACATTCCAGTGGCCATAACACATGGTCAACACACAAAGACACAATTATATATTTTCTATGCATTTTTAAACATTTCATGAGGATATTCTGCAGTCGCTGGCTTCTTCTATTTAATATGGGCATGCCAAGTTCCATGGTTGGAAGCAAGTCTGAAAGCAGACCCCTTGGTTTAGCTGGCACTAAACTGACAGTTTGGATACCTACCTTCATAAAATATTAGGGATGCACAGAATTTAGTAATTTGGATTCGGCAGAACCCCCGAATCCTTCGCAAAAGATTTGGCCGAATACCGAACCGAATCCGAATCCTAATTTTCATATGCAAATTAGGGGTGGGAATGGGAAAACATTTTTTACTTCCTTGCTTTGTGACATAGAGTCACTCGATTTCCCTCACCGTCCCTAATTTTCATATGCAAATTAGGATTACGATTCGGTTCGGCCAGGGAAAAGGAATCGGAATCCTGCTGAAAAAGGCAGAATCCTGGTCGAAACCCAAACCGAAACCTGGATTCAGTGCATCCCTATAAAATATTTGTCTACCTGATGCTACTACCCTATGCTCTACCATGTTTTGACTCACTGTAATAGATATTTATGTTTAGTGTGTCAACCCCAAAATTTTGCATTCTGTCCAAGGGATCTGTCCCTGGCCAAATGAGGCCTGAAACGTTGCGGTAATGCCCGTCACTTGAGCAATAAAGGCATTTTAACTTCAATAAGAATTGTGGTGCTGTTCATATCGTACTTTGACTAGTTTGCTTCTGGGCAACGTGCATTTATAAGGCTATAATGTAACACTCAACTGCCCAAAATTTCTGTGAATTCAAGTTGCAACAGCAAATATGTATATATATATATAGAGAGAGAGAGAGAGAGAGAGAGAGAGAGAGAGAGAGAGAGAGAGAGAGAGAGAGAGAGATGATAGATAGATAGATAGATGATAGATAGATAGATAGATAGATAGATAGATAGATAGATATCCAGAGTTGTAAATCAGGTAGAGTATCAATTGAAAATGATTCAGCATTTTGCTTTTATGACCACTGGTTATTGGAGACTATATAGAACATATTATATGACTGTCTATATACTGTATATAGTTAGAAATAGAGATGCAAAGACCTTTGCTGATGTATGGTTAATATTTATCACCAACTATGTTGTCTTTATTATCTTTATTCTGTTAGTTCATACATTGGCAGTCATCAAATGCTTCAGATAAAATGTTTTTTTTTCAATGCATTAAACCCCATTTCAATAGACATTTAAATAAACATTATGAGCACAATCCAGTGGCACACAATGTGTCTCCCAAACTGTTCGAGGACATTGGCTATAAATGGCTACATAAATGAAAAGGAATTATTGAGGACTAGTGATTAAGTCCCTGGGCTGAGCTTACTGGGAAGGAGAGATAAAACACATTGGTTGGGCTAAACTACTAAATGTGACAACGGACAGACAATGGCGCCTGATGATGGACAGGAAGGGAATGGGCCAATGCAGTGAATTACAGGTGTCGGAGAGGTTAAACGGCTCAGCAATAGAAAGTAGTGCGTCTGAGGAGCTGGAAGAGGGGAAGTCACGAGATATTCGCTCTTTGCTTCAAGCTATAGAACAAACTTATGTCAAGTGAACTGTTTCACCGAGCCTTCGCCTATAACTAATGCATGATGTGTAAGTTGGACAGCAAAAGATAGACCTATAGCTTAGCAAATGCCTTTCCTTCTACTAAACATTAGCAATGCCAAGTGGTATAGGGCCTTTCTGAGCAGTTCACATGAAAAAAAAATATTAAAGGGGAAGTTAAAAAGACCACTTTACCCTCAACTCTTGATGCTTATGGCTTTATGGTACAGGCTGTGAGTCTAAGGGTGTTCCTGGAGAACAGTGCTAAGTACAAGGGGAAAATGATGGTTTTATGGTATTTCTGTGTATGGACTATTAGAAAACTGCTAAAGCTGTTCCTGCTGAATTGTACTTAGGACAAGGGAGTACCTATGATGCCCTAGTTTTGTATTACTGTATGTCTGTGTAATGTCTATGATCTAACCTTAGAGTTATGTCCTTATTTAATTATGTTTAGTACAGGCATGGGACCTGTTATCCAGAATTCGTGGGGGTCTGGGGTTTTCCGGATAACAGATCTTTCTATAATTTTGATCTTAAGTCTACTAAGTCATGTAACATAGTAACATAGTAAGTTAGGTTGAAAAAAGACACACGTCCATCAAGTTCAACCTTTTAGAGTTTTTTTTTGCCAGTTGTACAAATTAAATAAAGCCAATAGGCTGGTTTTGCTTCCAATAAGGATTAATTATATCTTAGTTGGGATCAAGCACAAGACACTACTTTATTATAGCAGAGAAAATAATATAATTTGGATTATTTGGATAAAATGGAGTCCATGGGAAATAGCCTTACCGTAATTCTGAGTTTTTTGCATAACATCCCATACCTGTACTAGAGAATCTGAGGTTGGGGCACTGAAGTTGACAGCTTAGGGACATGGACCAGTTAAGGTGTCTTCTGAAAGCATTATAGTATTTTGGCTAATATTCTCATAGGGATCCAGTCCCAGAAGAAAATGTACTGAGTTCAATGACTGTGAAAGAAACAATAAGGGAATAAACTACTGGAAGACCCTACTGGAATTGTACAAAGCAACCAAATTCCCCCATAGTGGAGTCTATGCAAGTCTTTATTAATATTGGTAATTCTTTGTGGTGTGTGTGGGGGGGGGATGAATGTAGCGATGGGCGGATTAATTTGGCAGGCGTGAATTTGCGGCACATTTCTACATTTTGGCATCAGCAAATACATCCGTGAAACTCCCGCAAAAATTCACTGCCATCAAAAAAGTAGCTTGTGTCAAAACCATTGTGTGTCAACACTATTCGGACATTCATTGACTTTAACACTGGCCTAAAAATTGCCGCAAAATGACGCTGGTGTCAAAATTCTCGTTTCGTGAAATTCAAGGGGAAATCCAACCCATCACTAACTGAATGACAACAATTCAGAAGGACATTTTTTGTTTTTTTGTGTTTTTTATGGTTTGCTTTGATCAGTTTATTCTGCCTTTCTTTTCTGTATCCTCCAGACAGTGAGTCTTCCCCAGTAGTAAAGAGATACTGTAATTAAAACACAATATCAAATCTAAAGGATAGTATTGTGCAGTTTCTCGCTGACCTGTAGCTCCACGCATTCCCCCAGCAGCAGTTGACTTTGGGAATATTCTGGGAGTTCCATTTCCTTCTACGACCGAGGATTCGATTGCTTTGTTCTCAGATGTGCATCACCTTTCGTTTTAGCCTCACTGTTTCTGGGCAAAGTAGAGGGTGACGTTTTGAAGGAGAAACACAAATAAGTAGGAGAGAATGTTCATTCTTGGCTGCACGGTGTAGAGCATGGTTTATAGTTATGCACAGCAGGGACGTGCAATTTTTGATTCTGATGTGTTCAAGGCAGAATGCATTTTTACAAGCAGCGAAGGCAATCTCTCAGCGTTCTCATGGAAATGACTTGACTGAATATGACATATATGTGGGAGTGTAATCATCCCGATCTTTACAAACAACAAGAGCACAAAGAGAATGCAAGAACAAACCCCCGGCTTCCTCAATTTAAAGTGCTGGTTATGTTTCTCTGACCCCGTCTTTCCCTTTGAGCAAAACATCAATCTGGAATTAGAGGAGCTAGATCCATCCACGGGCTGGAGATTGAACCTCGAGTGCTGGGGCCCCTCTAGAAGATTTATTATTGTGTGGTTGTTTTTATAAAACAAGAGTTCCATCTATATCAGCCCCTCTATTTTACATGGTACGTCCTGGTCAGGAGGTCACAAAATTATGCAGCAGTCCAAAATATTCTGAATGGCATTTTTTCTTTTACTGTTCAAGAGTTATTCTTTTCTACTGGAATTTATGTTTTATTATACATTATTAGGGGAGGATCCTTTAGCAAATTCTCTCTCATTGTTTTTAACTCTTTATATATATATTTATATATATATATATATATATATATATATATATATATATATATATATATATATATATATATATATATATATATATATATATATATATATATATATATATATATATATATATATATATAAGGATTAGATTTGGATACAAGAATATATATATATATATATATATATATATATATATATATATATATATATAATATATATATATATATATATATATATATATATATATATATATATATATATATATATATATATATTCTTGTATCCAAATCTAATCCTTAGGGATCCATATATCAGGATTGGTTGTTGGTTGTTTCATCTACATGGGTTCTAAATAGGGATAACAATTGAATATATTGTAACATAAAAGCAGATTACATCTGTTTTCGTTCAGCATATAAAACTCCATGGGGATCGGCGGAGATAATCTTGTGTTATTACTAAAACCTGGCAGTTGAGGATTCCAATATCCCAAATCTCTATATTTTGCAATAGCTTGAGATCAAGACCAACACTCATGACCTCCATGTACAAAAAAAAAAGTATGGGACCTGTTATCCAGAATACTGGGGACCAGGGGGGTGTTCCGGATAAAGGATCTTTCTGTAATTTGAATCATCATAATTGGAAACTAGTCTACTAGAAAATCAATTAACTATTCAATAAACCCAATAGACTGGTTTTGCTTCCAATAAGAATTAATTATATCTTACAAGGTGCTGTTTTATTATTACAGAGAAAAGGGAATCATTTCGTAAACATTTGGATTGAGATGGCAGAGTCTTGGGGAGATGGTCTTACTGTAATTTGGAGCTTTCCGGATAATGGGTTTCCGGATAACCTGTACCTAGAATCAGTTAGTAGGGATAGATCAGTATATCCAAGATAATTTGTTGGTTGTCTTAGCTGATTAAACAATGTAAATATGGATAACAGTTTAATACAGTATATTATAGGTATGGGACCTGTTATCCAGATTAATCGGGACCTGGGGTTTTCTGGCTAAGGGGGCTTTCCATAATCTGGATCTTCATGCCTTAAGTCTACTAGAGAACAATGTAAACATTAAATAAATGTTTTGCTTCCAATAAGGATTAATTCTATCTAAGTTGGGATCAAGTACAAGCTACTGTTTTATTATTACACAGAAAAAGGAAATATTTTTTTTTTTAATTTGAATTATTGGGATAAAATGGAGTCTATGGGAGACGGCCTTCCTGTAATTCAGAGCTTTCTGGATAATGGGTTTCCAAAGAACTAATTCCATACCTGTATTAGGCTGCAACTGTAGCACATTGAACTGCATGGAGATTGGCAAAGATGACTGTCGGTTATTACTAGGAACTGGCAGTTAAGTGTTCTCATATGAAAGCTGTTTTTTTAAAAAAATGTTTTATTTAATCCCCCAAGAACCAGTAGTTCTCAATAATTAAAAAAAAAATCTTTATTTATATAAATGCACATGGCAGTGTTATTGGTGCAAAGCAGCAGAATGGAAAAACCTCTAATTTTGGTCTTCCGTTTAAGAAGAATGCAGGAATAGTTGGACTGTACCACCCCATCTGCTGCGGAATTCCAGTTCTGTGAAATGTCAGGCTGCTTCTCCTTCAGAGTTCTTTCGTTTTCTCCTTTCCCTTTCATGCATTTCTGCTCCAACGCGCTACAGATGTATAATTTAATGCAGGCCACAACTGTGCATCTGTATCTCGATCACTGAGCTTCAGTGTTCCCGCTTCACCAAACTTTTCATTTGTTGGCAACTTTGGAGTCATTTTATTTTTCTTGTAATATTGCTGGTGTGGTCTCCTGCGATGAAACACATAATGGTGCACCTGCCGTTTCATCTCCAATATAATCATTACCGTTTTATAGGAAGTTACAAATAAAATCTAAAAAATAAATTAATATTGGATGTTTGTAAATGTGCATTAAATATTTTTAAATAATTAACACATCTGTAAAAATGAATCAATGGCGGAAGGACTGGAATTGCAGCCTTGTGACATTGGGGGTCTTGGGTTCGATCCTAACCAGGGCACAATCGGCATGGCCTTTTACCTCCGAAAGGCTTCAGTTTCACCTCAACATACGTGCGGATTTATTAATAATAAAGGGTCTTTTGGGCAAAAGAGGAATGACTTATTTATCTTTTTTATTTCCCTTGGTTGTTTTTTTTTTCCTGCTTGTATTTTTTTTTTGTAATTCTTGTTTTTTCTAAAAAAAAAAACCCAAAATGCTGGGCAGGTTTTAGTTGAACAGCTTTTTATTTTTTATTTAAATAAAAATAAAAGGATTGCCACCTAAAACCCAGCAAAAATTTATTTATTAAACAAAAACAAATGCAATCAGAAAAAAATAATGGGTAAAATAAAATCTGCTTAGGAAAAAAATAATTGTAAAGAATTTACTCCAATTTATTTTTTTTACCTAATTTTCTTTATCTCATTTTACCCAATCCCGACCCTTGATTAACAATAAATCAGCCCCAGTGCATTGGGCTAATCAGTTTGTGTGTCCCAGAAGTAGGGCAATAAGATTCTTAGCTCCTGATGATATGAGTGACTCAGTTTTTTTATATAGTTGAAGCATAAATAAATTACAAGGTCTGTTATCAAGAAATCCAGAAAGCTCCATAGATTTCATTATTAGCCAAATAATCCAACTTTTTAAAAACGATTTCCTTTTTCTGTGTAATAATAAAACAGTAGCTTGTACATGATCCCAACTAAGATATAATTAATCCTTATTTTCTAGTAGATTTAGGGGATTATTTATTAAAGTCCAATGCCAAAAACTCGAGAAATTAGAATTTTTTCGGAATTTATTATACCAAGAGGATGGAAAATGTCAGAATCCAAAAATTTGGCATCTAAGGTTTTACAGTATATAAGTCAATGGGAGAAGTCCCGAAGATATCCAGATCAGCGCTGGGTTTTGTGCAATAATCCAAAGATTTTGTGGTTTTTGGGCAAAAATAAAAAATGCATTGATAAATAAAGGGAAATAACCCGTGCAGATTTGGTCGGAGTATATTTCATAAAATAATGAGATAATTCGGGTTTTGAGAGACAACCCCCTAAAGGTATGAAGATTTGATTTATGGAAAGATCTGTTATCTAGAAAACCCCAGGTTCCAAGCATACTGGATAACAGGTCCCATACCTGTATAATAAATATCATGTACAATAATCTATAATAATAATACTCCCATCATTCCCTGTTGGATGCTGCCATTGGTACAAGCTATTAGACAACTTAGTCCGCCTCTCATTACCTACAGTATGTGTAGTACTTGGAATTCAAAGCAATGCCATTGATGCTTTGCCAAAAAAAGTAACTTTTTTAGTCTTGATCTCTCCGCTGTTTGGCATTAACATCTCTGTCGAGCTCAGGAGACGCATATCTGAACGTGTTACATTTCACAAATATTAATATAGATTTACATATAAAGCGGTTCATTGGAGTAGACACTTTCAGGGGCCAGTCAATACAGTCATTAACTTCATCACTAAAAATGTCTTAAAATGTTCCCTTCAAAAATAATGCGATTCAGCTGATTAGATGTGGGAGACAGTCTACATATATATTTATCCTTTTATTCCTCCTTTAGACTACTTATACAAATGTGTATTTTATTTCATTTTAAAGTAGAAGTTCACCTTTGCATTCACATTTTGGGGGTTATTTAATAAACCTCGATTTTTTTTGGCAAAAACTAGAAATTTTTCAAGGAAAGAAAACATCAAATTTGTCACAATTTATTATACCCCGAAACTGCTAAAAGTCCAAATCCGAAAATCTGCCATCTCAAACCTACCGAGGTCATGTAGAAGTCATTGGTAGATTTCAAGATATCATGATCTGCACTGGGCTCCATTAGTGATGGGTGAATAAATTGGCCAGGTGTGAATTCACGGCTAATTCATGTTTTGCCACCGGCAAATAAATTTGCGGCAGCAAAATTGCTAAATTTTTCAGCGAAACGAAGTTGGACAAATTCACCCATCACTAGGCTCCATTCAATAATCTGAAAAATTTGGGGTTTTTGCGCTAAACCCCCAAAAAATCTTGCAATTCATCCATCTTGCATCAAATCCAAAAAATTTATACGATTCCAGTTTTTGCTTGATTTTATCGACTCTTTTCCAGACCCAAATTTTTCTAGTTATTTTATTGATAAATAAGATAAAATCGTGGATGGGAATTAGGTCGAGCTTGGTTTAATAAAAAGATGAGATAAATTTGAGTTTTAATAAATAAGCCCCTTAGTATGTTATAGATGGACCAGTTAAATTATTTTTATTCTACATTAGGGCCGCAGCTTAGCATTGCTGACTTTCAGAGCGGTATCAGCCAAGGTACTATCTGCAAGGAGTTTGAATATTCTGTAATATTTTTGTATGGGGGTTTTCCCCAGTACCCCTGTTTCCTCCCACTATCCATAGTGAGTGTGAATGTGATAGGGACCTTAGATTGAAAGCTCCACGGGGCAGCAAGTTATGTAATGAAATAATGTATATTAATAATTCAAAAATAGTCCCTTTCCAATCTGTAACTAAAAAGCTGAGTCCAGTGACAAAATTGTGTGTATGGCTTGTAGGATCATTTTAGGTGTAAGCCCTCTACTGTTCATCTTCTATTTTGATTTCAAAACTGCTCCGCGATTGCTCAGGTAATTAACCCCTAGCACAGATTGATGAAATTATCAGTATCTAAATCATACAAAAAACAAAAAAGAAAACAAAATAAAAAATACCATTTAAATTAGTCTTAGAAATGTTTTAAGATGAATTACCCATTTTATAGAATGTGCTGCTAATTCTATTGCAAAAACTACTAGCTGAGTAACATAAGAAAATATTGATAAATATAAAATTTTTGTAACAGTGGCCTCATGTTTAAAGTTAAGTACCTAATCTAGAATTTCCATTTCATTCATAATAGATTTTTAGGGGCTTATTAATTAACATTTGGATTTCTATTTTTTTCACGAATCATATTATTTCTCTAAAAATGTGTTTTTTTAAAAAAATTCTATAAAACACAAAAAATTTGAGTGCAAAAAACACCAAAAAATCTAATATAAAAATTTGGCAAGAAAAAGCATTTTCTTGTAATTGTCTGAAGGTTTTAGAGATATTCATATTTTTTAGTGCATTGTGCAGTATTTTTTCTGTTCATACTTTTATATTTGTTTTTTTTTAATAAATTTCATGGTATGCATGGTTTTAGAGAAAATTTGTTTAATCATGTTTTCAAAAAGCTCTAATTCCACCTTTAATTTATGAGCCTCTTAGGGGCCCATTATGCTTAAAAATTCAGGTTTTTTTAAAATTTCACAAAAAGGTGAGACTTATTAAATTTAAAATCCATGAATCGAGGTCCTTTACAAGCTAATGGGAGTTTCGCTGATGCTATTGGACATTTTTTTTAGCCATTCAGTAGTGAAGGGAGATTTTATTCGCCAGGCGCAAATTCGCTGTGAATTCCTGCATGAATTCGCAAAAATGCCATTTTTGGACGCCGGCGCATTTTTGACAGCGAATTTGCGCCAGCGTCGGAAAAATGGAAATTCACAGGAAATTCTCAATTTTTTTGGCGAAACGCCCCAAATTCGCCCATCAGTACCATTCAGACCTATATGGGTTTTTGGATTTTTTTTAGATAGTACTTCTCCGAAAAACTCAGATTTTTAGAGATATTGATATTTTTTAATGTTTTTTCTGTTCACTCTTTTTGTATTCAGATCTTTTAATAAACTTCATGGCATTCGTGATTTTAGAGAAAGTTAGTTTAACAGTGGTTTCAAAAAGCTTTAATACACTAAGGGGGTTATTTATTAAACTCCATAATTATCTCAGGCATTTTGGTGCAAAACTCAAATTTTTCTGTTTTTTTTTTTTTTTAAAAACTCAAATTTTTTGAGATTTATTAAAGCCTGTTGATGCAAAATGCCTGAATCTGAAAATCCGCCTTCTCTGACCTGCTGAGGTTGTGTAGAAGTCAATGGCAGAAGTCCCTTTCCTAATTAGAAGTTATTGTGGTCTGTACTGGGTTTAGCCTAAAAATCCTATCATTTCAGGCTTTTCATGCAAAAACCTGAAAAAAACAAACGATTTGGGGAAAAACCCAGAAAAAAAATGTACTATACAATTTTTCATAAGATTTTTTTTCCCCGAATTGAGCTTTTTACAAAATTGACATTTCAAAATCTGTCCAAAATGCAAATTATGTTGCCAAAAAAAAAAGATATTTCTTCAAGGAGAGGCCAACATTTGAATAAATTCGAGATGTAATGTTACCATTTTCTGTATTAAATATCCCAATGATTTTATTTTCTCTGAGAGGTATTAGAATTATTTCGTAAAAGTCATTTTTTATTTACAGTAGCAGGAGAGTTACTACTAAAATCTGGCAACTGTATATATATATTTGTCAGGGACGTGGCCAGATCCAATAAATTTATTTGTAAATGTTATTTCATCAAAGCGATGGGGTTTAACCTCCGCTCTCAGATAATAATATCCCATAATAACATTTGCTTATTACACTGTCGTTTTTCAGAGGCCACAGAAAACAACAGAGGAAAGATTTTTTACTGTCATCCAGAAATAAAAAAAATAGAAAAGCTGGGAGCAACTCTTTTATTTCTGTATGAATAATATTTTTCAGGTTGTGACGGGCGTATCTCACACACGAGAGCGAGAGAGAAATAGTTTTTCTATAATCAGATTATGGCACTTTTTATGCTGAAACGGGATATTAAAACGTCTAAACGTTCTCGCTCCCCGTTTCTTATTGAATCCAAATCTTTGTCATTTTGCCTGCTGAAAAAAATTCTAAACTATGAGCGACGACTGTTTTTAACTAGATTTAAAAATGAACAGGCTTTGAAGGAATTGTTCACCTTTAAATTTACTTTTAGGGGCAGATTTATCAAAGGTCGAGGTGAATTTTCGAATGAAAAAAATCTGAATTTCGAGCTATTTTTTGTGTACTTCGACTAGGGAATAGTCGATTCAAGTTTGAAAAAAATTTGAAAATTCGAATATCAAAATTTCTCCTGTTAGTATGATGTAATATTCAGAGACAATTTGCAACTGGTCGTCATTTTTTGTGGTTTTTATTATTTCATTTTCCAGACTCTCCAGTTTGGTGTGTCAGCAGCTGTCTGGTTGCTGGAGTTCAGTTTACCCTAGCAACCAGGCAGTGGTTTAAATGAGAGACTGGAAGGTGAATAGGAGTAGGACTGAACAGGAAGTTAAAGGGGTGGTTCACTTTTAGCATGTTACAGTGGCGTAACTAGATATTACTGGGCCCCACAGCAAAATATTTTTCAGGCCCCCAAAATGTTTAGAGGTTGACTTGTTTCTCCAATATTTATTGAAATTGTATATGAATTAGGGCCTCATGGGGCCCCTATACCTCATGGGGCCCCTATACCTCCTGGCCCCCCCTGCAGCCGCAGGGTCTGCTTCCTCTATAGTTACGCCCCTGGTATGTTATTATAGAATGGCCAATTCTAAGCAACGTTTCAATTGGTCTTAATTTTCTGTTATAGTTTTTTAATTATTTGCCTTCTTCTTTTGACTCTTTATAGATTTCAAATGGGGGGGGGGGTAAGGCTACAAATTTATTGTTATTGCTACTTATTAATAATCATCATGAATCTCCTATTCATATTCCAGTCTCTTGTTTAAATCAATATCAATGCATGGTTGCTCGGTTAGTTTGGACCGTAGCAACCAGAGGGCTGAAATTGCAAATAATTGCTTTATTCTCTGTACTATACAAATAGTTATAGATGCCAAGCCATTAATATGTGTTCGGAAACTGCAATGTGATGCTGTAACTCTGTGGAAGGTGGCCCTGATATCAGCAGAGGAGAATAATAAAAATATTTACATTATGTATAATGCAGGCAAACATAGAATGCCAAAGTAGAATGACTTCTGTACTGCTTATGCAAGTCATCAGTAGTGATGGGTGGATTTGTCCGGTTTTCGGAAAATTTGTATACTTCCAGCAAAATCCGTGAAATGGCAAAAAAATAGCAAAACGCGAATTTTGACGCACACGTCAATTTTTTCTCTGGCGTTAAAGTCAGTGGGCGTCTGAATAATGTTGAAGCACAACGGTTTTGACGCAAGCGACTTTTCAGATGCTAATCCAAAGTTTTTTAATGCTGGCGAATTTTCGCGGCAGCTTGAATGCAAAAATCTTTTTGCATTCTTTTTTTTATAAAATCAGACTTTTAAAAAATCACGTAATATTTTAAACCCAGAGGATGGAAAAGTCTGAATCTGAAAATCCGGCATCTCAGACCTGTCGAGGTTGCATAGAAGTCAAAGGGAGAAGTCCCAATGATTTTTTGATGTGTGCTGGGTTTCGTGCAATACCCCAACGTTTTCTGAGCTTTTGGGTGAAAATTACAAAAAAAATGAAAATCGTATTTTTTACTGCAAAGCAAATTTTTGGGAAAATGTAATAAATAAGCGTAAAAAAAACCTAGAGCGGATTTAATCAGAGTTTGTAGCAGGAAATATTGACATAAATCCGGACTTTGATAAATAACCCCTTAAAGTATGGAGATCCAAATTATGGAAAGACCTATTATCTGGAAAACCCCAGGTCCTGAGCATTCTGGATAACAGGTCTCATAACTGTACTAACTCCAAGGGGGTTATTTATTAAGCTCTGAATATACGAAATCCAAAAAATTCTGATTTTCTGATACGAATTTTTCTGGATTTATTAAAGTACGATGGTATGAAAAATCCGAATTCAAAAATGTGTCATCTCAAAGCTCTTGTGGGCCTGTATTAGTCAATGGGGAAGGTCCTAGTGTCTGCGCTGCGGTCAGTACCGATATGCGATGATTTTGGGGATTTTGTGTAAAAAAAAGTCTGAAAACTCCGAACAATTCTTAGTTTTGCAGACTTTTCAGGCAAAGGTCCGAAGTTTATTTTTTTGAATGATAAATAAGGTCCATTTGAGAATTCAGAGTTGCCTGGATTTTTACCGTAGAAATACTGAGATAAATTCAGAGCTTGATAAAGAACCCCCCAAATGTCCATAAAGATCAGCATTAGTGATGGGTGAATTTATTCTCAGGTGCTAATTCGCTGCGAATTTTCCCATTTCGCCGCGGGTGTCAAAGTTTTTCAGACGCCGGCGATGGTTCGAATTGTCGCAGGCGGGATAAATTCACCCATCACTAATCAGCATGATTGCAACTACAAAAAAAAGCCTTGAAAGGTGATGCACCACTGGGCAGGTACAATAAAAACCTGACATTGAGAAGACAACCCTTCCACAATTACATCTCCTCATTGTTTGTTCTCACACGGACCCTTGTCCCATGCAAGGACATCCCTGGGTTTCCTAAGGATAAGAGAATTATTCTGGACAGATCTTGTTCGTCTGTTGACACTCAGATCGGCTTATTGAGGCTAAAGTAATGACCAAAGGCTGATCTCTAGTTTTCCCACAGCTTTTAGTATTCATTCCTCAAGACTTTTCTTTAATCTCTCCCTGGTTTCTCCCACTGCAGCTAAACAGAGTAAGTAAATTTTTATTGCATCATCAATATAATCTTTAGGTAATCAGCATCCGTGCCTGCCGCCCAACACTCACACAGACTGCAGCTACCAGATCCATCTCAAGTCACAATCAGAACTAAGAATGATGCAAAACATTTCAATGTTTTGAAAGTTAAACTCTAACAGGCAGATTTATCAAGGGTCGAATTGAACATTTTTGAGTTTATTTTGTGTAATTCCACTAGGGAATTGTCCAAATTAGATTAGAGTTTTTTAAAAAAAAAAAATCCAAATTTCAATTTAAAAATTTATCATGTACTGTCCCTTTAAGAATTCAAATGTGACTATTCGCCATCTAAAACCTGCCGAATAGGTGTTTTGGCCTATGGGGAACATCCTACAATCAATTTGGGGTCGTTTAGTGGACTTTTGAAAATCAAATTTGTTTTGGAGAAAAAACTTGGATTGAATTTGATCAAATTTGATTCTAATTCGATTCGAGTGATGAATTGAATTTTGACGAAACTGGTCAAATTCACCCAAGCTTAATCTCTAATTTACTTGTCTAGCTTCCGCGTTTCGCCGCAAACTAATAAATTCATGAAACTGCAGTGAGAATTCACGGCAATAAATCAACTGTGTCAAAATTGCCATGAGCATAAAAATTGGCGTGTGTCAAAATTATTTGGATGTCCACTGATTTTAATGCATTTGGACCATGTATAAAAACTGACGCTTGCGTCAAAAATTATTTTGACTCCCATTGACTTCAATGCGTTTCGCACATTTTTCGCTGTTTCAAGGATTTCATGGTAAACTCACAAATTTTTCCTCTAACTGAAACTGCACATATTCGCCCATTACAAGTGGGTCATACATGGGTACATAGCTACATGCAATGCATCAGGCTGGGTTAGTATTGGGAAAGTTTAGGGTCAGTGTAGTTCAATAATTTGCACTAGGCTAGCTCAAGGCCAGTGTTGAATTGTGTTACCCATGGTCCACCGGGTATCCAAGAGAAGAACCCACTCTACCCCTTCCTAACCCCAACCCATCCCACTGCTCCACTGCACCACTACTTACTCCCCCACGTCAATCAGGCTGCACCCCCTGCAAAAAAATATTTTTTATGACATTAAATGAGTCATTTTCAGCATCACAACCAGAGTACGAAGCAGCCGTGCTGTACAAATTGTGTTGCAGGTCTAAATAGCGAGGAGACATATATGGCTTTAGGGTGGCATTGTAATATTTCAGAGACACGGACTGTTTTCTATATTACCCAAAGGTTGAATTAATTTTCTTAGTTAGCATTATTCCGCACCCCTCTCGCCTTTTCTTCGTCTCCCTCCATCGCTCATCCAAATGTACATTACTTAAACATGTGACGTACGTTTCTCCTAAACCCCACATAAGATGTAAATACTGAGAATAATTATAAATGTACCTTTTATTTTATGTGTAATAGTTTATGTATTGTCTGCTACGGGGACCTGCTTTGAATTGATGTATTATATATAGATGTTAAATATGCATCAGCTTCATGCCAGTTAGTAACTTTTTAAGGCAGCTCAGGCAAAGAGCAAACATTTCAGCTTCTTCCTCGGGACCATAGGGAATAGCCATAAAACTGTATGCAAATATGCATTTAAATTTCCCAAGCAGATTGCTCTATGTATGAGTGAATCCAGCGAGAGGGCTAGATGTGGCACAGTTTGCAAATGAGCTGCTTGCCAAAGCTAAAAGAATTTTTTTTTTACAATGAACGACTTACCTACGAATCCCTGACTTGATGAGCTGCAACCACAAAGTTGACTCTCTTGTGATGCAGTGAGGGATTGTTCCTCAAAAGCCAGAGGTCTACAAGGTGGGCAGTTGCTTTAGTTGCAAAGAACTAAGTTGCAAACAGAATCCGATATACTGCATGAAGATATCACTCATCATTCCGCAACTTTGCCACATCTATTGCATCTCAAGCAGAAGCCATCCTGGCATAATGAATTGGTTAATCAATTTTCCGTGAAACAAGTCAGATTCACTAGCTTAACTGCAGATGGAGTATCATCATGCCCATATGTGAATTTAGGTATGGCAGTGAAGTAAGAAAACAATCCCTCACGCATATCATTGGTGCTCAATGCACAGGAACAGTTTCAAGCAGAAGAAAAAATTGCAAGTGTTTTTAAAGGAATTATGAATCCCCTATTCTTAAATATAAGGAGTTTAGAAGTCAGAATTCCTTGACCATATGAAGGCATGAGGCCACACTAGCTACAGTTCACAAGCTCAACTGCAGATTTTGTTTTGTGGTTTAGAAGGTAATCACTATGACTTCACTATGACATCATGATGCCACAAAAGTGTCCAGAAAGGTCCACACCCCTCTTTTGATGTGGTTGAGTATGACTGGGTCCTTATCTAAACTTGGATCTAGAAGTAGAATTAGACAACAGTTCTTCATGCACATCACTTTATGCCCAATGTCCAGGTAGAATTTAAAGTTGAAGAAATAATGAGGACTCGTGTATCCCCTATTGTTAATTATAAGCAGATTTTCTTGACCACATGAAGGTGCCATTGATGTTATGAATGATGTTTATTGAAAAATATGTAGTTGCACAGCAGAACGTCCACAAGCAAGTCTAATATTGATAGAAGGGTGAGGAAGGAGGGGGGTCTATGTAGGGTATGGGGTAGGGTTTTTTTTAACTTTAGGGCTTAGTTCTCCTTTAAAGCAGAATAATCTTTTCTCATACTCACCTATGGATGTTACAACAGTCCTGCCTTCTTTTATAAATGTAATTCATCTGTTACCTTTAATTTGGATTAGTAATGGAGGTCACTTTAACATCAATACGTTTGAATGGGTTTTTAGCCAAAAACTACACATATAGGGGCTGATTCACTAAATTCGAGTGAAGGATTTCGAAGGTTTTTTTGGGCTACTTCGACCTTCGACTACGACTACGACTTCGAATCGAAGGATTCAAACTAAAAATCGTTCGACTATTCGACCATTCGATAGTCGAAGTACTGTCTCTTTAAAAAAAACTTGGACCCCCTAGTTCGGCAGATAAAAGCTACCGAAGTCAATGTTAGCCTATGGGGAAGGTCCCCATAGGCTTGCCTAAGTTTTTTTGATCGAAGGATATTCCTTCGATCGTTGGATTAAAATCCTTCGAATCGTTCGATTCGAAGGATTTAATCGTTCGATCGAATTTTCTGCGCTAAATCCTTCGACTTCGATATTCAAAGTCGAAGGATTTCAATTCCTAGTCGAATAGCGAAGGTTAATTAACCCTCGATATTCGACCCATAGTGAATCAGCCCCATAATGTTATACATTTATGGTGTTACTGTGAAGGCTTTGAGCAACAGGGGCTGTTCCTGAAGTATTGGATTTAGGACAGTAAATCAACTTCACATTAATTTACACAGGCTATAAGTAGGGATGTAGCGAACGTCGGAAAAAATGTTCGCGAACATGTTCGCGAACGTCCGGACAAAAATGCGAACGGTTCGCGAACGTTGCGAACCCCATAGACTTCAATGGGAAGGCGAATTTTAAAAGCTAGAAAAGACATTTCTGGCCAGAAAAATGATTTTAAAGTTGTTTAAAGGGTGCAACGACCTGGACAGTGGCATGCCAGAGGGGGATCAAGGGCAAATATGTTTCTAAAAAATCCATTGTTGACACAGCGCTGCGTTTTGTGCTGTAAAGGGCAGAAATCACACTACGTCACTCAGGTGGTGTTTCTGGAGATGGTATTATTATTGATATTTAGACAGAATGTGAAAAAGCTCACACAGCTAGGTGGCAGTGGTTTGAAGAACAGATGCAGATGAGAGATCAGCAGCAGGACAGACAGCTGCCCACAGCAGCTACATACAGAGCACTGCAGTAGAAGGTAGATTACTAGCCAGCAAAGCTACCCTAAAATGTCCCTCAAATCCCTGCAGAGTTCTGTCCCTACAATACAGAGCAGTATCAAGTAGATTACTAGCCAGCAAAGTTACTATCAACTGTCCCTCAAATCACTAACAGCTCTCTCCCTACACTAGCTCTTCCAAGCACACACAGGCAGAATGAAAAAACGCTGCAGGGCTTCAGTTTATATATGGAAGGGGAGTGGTCCAGGGGGTGTGGGGGTGGTCCAGGAGGGACAGCTTCCTGATTGGCTGCCATGTATCTGCTGGTCTGGGGGAGAAATGGCAAAAAAAAGCGCCAGCTAAGGCGAACTCAAATTGGCGAACGTTGCGTTACGTTCGCGAACATTCGGCGGACACGAACGGTCGATGTTCGCACGAACAAGTTCGCCGGCGAACAGTCCGCGACATCCCTAGCTATAAGGGTACCTAAAGGGTTGTATAGACTTTTTCATGGTTTTTCATGGGTGCTTTTGGCTGGGAACACCCATAGTTATTTCAAGCCCTTGACTTGGACCCTCTTATCTTCTTGTTTGTCATGCTGCAGCAGATGGATGGCTTTGGCAATATCAAGAAAACAATACAGCCAGAAAGAATTGCACTACAACAGTGATATGATTGCACATAATGGAATTATTCAATGTATTATCAAAGGGTGACACAAATAATGATATTAATATTGAGCTGAACATTACAAGTACGCAAACCTGTGGAACATACAATGGGAAATGTAGGCGGATGCCTCCTCATGATATCCCATTCAGCCCAAATCAGTGTGTGGGTGAGCTGCAACCTGCCCATACACTGACAGATTAATAGACAGTCAAACGTCTGAAGCAGATGTAGTGCAACCGGGAAACTCTGCACATCACACTGGTAATGGGGTTTGTGTGACCTGCTTTAAGCCTATCTGATAAATGAGTGGTAAACAAACCCTGTACATATATAGATACGTGATATACTGATATTTTCTTGCCAACTGAAGTCATATTCCTCATCCTGGCTCCTGTTCCTAAATGTCACATGCTCAATATCGGGCGAGCAACCTGGCAGTAAAGGTCCAAAGTTTCTTTAAATTGCATTTTTTTTTAA
This sequence comes from Xenopus laevis, assembly GCF_017654675.1. Classification (NCBI taxonomy): domain Eukaryota; kingdom Metazoa; phylum Chordata; class Amphibia; order Anura; family Pipidae; genus Xenopus; species Xenopus laevis. The sequence goes on from NC_054371.1 coordinate 227,701,702, forward strand.
ATGATGCAAAAATAAAAAGTGAGAAGTTTTCCTTTAAAAGAATTTCTCTTTGATGTTAGTAATGGGGTTTTCCCATGGGGCATTGTATTGTTGGCTGCTCATTGCTTGGCGCACATGAACTTTTTCATTATTTATTTGCTCAACTAAACCAGAGCCAGGAAATGTGATGTTCATCATTTAGGGTAGAAACAATAATGCATCCTACAAGAGGTTTTATAATAGGAATTTTCTCAGTGATTGCAGCTTGGTAGCATGTTTCCTTATTTTTTATCAATATATTGCATTTCTTCTCTGCTTCTGGTCTTAAATTGTCCAACGAATTGGCATCTTATTGATAGCAGTCCCCTACCCCAGGCTTCCTCCATGCACCTTCCTCTGGGATCCAACTCGCCCCATTTTTGGTGACGTGGACAATTGGGGATGAGATTAATGTTGTAAATGGTGGGGCGGTTATTGCTTACACCCATCTCCTTCTCTAATATTCTATAAAGTATTGAAGATTATGCATCTGATCATGTTCTGGGATGGAAATAAGAGAATTCTATTGAGGCCCACAGGGAGTTTCCCAGGCCAGTCTTACCTTAGATGTGCCATCTTGTTTCAATGTCTCAAACAATACGTTTGCAGCTTTAAATATAAAAAATTAACTATGTGAGAGTCTTCCACACTTTCCCTATAGTTAATCACCCGCTGGGCAGGTAAGACACAACGTTAACCCTTGCGTTGGTTGAAACGCTTGTGATTTTTATTTAAATGAACGTATTTAACTAAAATCCATGAAGATAATTAAATACCTTTTTTTTTTATTTTTTGTAGAAAGCCAGGGATTTAACCGGTAATAGAAAAATCAATGTTAGTTTACCCAAGTGACAAAAACACACCTTTTATTGAAAGTTTCTCTCCGATGTAAGCAAATCCTGTGCAGAGTAATTCTGAGAAACAAAAAGAGGTAAACGTATTTAAGTGCAGGAATATTGCAGGTCTTATAGAGGCCATGAATGTAGAGTGATCCTTAAAGGAGGGACAGAAACCCAAGTGCAACTAAATGGAGAGGTCAGTTGTGTAGGGGGCCCTAAAAGTATTCAACACATGTCCTTCAATTCCCTGTTCCTGAAACCTATCTCACAATTGTGGGCTGGTGGCCTATGAGTGAAAGTAGCCTCCACAGAGGGACCAGTGATACAATGTTACAGTGTTTTAAATCATCTGGGTGCCACCTGCCTCCCCCATCACTATAGAGGCCTCTTTGCTTTGCAACATTTGCTCAGGAACCCCAATAGATATTGACAGGGTGAGGATAATATTGTATAAGTAATAGTTCCAGTAAAATTCAGTAATATGAAGAATCCCCAAAATATTATGCTAATTGGCATTTACCCTGAGCTTCCATGGGTAATTAGAAATGGAGACTGACACTTTACCTCAAATGTCATCTAAGGCACGTGCTCTACCTTCCACTGCTTTGGGTTGACTGGTGATGGGTTGGACATGTGCACCGTTTGGTAATCACTGGGGCAAAACCCCAAAAACTCAGAACACATACTTACATGTATTACAGGTATGGGAATGGTTATGCTGAAAGCTCAGAATTATCTCCCATAGACTCCATTTTAATTTTTGAAAAATTCCTTTCTTTCTGTAATAAAACAGTATCTTGTACTTGATCCCAACTAAGATATAATTAATCCTTATTGGAGGCAAAACCAGCCTATTGGCTTTATTTAATGTTTGCATCATTTTCTGGTAGACTTAAGATAGGAAGATCCAAATTATAGAAAGATCCATTATCCGGAAACCCCCAGGTCCCGAGCTTTCTGAATAACAGGTTCCTTACCTGTATTGCCAAGGAGCATTTAGGGACAGATTTATCAAGTGAATTAGAGGGAATTTTCAAAGTAAAAAAATTCAAAATTCAAAGTAATTTTTTGGATACTTTGACCATCGAATAGGATACTACGACTTCGAATTTACTTTGAATTAGATTCAAAGTAAAATCGTTTGAATATTCAAATATTCAAATATTCGATAATACTGTCTCTTTAAAAAAACTTTGACTTCAATAGTTCGCCAAATTAAACCTAAAGTTTTTTGTAGTCAAAGTAAAATCGTTCAATCGATCGCTGAAATCGTTCGAATCGTTCGATATTACTTCGACCGCAAACCAGTCAAATTCTGTAAAAATAATTCGAATTCGAATTCAAAGTAATTAAATTCGATGGTCGAATTTCAAAGTATTTTCTACTTTGAAATTCGACCCTTGATAAATCTGCCCCTTAATATATTCAAATTTTACAATCACATTGAGTTATGTCAACACTTCAAGCCCTAATAATCGCATCATAAATCTAATACTGAATTATTCCGGATCCACGCTTCTCTTTTTAAATGGAAAGTGACTCTTCTTTTGTAACGCGTATAATGTTTCGAGATGCTTCCATTAATGACTTGAATGTGGGTGGAACAAAATAACTGGGTGATTATAGATTCCTGAAAAGTGAAAGGCGTTTATTAGCAATGCTAGCGTTGTCGTGACTGACTGATGCTCAGCAAATTCTCTAACATTTCCATGCCTCATTCTGGGTGAAATACGATTTTGCTTTGGAAGAGAAAGAAGCATGGCCATTTTAATTAAAAAAACTATCAAAATATGCACATATATATATATATATTTTTAAATAAATACTTATACATGAATGTACGCATGCAAATATACATAGGGGCACATTTATCAAGGGTCGAAGGGAATTCGAGGGAATTTTCAAGGTAAAAAAATTTGAAATTCTAAGTAATTTTTTGGATACTTCAACCATTGAATAGGATACTACAACTTCGAATTCGATTCGAAGTAAAATAGTTCAAATATTCCATATTCGATAATCAAAGTACTCGACCGCAGGATACCCAAATTCGATAAAAAAAACTTCGACTTCGATATTCAAAGTCGAAGTATTGCAATTTGATGATCGAATTTCAAAGTATTTTTAACTTCGAAATTCGACCCTTGATAAATATGCCCCATACTGTATTTCAGGGACTCAAGAATGCACAGTGTTTGCCTTGGTGTATTTAAAAAGGCCAATTTACTAACTTTCAGATATCTATTTTTTTTCCACAAATTATATATATATTTTTTTTTTTTTAAATTTCTCTAGAACTTTGAGATTTACCTAGGGGCAGATTCACTAAGGGTCGAATTTCGAAGTAAAAAATACTTCGAAATTCGACCCTCGAATTGAAATCCTTCGACTTCGAATATCGAAGTCGAAGGATTTAGCGCTAAACGTTCGTTCGATCGATCGAAGGATTTTTCATTCGATCGAACGATTAAATCCTTCGAATCGAACGATTCAAAGGATTTTAATCCAACGATCGAAGGAAAATCCTTCGATCAAAAAAAGTTTAGCAAGCCTATGGGGACCTTCCCCATAGGCTAACATTGACTTCGGTAGGTTTTATCTGCCGAAGTAGGGGGTCGAAGTTTTTTTTAAAGGGAAAGTACTTCGACTATCGAATGGTCGAATAGTCGAACGATTTTTACTTCGAATCGTTCGAATCGTTCGAATTCGATCGAATTCGAACGAATTTAACCAATTCGATGGTCGAAGTACCCATTCGAATCCTTCACTCGAGCTTAGTGAATCGGCCCCCAAGTGTCAAAAAACACATAAACCCCTAATACAAAACTGTGTCAAGTAAAAGCTGTCGAAGTCCTATAGCAGTCAATGGGGCTCATTTATCAACATTGGGCAAATTTGCCCATGGGCAGTTACCCGTGTAGTTTTTAGAGCATTGTTCAAGGTTTTTTTCCATTTATATTTTTTATATTTAGATCTTTTAACAACTTTCATGGCATTCGTGATTTTAGAGAAATTAAGTTTGATCATGGTTTCTAAAAAGCTCTGATACCACTAAAATTCGACCTTTAATAAATGGGCCTTGACATAATCAATGAATAACTGAAAATTTGAATATGTTTTTATCTTCTATCTTAAAGGGGATTTGTGTAAAAACAAAGATTTATTTTAAGTTTAAATTTTTAGGAATATTTCGAATTTATCAAAGATTGATCAAACTCGACCTGCCAAAATAGTTGATTGGATAGGCCAGTTCACTTTTTTAGATCAAAATTCATGTTTATCATTGTCTGGAGCTTCCGGGGATTCATTATCTCAAAATGACTGGGCCTGAGATGTCGAATTCTATAGAAAGCAACAGAGATTTTTTTTCCCAGTGCATTCGATCAATGGCGATATTGATCGAACGCACTTTCCTACCTGATCAATCAGAATGAGATCGATTTGGTACAAGTCATTCTTACTCCTCTTGACTCAAATTCAACTCAATCAGGTTCAAACTAAGGTTCCATAACTCCCAGAATCCTTATGGATCAAGTGGAAAGCCGCGTGCACAGAAGAGCGTAATGGTGGGATTTATCAAACAATAAAGTACAAAAGAAAGATCATTTTTTCTACATCTTGTATTTGCTTTTCTTCTCTCTTAATTACAATATCAGGCCTCATAACCAGGGTCAAACTGGGGGGATCTCCTAGGCTGCCGCTTCAGGGGCCCTCTCCCCTCACCGCTAGTGATGGGAGATTTTGTCCCGTTTCGATTTCCCACCAAATTTGCTAAACGGGAAAAAATTTGCGAAACAAATTTTGACGCCCGCATCACTTCTGCCAATCACGTAGATTTTGACGGTAGCATTAAAGTAAATTGGCGTCCAAATAATGTTGATGCACACTGGTTTGGACGCAAGCAACCTTTCCTACACGCATCCAAAAATTTTTTGCTGCAGTTTCGCAAATTAATTAGCCGGCGGGAAAATGTGGCAAAACACGGAAAAACACCCCGAATTCATGCCTTTATCCTTCTCTCGACTAGAGAGGGAGGTTGGGGGCAGCGGCAATAGCAGGTCTGGGCCAGTGGGGCCCACCAGGTTTTTTCTCAGTGTCCCGTCGGCCGAGTCCGAACCTGCTCCTAACCCTGGAATCACCTACTAGACAACAAGTCCCCATTATTGACCTTATCAATGAGTCCCAAGGAAGGAATATATAAGTAGAGAACTGGAATTCCTTCTGCTTCTCAAAGTTACAATAAATTGGATTTTTTTTGTACAGCCTGACAAAATAATCAATTTATTCTTTCATTTAATTTTATTTTGTTCTAGGTGTGTCTGCTAATATTCTTTTAAACCGCATGATTTATTTAGTTTTATTTAAATGCCAATTATGTCAGATTTAAATCTCTTGCACAGCAGGAAGGAGATGGGAGTGGAGTTATGGAGCCAATACAGGGAGCGCCGTTGCTTATAGTCTACTGTGGATAAATTTAAAATGGTATTTTTTGTGCACAGAGCTGTTTAAGATGACTTTATTATAAAGATGATTTTCGAGGGGAATCTGGATAAAAGCGATATAGTCAATTCATTCAAGGAACTTCAATTAGTTGATTTATCACTTAGGTGCTGAGGAGGATTATTTGTGTCTTGATTCAATTAAAATCCAAAATGCAAAATCTATTAAAAATAAATAAATGATCAAATTCTAACTAATTATATTCTGGAAAACACAATATAGAAAGTTTTTTACTGTATTTAAAGGTAGGCTGTAAAGGTATGAGGGTCTTTCTGTAATTTGGATCTCCATACTTTGGGGCAGATTTATCAAGGGTTGCATTTTGAGGGTTAAAAAACCATCAAAGTAAAATCCTTCAAATTCGAAGGATTTGAGTGCAAAAAAATCTGATCAAATAAAAAACGTTCGAATCGAATGATTCGAAGATTTTAAGCGATCGATTGAACGATTTTTATTTGATAATAAAAAGTGCCCAAAACCTATCTACAATGTCCCCATATGCTAACATTCAATTCGGTAGCTTTTATTTGGTGAAGTATTGAGTCGAAGGATTTTTTTAAAGAGACAGTACTTCAATTATCGAATGGTCAAATGGTCAAACGACTTTTACTTCAAATCGTTTGAATCATTCGATTCAATCGAAGCCGATCGAATTTGACCAATTTGATGGTCGAAGTACCTTAAAAAATTACTTTGAAATTCGAATATTTTTGGATTCAAACTATTCACTCGAGCTTAGTAAATCTGCCCCTTTAAGTTTGTTAAAAAAATGGAGTCTGTGGGGGATGGTCTTTTCATACTGTAATTCAGAGTTTTCAGGATAACGGATCCTATACTGGAATAAAAAATAACATTTTTTTTTACTGGCAAATGCCCTTCTTCAGGTTTGGGAATCCAGAGCTGAAGTCTACTATCCTTATATTTTAAAAAGGGGTTCATTTTCACTCATATCAAGTCATGTCATGCATCACTGATTACTGATTATCAGTGATGAGCGAATCTGTGAAAAATTCTCGAAAAATCTGTGAAAAGCATTGAAGTCGATGGGCGTCAAAATAATTTTTATGCGAGCGACAATTTTAACCAAATACATTAAAGTCAATGAGCATCCAAAAAATGTAGATTTTTTTTTGTTGCGGCTGATTTTTCGCCACAAATTTTGCCACTGTTTAGTCACTGGTGGCGAAACGCAGACATGAATCCATGCCTGGCAAATTTATTTGCCCATCACTACTGATTATAACATATGACATCACTAGTGTCTACCATGGAGGTTTTCATGGCTTTTTTGAAGTATTTACACCAGTGTTATAACTAATAAGGGCTGGGCCCCACGTATATAAATCTTTGAAGGGGCCCGGAACACAGTTACACCTACCCTGCCTGTCCACTGCCCGCCTCCTGGCTGCCCACTCCCCGCCTCCTGCCTGCCCACTCCCCACCTCCTGCCTGACCACTACCCACCTCCTGCCTGCCCACTACCCACCTCCTGCTTGCCCACTCCCCACCTCCTGCCTGCCCACTGCCCACCTCCTGCCTGCCCATTCCCCCCCCTCCTGCCTGTCCACTACCCACCTCCTGCCTGCCCACTCCCCACCTCCTGCCTGCCCACTGCCCACCTCCTGCCTGCCCACTCCCCACTTCCTACCTGCCCACTCCCCGCCTCATGCCTGCCCACTCCCCCCCTCCTGCCTGCCCACTCCCCACCTCCTGCCTGCCCACTCCCACCTCCTGCCTGCCCACTACCCACCTCCTGCCTGCCCACTCCCCACCTCCTGTCTGCCCACTCCCCCCTCCTGCCTGCCCACTCCCCCCCTCCTGCCTGCCCACTCCCCCCCTCCTGCCTGCCCACTCCCCACCTCCTGCCTGCCCACTCCCCACCTCCTGCCAACATGTACAGGCCACAAACATCCTCCCTCCCAGCTTGCAGGTAGAGTGGCTGGGGAGGGGGGAATAATTTCCAGCAATAGAGGAAGCAGCTGTCCAGGCTCCCTTGTTCCTCTGGGGTCTACTTCCTTTATAGCTACACCCCTGATTTACACCACAGGGGGTTCCAGGTCATGGTATCTGAAACCAATTGCACCAGTACAGAGACTTATTAATTAGGTTTAACACTTTTAATTAGCATGTTGATTAAAATAAGAAAGAGCAAAGACAGTTTTAAAAAATGCACGGTTAGTATATGAGAAGTCAATATATATTAACAGAAAAAGAAAAAGTGCATTAAATCAATACTTTTTTAAAATAGATATTTTATTTTAAGGATATTTTCATTGGATTTATTTAAATTCTATTTTAGCAGTGGAGATCCAAATTACAGAAAGACCCCTTATCCGGAAATCCCCAGGTCCTGAGCATTGTGGAAAACAGGTCACATATCTGTATTCAAATATATTTCTGTTATCTGTTATTATCTCCCATATCCTGGTCATTCTTGTTCAGACTATATATATATATATATATATATATATATATATAATGTTAAGTGAAGGATAATTGATTCCTATCTGGAGTTGAATCCTGAGCACAGGGTGATGAGGAGCCTTTAGTCACAAGGATATTTCTTCATCACGACGAGCTTTGTACACGAGACATGAATAACGCTGTCCTATCTACAAGGAGATTTTATAATAAATTATTTTTTTTCCCATTCCCCGCACTGACGCTATAAATCTTTGCCGGATTCCGCATATCGTATTATTTTAAAAAAAAGCGAAGATAAAATCAGTATTGGGAGTCGCAATGAATCGCATTAAATAAATGAAGGCTCATTTGCAAGAAGGTTAGCGATGTGATTGGGCAGAGGGAAAGAAGAAATGAGCCAGTGGAAAGAAGCAAATACTGAGCATCACATGGGAAATATTACAATTCCTTCATAATAGGAAAATATCATTTGAAAATGCTGAATCTTGGAAAATACTGTATCCCTTGCTGTACACACTGAAAACAGTAGCAGAGCCCAGACTAAATAAAGGAACCGGAGATGTGATTCACAGCACAGAACATTTCTTTTATTATAGAAACTGCCATGTTTAAAGGGAAAGTCCACCTGACTAATCATGCTTCATGCAATGTTAGTATTTCGATTACATTCCTGTCCATTCACTCTCAAACCTATTTGTTATTGACAGTGGTTTGGAGTGGAAGATGCTCCCTATCTTGTACAACTAAAGCTCCCAGAACAAAGATTAAAGCTCAGTAAATCTGTACAAACTTCAACCTGCCCCATCATGGGGCTCAGGCCCAACATTCCCATCCTCAGGATTCATAATAAAGATGGGGGCTGCTAATTATGGGTTAAAGAGGCAGGAAGACAGATAGATGAGAGAGAGAGAGAGAGAGAGAGAGAGAAAGAGAGAGAGAGAGAGGGGCAAATTCACTAAGCGCCGAAGCGCCGAACGCTAGCGTTACTTCGCTAGCATTTGGCATTTTCGTTACTGCGCACATTCACTAAAGAACGCTGGCGTAGATTTGCTAGTGTTACTTCGCACCCTTACGCCTGGCGAATTATCGCTACGGACGTAACTACGCAAATTCACTAACGCGCGCAGTGTACTGAACGCTACCTTTTACTCTAGACTTCCTTCGCCACCTCAGACCTGGCGAAGCGCAATAGAGTAGAGAGGGATTGCTTCAAAAAAAGTCAAAATTTTTTCTAAGTCCCAAAAAACGCTGGCGTGTTTTCTACATTATGGGTGATAGGCTGAAAAAGATCGCAAATTTTTTTGGGGCTCCCCTCCTTCCCCCCCACATTTCCTGACTCATGGCAACTTACCTAGACAGTGGTCACATGTGTAGGGCAAAATAAATGTTTTGAAGGTTTTCTAGGCATTTGTAGTGCAGATACGTGTTCCTCCATTGAAATTTGAATCTTAGTGAATTTGCCCCAGAGAGAGAGAGAGAGAGAGAGAGAGAGAGAGAGAGAGAGAGAGAGAGAGAGAGAGAGAGAGAGAGAGAGAGAGACAGACAGACAGACAGACAGACAGACAGACAGATAATAGATAGATAGATAGATAGATAGATAGATAGATAGATAGAGAAATATATAGATAAATAGAAGAAAGAGAGAGAGAGAGAGAGAGAGAGAGAGAGAGAGAGAGAGAGAGAGAGAGAGAGAGAGATGATGATGATGATGATGATGATAGATAGATAGATAGATAGACACCAAGCGCAGCAAAGTCAATGAATAAAACTAAGACTATTATTTCCCTATTGGAAATGTAGATGTTCATTACTTTGGTTGCTCTGTCCTATGTCTGTTTAGGCTTCTCACTCATTTCCTACCTACAACATGTGGTCCCTGAGGTCCCAGCTCTGTGCGCCCCCCGCCCCCCAATTAACCCTGGGAATAATATTATATACACAGAGATCAGTGCCGTCCGCATTTCTTAATCTTTTTATTACACTGTAAGGTAAGGTATTATAAGTCACACTCTATAATGTATCACATTGATTATTCTGGGTGAGATACTTTTGGCAGCAGGACAGTAACTGGACCTTCTTTATATGGAACTGCAGCCAAGTCGTCTCACTGGGGAGCACATGTCTGAAACACTTCCCAAATCCCTTCCTTATTTATAGGCTTCTTCCTTTAGAGACATTCATACACTGTCACATTGCTGGAGCCTTCCAGTTGCTTTCTCATTTTGGCACAAGGTGAACCCGTCACACAACAGAGACACTGCATCTCTCTCTCTCGCTCATCTCTCGCTCATCTCTCTCTCTCTCTCTCTCTCTCTCTCTCTCTCTCTCTCTCTCTCTCTCTCTCTCTCTCTCTCTCTATCTCTCTATCGGTCTATCATCTCTCTCACTCTCTCTCTCTCTCTCTCTATCGGTCTATCATCTCTCTCTCTCTCTCTCTCTCTCTCTCTCTCTCTCTCTCTCTCTCTCTCTCTCTCTCTCTCTCTATCGGTCTATCATCTCTCTGTAGGTCTGTCTGTGCCGTCCCAGTTCTATCTCCAAGTTGTGGGCACTCAGTCTGTACATACTCAGGATCTGTCTGTCTTTGGGGTTCTGTAGCCTTTCCAGATATGGGGCCAGTCTGTACTCTCTCCCCAGTGATTGGTAGATAGAAAGTTTCTGGGAATTTGATATTTCGTTCCTCCAGTCACAGACGTATTGCTCTTTGACTTTGTTTATTTTTTGTGTTATTTTGCCTTTTGTCAGTTGGTGGGAGTGTTGGGTGGGCAGGGTGCTGATGAGTTTTTATTTCAGGGTGCTGATCAGTTGTTTCAGGGCGCATGGTTGTTTATGTCATGTCATTTCAATCCTGGTGCTGAGGAGGAATCAAATGCTGCTTCCAGTTCATTAATGTAGATGTTAAATAGAGTTGGACTCAGGCTGCAGCCCTGTCTGACTCCACGGTCTTGCCGGAATCACTCGCTTCTCTTCCCGTTAATCTTCACGCTGCATTGGTTCTCAGTATATGAGCTCTTTATGACATCATATGTCTTCCCTCCTATCCCACTCTCCAGAAGTCTCAGGAATAGTCTTGGGATCTCTCTCTCATCTCTCTCGTATCTCTCTCTCTCTCTCTCGTCTCTCTCTCTCTCCTTCTCTCTCTCGTCTTTCTCTTATCTCTCTCACATCTCTCTCATCTCACATCTTTCTCTCTCGTCTCTCACTCTCTCTCATCTCTCTCTCTCTCTCTCTCTCTCTCTCTCTCTCTCTCTCTCAACTCTCTCTCATCACTCTCTCTCATCTCTCTCTCTTTCTCGTCTATCTCTTGTCTCTCTCTTGTCTTTCTCTTATCTCTCTCTCATCTATCTCTCTCTCATCTCTCTCTCATCTCTCTCTCATCTCTCTTTCGTCTCTCTATCTCGTCCCTTTCTCTATAATCAGCCCCCTTGGGAAATAGAGAACATGGAATGGATGTTAATAATCAATATCCTGGCAGACCTCATCTTCCCTCTTCTTTTACAAAAAAAATCATGTAAGTGGACAGTAATGAAATGTAATTAATGTCCAAGTAATTATATATAGTATTTGGGTTAAGAAGTGACTGTCTAACATTTCTGCTGCTTGAGCAATGCCAGACCCTGTGGCAGCTGGAGGGGAACATAACTGTTCTGCAGAAAAGGGATCTTGGTATCTCTGCTCCCAGATATTTCCATTTGTAATGTACGGAATAATACCCTGTTGTATGATATAAAGATATTAGAATCCATTGAGGAGGCAAAAAACTCAGTTGTGTATTATAAGGGATAATGTACCCCCTACTGTAAATGATAAGGATATTAGAAGTCACTGAGGGGTTGTTCTGTGACCATATAAAGGCACAAGGCTACAGGCTGAGTTATACAGGGAACTCTGAGTATCACTCATGTATTATAAGGGATAATGTACCCCCTACTGTAAATGATAAGGATATTAGAAGTCACTGAGGGGTTGTTCTGTGACCATATAAAGGCACAAGGCTGCAGGCTGAGTTATACAGGGAACTCTGAGTATCACTCATGTATTATAAGGGATAATGTACCCCCTACTGTAAATGATAAGGATATTAGAAGTCACTGAGGGGTTGTTCTGTGACCATATAAAGGTACAAGGCTGCAGGCTGAGTTATACAGGGAACTCTGAGTATCACTCATGTATTATAAGGGATAATGTACCCCCTACTGTAATTGATAAGGATATTAGAAGTCACGGAGGGGTTGTTCTGTGACCATATAAAGGCACAAGGCTGCAGGCTGAGTTATACAGGGAACTCTGAGTATCACTCATGTATTATAAGGGATAATGTACCCCCTACTGTAAATGATAAGGATATTAGAAGTCACTGAGGGGTTGTTCTGTGACCATATAAAGGCTGTAAAAGTATAACTTTTAGTTGATAACATTGAGTATCAGACAGTTTTGCTTGATCGCTTTTTCACCAGGCCCATAAACCACTAGCTTGCCCTTTGTTTCCCAATAAAACAGCGCCTTTTAGGTGACAGTGGGGAAGGGTGACATTTTTGTTGGGGTGTCATACAATGTGCTGCACAAACCTTTCACAATGACTTATATTTAGTTGTCAGATTGACACAATTTGCCCCTTGTGTGTTATGATCACATCTCTAGAACGCAGCCTTCATGTATGTGATTCCAACAACGACAAAAGTTTCTTTAATACCAACAGAATTGCAATACCCGGCTGACTGTCCGTATAAGGGAAAATAAATGCAGGTTAACCCCCCTGTTTTTTTTAACACCAACACAATGTATTTCTGTATGAGTGATCACAATAATTAGAAATGGCAACACTGTTTGTGGGAATAGCAGAAATATGACAATGCTTCACTGTACATTCTTATTACATTTACACAATCAACAAATTTTGCAGTTCTGTGATTCTGGAGATGGATCATATAAGGCATTTATGGGGGAACGTGCCTCCGTCTTTTCCTTATTAAGCTAAAATAAAAAAAATAAATAAACAAGTCCACAGGAGAGATGCAATTATTTAAATGGCATGCATGTCCCTATTGTTTACTAATGCAACTCCCCCTCCTAGCACAATTAATTACATATTATACATATTTACAGCACTGCCATGGGGATCTACATACTGTGTAACAGTGTCTCCTGAGTGATGCGTGAGATGAATTGTATTTGTCTAAACAGATGTATAGGACATGTGGGCCCTGGCAGAACAGCAAAGACATCATTTTTGGGCAAGGATCAAATTCAGGTTCCTCGGGGGCGGGACTATGGATTTAAACTGGCTCGTTGATGAAGCTGAGGGTGGAGGTCAGGGCTTTGGCCAGTTAAAAGGGTGGTTCATCTTTAAGTTAACTTTTATATGGACAATTCTAAGCAACTTTTACACAGGATTTTATTTGCTTAACTCTTCTGACCCCCCGCAATGGGGGTCGCTGACCCCATCTAAAAAGCAAATGCTCTGCAAGGCTGTATTGCTATTTTTTAGTACTCATCTTTTTATTCAAGCCTCTCCTATTCATATTCCAGTCTTTTATTCAAATCAGTGCATGGTTGCTAGGGGAATTTGGTTACTAGGGTAAATTAGAGTGCTGAAACTGCAATATGGAGAGCTACTGAATAAAAAGCTAAATAACTCTAAAAGCACAAATAATAAAACATGAAAACCAATTGCAAATTGTCTCAGAATATCACCCTCTACATCATACTAAAGTTTAATGCAAAAGTGAACCACCCCTTTAAATCAGAGAAGCAACATGTGACCTTTTTGTCAGCACATGCTTAAACATGTAGGCACCTTAGTAGAGCTACCCTGCTTCCATGCACAACCAAAAATAATGTTTTTATTTCTCGATTGAGTCACATGATCGATGAGTTACTTTGTAGCAAAATTCTGACTAGTGACAAGGATACTACATTCAGGAACAGGAAGTCAAGTGACCAGACATGGCAACTGCCATCCCTGCTGTGCAGCTCTGCATTTTCAGGACAGATTCAGGGGAGGAGGGCTGTTTTGGGGAGTCTCCTTGGCATGGTTGGGTTGATTAGATGACCTGTTTAAAGGCCCTATGAATAATGAATGGATTCCATTATCCTTTAAGAGAAATAGAAAATCAGTGAAAAGTGAAGAATGGTTACACTATAGGAAATGGCATGGTCGTATTTCAAAGCTTTCTGTATAGAGGGTTTATGGAAAATGGATCCCCATACTTTTCATATACAGAGAACAATAAAACAATTTGGCACTGAATGGTTTAAAAGAAAACCAAGGAACAACAATTCACCTTGCCATTTTCAGATGGTGCTTGAAAGCCTGTTCCATTCTCTGGGCAAATATAAGAAATGTCATCAATCTTCATATGTTTGACCTGACATTCTCTATCCATCTACGGTGTGTTTGCTCCGGCTAAGCCGCTCCACTTATTGGCTCGCTATACAAATCAGACATTCCCAACATTTAGTAGAACTTCAGACTGAGCTTGTATGCGAGCTCCACTGCAAAAAGGCCTTGTCCCCACTTAATCGCTACAGGACTCGGGACAAAGGCATTTTGGACTTTGGAGACAGATCTGAAGCCAATCATTTGTAGCACTTGGCAGGAGGAACTGGCTGGTTAAATAAAAAGTGAGAGTTTTGCAGAAGGAGCAGATGTTGCACAAGGGTCCTTAGAACCCTAGGTGCCTATCCAATTTAGGTCAGATGTGAAAAAACACCTACATTCATAGGTGGAGGGTTATGCAGCAGAAGTTTCACTTCGATTGTTATTTTGAATTTTGAGAAATGTTTCCAAGTGATGACTGCCTGACCCTGGTCTAAATGCTTAGGATTAAAGTCACTGGAGGAGCCACTGCTGCCCACTGACCTGGAAATGGTCTTCAGGAATCTGCCTTCGTCCTGAACCATTTGATCCAATAAGCACCTTAGGGTCAACTAAAGTCTAAGGTTTTTAGATACTGCATTGTCTGCCCCTAGAAATATTCCCTAATAACTAGTTAGAACAGAGGTTACCCATAAGCCACATTCAATGAAAAACCTAAGAATGAAAAAGGTTCCCGGGAGTGTCAAATAAGGGCTGCGATTGGCTATTTGGTAGCCCCTATGTGGACTAGCAGCCTACAGGAGGCTCTGTTTGGCAGGACATATGGTTATGGGTTAATGTGACCAAAACTAGTCTCCAAGACAGGAATTCAAAAATAAAGCACCGAGTTTGAGACCACAACATTTAAGGGGTTGGTGGAAAATGTTGCTCGGGAGACACTGGTTGGGGATATCTAATTTATAACTAAGATATAAGATATAAGTTATAAGATGGCATAACCGTGGCCACATTTGAGGAGTAATTTACAACATAAAAGTGCAGAGTGCAGTACTGGTGGGTACAAGAAAGGACTCCTTTAGATCAACAAAAGCAGCAGCACTCTGGTGTTATTTGTAAAAAGTGAAAATATTTACTCAAAGTGCCTTCAGGCAAAGTTTCGGGCACTATGGCCCTTTGTCAAACCTTTAATTAACAATACCAACAAGGTAGGACTCCTTAGCACCATGTACCCACCAACACTCCTTAGGGGGTGACAGATTGATACACCTTTGCACCTCCCCTGTCTGCCCCAGTACTGTATTGATGAGGGGTGGTTGAATTTTGGAATCCAAAGACCTGCAAAGGGCAGTGTTGCACCCTGTCCTACATACATGACTCCTTTGATACAATATATAGATAAAAGCTTGAAATATATAGTGTAAAATATTAGAATATTGTAAGTTACAGAGGCCTTTGGCCTCATGTTTTTTTTACAGGTCATGGAACTCCGAGGTGACTTCTAATATCCTCATATTTTGTCATGTGACTCACTAAGCTCCGATTGTAACTGATGACATAGTAACATAGTAACATAGTAAGTAAGGCTGAAAAAAGACACGTCAATCAAGTTCAACCTTTTATTTATTTTTTTAATCTGCCTAACTGCCAGTTGATCCAGAGGAAGGCAAAAAAAAAACCATCTGAAGCCTCTCCAATTTGTGTCAGAGGGGGAAAAAATTCCTTCCTGACTCCAAAATGGCAATGGGACCAGTCCCTGGATCAACTTGTACTATGAGCTATCTCCCATATCCCTGTATTCCCTCACTTGCTAAACACCATCCAACCCCTTCTTATACCTATCTAATGTATCAGCCTGTACCCCTGATTCACTTCCCAGCTCTCCCTGTAACACCCCTTTCCCTCCTCTAATCTCATTAGCTCCCTCCTGTCTGCTGGGAGGAGCTACTGGTGAATAAAGCATCCGACCCTTCCTTGTACCTATCTAATGTATCAGCCTGTACCCCTGATTCACTTCCCAGCTCTCCCTGTAACACCCCTTTCCCTCCTCTAATCTCATTGGCTCCCTCCTGTCTGCTGGGAGGAGCTACTGGTGAATAAAGCATCCAACCCTTCCTTATACCTATCTAATGTATCAGTCTGTACCCCTGATTCACTTCCCAGCTCTCCCTGTAACACCCCTTTCCCTCCTCTAATCTCATTGGCTCCCTCCTGTCTGCTGGGAGGAGCTACTGGTGAATAAAGCATCCGACCCTTCCTTGTACCTATCTAATGTATCAGTCTGTACCACTGATTCACTTCCCAGCTCTCCCTGTAACACCCCTTTCCCTCCTCTAATCTCATTGGCTCCCTCCTTTCTGCTGGGAGGAGCTACTGGTGAATAAAGCATCCAACCCTTCCTTATACCTATCTAATGTATCAGCCTGTACCACTGATTCACTTCCCAGCTCTCCCTGTAACACCCCTTTCCCTCCTCTAATCTCATTGGCTCCCTCCTGTCTGCTGGGAGGAGCTACTGGTGAATAAAGCATCCGACCCTTCCTTGTACCTATCTAATGTATCAGCCTGTACCACTGATTCACTTCCCAGCTCTCCCTGTAACACCCCTTTCCCTCCTCTAATCTCATTGGCTCCCTCCTGTCTGCTGGGAGGAGCTACTGGTGAATAAAGCATCCGACCCTTCCTTGTACCTATCTAATGTATCAGCCTGTACCACTGATTCAGGGAGACAATTCCACAGCTTCACAGCTCTCACTGTAACAAACCCCTTCCCAATATTTAGGCAGAACCTCTTTTCTTCTTATCGGAATGGGTGACCTTGTGTCAGCTGGAAAGACCTACTGGTAAATAAATCATTAGAGAGATTATTATATGATCCCCTTATATATTTATACATAGTTATCATATCACCCCTTAAGCGCCTCTTCTCCAGCGTGAACATCCCCAATGTGGCCAGTCTTTCCTCATAGCTAAGATTTTCCATCACTAAGCACTGTTTATATAGTTAATAAAGTACCTCCTATTGTAAAATATAAGGATATTATAAGTCACCAAGGAGTTCCATGACCATATAAAAGCACAAGGCCGTAGGGTACTTTATTTATTATAATACACACGTTTTAGGAGTCATGTGACAAAAATTACATCACTACTGACCGTTTATAGCTGATGACATCACTAGACTAACTAGTGACGTCACTAGTCACCGTTTATAAGGATATCATTTACAAGATATTCATGTCTTTTGTGTAGTATAAGGATATAATTTCCAGGATATTCATGGCTCTTGAGTATTATATAGGAGATATAAAAGTAGATGCCAGAATTCATTTCTATTCACTGGATATTGTTTTCTGAATCCATTGGCCCATTGGTGGATCTCTAATAGAGAATCTTATGACCCGGTTCTGCTGGATGACGAATCCTATTTTTGAGTTAGTAGCAAAGTTTTTTTAGAGAAGCAAAACTTTCTGGATTCCCAATTCTTTCCCCGTTGACTCTTAATGGCCTGTGCTAACAATTTCCAGCCAACGCTCACGTCTTTTTGTCAAGCAGATTTTTCCTCTTTAGTATCTTGAGCACAGCACAGAATTTCTTTTGAATATAACCAATTTTCCCAGAAATAATACCCTGGTACTTTCTTTTTTTTATGTATCTAAGTACTTCGCTTCCTTCTGCAAATTCATTTCATTTTTTTTGGAAGTGCCGTTAAATCTTTTTTTCAGACATAAAAGGAAGCGCAGTTTTAGGCGCATTAATCTGCAGCTGCCTCTCGTTTCCCCTTGATCCTCTGTTCCTTCTTTTTCTCTTTCTCTCTCTCTTGTGTTTGCACAGCAGGACGTAGGGGAAAAAAAAAAACAGGTTTTGCACAAAGCCAATTCATCCTTTGTCCGTGTAATGCGCCGGCTCGCTCGCCTGTTTTTGTTGTTACTTGGGGCGATGTAAGATGAAAAGGTCAGCGGCACAAAACCTTTTGTCTGCGGCAAGGGCTTTCATTCAAATGTGATGTACTAAAACCAATAACGCACATGTATTTGCCTTTGAGATGAGGATGTTTTACACGATGAAATGTATTCCATTGCTGCATCTATAAGGAGAAGGGCCCTTTTATGTGTGGCTAGAACATTGTTGCACATTCGCTTAAAAGCAAGATGGCCTCTTCTGTAAGAATTTAAACAGTACACCATCCAGATAATAATAAAAAATAGAACATTGCTGAAAGGGAATATAATACTAAGCTACTGTCCAATGCGTTAGTTAAGAAGCCTCATTGACCCTAACAACCAGGCATTTTTTTGGACGGCAGAAAATAACAAAGTTGATCCAGGGAGAGGTCCAATTGCCCACTTGAGAGTCAGGAAGGTATAGAGGGTGCCAGCGCTCCTGTAAAAAAACGCCCTCCTGCAGGCTCACTCCCAGCCTTGTGTCCGCCCACTTCCCACCAAGCATCCGCCTACTCCCTTCACCCAAATCCCTGGCCGCAGCTAAGAGAGTGGCTGAGGAGGGGGACTCTGCTGTTCCACGCCCCCTGTACCCCAGGTACCTGAGGAGCCGTGCTCTGCTTCCTCTATAGTTACTCCACTGCCTCTGAGGCAAATTGCGAGGCCTCAAATATGTTTTTTTTTTTTTTTGCCTTCCTCTGGATCGTCTAGCACTTAGGGAGGTTTCAATTGTGAACTCAATCTATGTTACCATGTTATTTATCAATAAGGAGAAATAGAGCTCATTTACTGATGCTACAGTAGTTCAGTCTGCAAACTGCAATTTCAAATTTTAAAACTCAAAATGCTTTTTTTTCCCATAATTGGACCATGAGCAGGAGTTGCACTAAAACGGGTGCACCTGCACTTATTCCCAGTACACAGTATCATGTATGCCCAATTCTAAAGGGCAATTTTACTGCACATTGTCACCCTGGCCACTGTAGGAACCCTAAAACTACTGCTATTTTTTAGGTGGAGGTAGCTCCAGGGTTTATATTAAAATTAAAAAAAATATTGAATAGGACATAGATAGCCTTATGCGTTTTGTGTCTGATGCTACTCGTAATGCTATTTATGTCCTAAATCAGGCATAAAACGCATAAGGCTATCTCTGTCCTAATAAATATTTCTTTAATTTTATAATTATTAATTCTACTGTTTTCACTTTTTTGGTCTTCACATCCTAGCAGTTTTCTGATTACCATTGGTAACCCATAGACTGGGGTATATGTAGCGGGACCACATGCTATTGACTTTTTTTCCACATTTTAATTTACCTTTGCAAGTGATGATTTTGTAGTGAATCACAGCAAAATTGCTACTATTAAATTAATACATCTAACCCTTTCTGTATGTAAATCTATGACTTGCTAAAATTTTACGGTCAACCATGAGATCAGATATCAGCAGTGGATGGACCATTGGGTATTCAAAATAACTTAACACCAAAGTACTAAAGATTGGCAGCGATAAATATGATTGATGCTGACGTTAACATGATGCTCAGCCTGATCTCCTAATCTTTTAATGACCTCCTAATCCCTGGATGATACCGATGATACACAGGATGGAGGGGAATAGTAGTTAAAATGCATCTAGAAGGTTGGGTTTCCCTCCACCTTGTAGTAGAAGAAAATCAAAGTAAATACATTGATTAGTTCATTGTATCCAGCACTTCAACAACCAACACTCTACTCCACTTCTAGAATGTCAGGATGGATGGTCAATAGCTTTCCCTTAATGGATTGTCTACTTAATAGTATCATGTTCTCTTGCTTTGAAGATAGAGGACCCATATTTCTAAGATGTTACTGAAATGTTTTCCTTTTTTTTGTTATATGACCAGCCAATCCTGGACCCACACGTATCTGTCTTCACAGAATACATCCTCAACACTCTACTCCTCTTCTAGAATGTTATGATTAATGGTAAATAACTTTCCTCTTGCTTTGAAGATAGAGGGACCCACATTTCTAAGATGTTACTGAAATATTTTTCCTATTTTTTTACATGACCAGTCATGGACCCACATTTACCTGTCTTCATAGAATGCATCACAACAATCTACTCCTCTTGTAGAATGTCATGATTGATGGTCAATAACTTTCCTCAATGGATTGTCTTTTTAGTAGCATAAAGGTATCTTGCTTTGAAGATCGAGGGACCCATATTTCTAAGATGTTACTGAAATGTTTTCCTTTTTTTTTTGTTATATGACCAGCCAATCCTGGACCCACACTTATCTGTCTTCACAGAATACATCCCCAACACTCTACTCCTCTTGTAGAATTTCATGATTGATGGTCAATAACTTTCCTTAATGCATTTCTTTTTAGTACCATCAAGTCTCTTGCTTTGAAGATAGAGGGACCCATATTTCTAAGATGTTACTGAAATATTTTTCCATTTTTTTACATGACCAGCCAGTCATGGACCCACACTTATCTGTCTTCACAGAATACATCCCCAACACTCTACTCCTCTTGTAGAACGTCATGATTGATGGTCAATAACTTTGCTCAAGGGATTGTTTTTTTAGTACCATCAAGTTCTCTTACTTTGAAGATAGAGGGACCCATAATTCTAAGATGTTACTGAAATATTTTATTATTTTTTTCTATATGACCAGCCAGTCATCTGTCTTCATAAAATGCATCCCAACACTCTACTCCTCTTCTGTAATGTTAGAATGAATGGTCAACAGCTTTCCACCAATGGATTGTCTTCTTAATAGCATCAAGTTTTCTTGCTTTGAAGACAAAGGGACCCATATTTCTAAGATGTTCTAATTTTTTTTTTTTTTCTATGATCAGCCAGTCATGGGACCACATTTCTCTGTCTTCATTCGTATCCAACTCTTCAACAGAATGCATCCTTGACACTCTATTCCTTTTCTAGAATGTCATGATTGATGGTCAATAGCTTTCCCCAATGATTGCCCTTCTTAATATCATTAAGTTCTTGCTTTAAAGGTGGAGGATTCCATATTTCCAATATACTATTACAACTTTATATAACCAACTAGTCATGGACCTGCAATGAACTATAAAGCTGGTGGGTTCCAGATTTCTAGGATAATATTGGAATAGTTTTCTTGTATCTTTATTTTAATCACCAATCTCCCATAGACCAGAAGCAAAAAAAATAAAAATAAATAAATATGACACATTTCCAACTTCCAAAGGCGAATACACATTGTAAATATGAAGGCTTCAAGTGAGCTGTCACAGGACAGTAGTAATTTATTGTGTAGTCCTGGGAAAAAGATAATTACAAGATGAAGGATTGAGAGTACTACCTTTCATTACAAATTATATGCCATAACAGTGGCTAGGGTCATAGAAATAAATTGAGGATATCATTTATGATGTAATGATAAAGCAAAATTGAACTGAGTTATGGGCCTTAATTACGATACGAAGGAGCTGTTAATTATAATTTGTGACTTCCACATTCTAAACTCTCCCGCTTTTCCCTGGGAATAGATCACATTTTTTTGTCTCTTTCACAACAGGCAAAATGAAGGCTGAGCCCAGCAAGTCACACACAGTCTTAACTGTTCATTTTAAAATGTTGAAGTCTAAGCCTAAGAGTCATAAAGTCTAATGACATAGTACAAAGTATTGATTGCCGAAGTCCTACAGCAAAGCAAGTTGGCTGGAGAAATAGAGCCAGACTAATCGTTCTTCAAATGAAAAAAGGCCGTTTCCTTCTATCGGTTTAAAGTGGAGCGGGTCTCTTTATCCAGAGTATTTTGAAAAATAATAATGTTATTATTATTAACTCCATCAAAGAATATGTTTCTCTAAAATTAAATTAATGAAATTTATTTAGAAAAATACAATGTCAGTTGTAATACATGAGTGATAACTCAGCCTGCAGCCTCGTGCCTTTATATGGTAACAGAACCCCTCAGTGACTTCTAATATCCTTATCATTTACAGTAGGGGGTACATTATCCCTTATAATACATGAGTGATACTCAGAGTTCCCTGTATAACTCAGCCTGCAGCCTTGTGCCTTTATATGGTCACAGAACAACCCCTCAGTGACTTCTAATATCCTTATCATTTACAGTAGGGGGTACATTATCCCTTATAATACATGAGTGATACTCAGAGTTCCCTGTATAACTCAGCCTGCAGCCTTGTGCCTTTATATGGTCACAGAACAACTCCTTAGTGACTTCTAATATCCTTATCATTTACAGTAGGAGGTACATTATCCCTTATAATACATGAGTGATACTCAGAGTTCCCTGTATAACTCAGCCTGCAGCCTTGTGCCTTTATATGGTCACAGAACAACCCCTCAGTGACTTCTAATATCCTTATCATTTACAGTAGGGGGTACATTATCCCTTATAATACATGAGTGATACTCAGAGTTCCCTGTATAACTCAGCCTGCAGCCTTGTGTCTTTATATGGTCACAGAACAACTCCTTAGTGACTTCTAATATCCTTATCATTTACAGTAGGAGGTACATTATCCCTTATAATACATGAGTGATACTCAGAGTTCCCTGTATAACTCAGCCTGCAGCCTTGTGCCTTTATATGGTCACAGAACAACCCCTCAGTGACTTCTAATATCCTTATCATTTACAGTAGGGGGTACATTATCCCTTATAATACATGAGTGATACTCAGAGTTCCCTGTATAACTCAGCCTGCAGCCTTGTGCCTTTATATGGTCACAGAACAACTCCTTAGTGACTTCTAATATCCTTATCATTTACAGTAGGAGGTACATTATCCCTTATAATACATGAGTGATACTCAGAGTTCCCTGTATAACTCAGCCTGCAGACTTGTGTCTTTATATGGTCACAGAACAACCTCTCAGTGACTTTTAATATCCTTATCATTTACAGTAGGGGGTACATTATCCCTTAGAATACATGAGTGATACTCAGAGTTCCCTGTATAACTCAGCCTGCAGTCCTGTGCCTTTATATGGTCACCAAAACTCTCAGAAACTTTTAATATCCTTATAATTTACAGTAGGGGGTACATTATCCCTTATAATACATGAGTGATACTCAGAGTTCCCTGTATAACTCAGCCTGCAGCCTTGTGTCTTTATATGGTCACAGAACAACCCCTCAGTGACTTCTAATATCCTTATCATTTACAGTAGGGGGTACATTATCCCTTATAATACATGAGTGATACTCAGAGTTCCCTGTATAACTCAGCCTGCAGCCTTGTGTCTTTATATGGTCACAGAACAACCCCTCAGTGACTTCTAATATCCTTATCATTTACAGTAGGGGGTACATTATCCCTTATAATACATGAGTGATACTCAGAGTTCCCTGTATAACTCAGCCTGTAGCCGTGTGCCTTTATATGGTCACAGAACAACCCCTCAGTGACTTCTAATATCCTTATCATTTACAGTAGGGGGTACATCATCCTTTATAATACATGAGTGATACTAATAGACGGTACTGTTGAACTGATTTATTCGTTTCCTGAATCTGAATATCCAGATGTGGGATGGAGACTTTTACATTTTACTATGAAGTATCCCTCAAAGATGATTTAATTTTGCCATTTCAATAAAAAAGAAAATCCCAAATTAAACATCCGGCTATTACTGATCACGATCAAATTCTCATTTAAATTAATATCGTTAGAAGCAGCAGGCTCTCTTGAGTAATGACCATTGTGTTCACTGACCAGTAAACCTAATTACACTTTAGCATGAAAAATATGAAAATCTGAAAAATATACCTATTAAACAGATGATTGAATTTTAAACATACAGAGCAAGTTATTCATCTGCAGAATCACTATAAAAATAGAAAGGCAGAGGAACTCACCAGCAGAATATTCTCAGCAACTTTTCAATTGGTTTTCATTTTTTTCTTTTTTTATGGTTTTTGAACTATTTGCCTTTTTCTCTTTCCAGTTTTTAAACGGGGGTCACTGACCCCATCTAAAAACAAATGCTCTGTAAGGCTACAAATGTATTGTTATTGCTACTTTTTTATTACTCATCTTCCTATTCCTATTCAAATCAGCTGATATTGCAAACTGGAGAGCTGCTGAATAAAAAGCGAAATAACTCAAAAGCCGCAAATAATAGAAAATGAAAACCAATTGCAAATTGACTGTAGAGAATATCACTCCCTACAACATACTAACAGTTAATTTAAAGGGGAACAACCCCTTTATGAACTTACAGACGTCAGAATCAGAACTCTAACAACCCAATACAATTAATATTAATTAATAAACAAAAGAATACCTGTATATGATTTGAAAACAATCTGAATGTTCAGACTCCAGTATATCTACCCCATTCACCACACAACCCTCTTTAATTCATATTTTCACTCATCTTAGTAAAAAAGAACCTTTTTTTGTGCCAAAGGCAAATTCACTTTCTTATCTTTCCACATGTCATAAGGCCCAGGCATAAAACTTTCCCCAGAGATCTCTCCGTACTGACAGTAGATAGATTGTGCCATATTATATCTCTTTACCTTTTCTTCTTCTTCTGCTTTTTTTTTAATCAACATGAACAGAAAGTCTTTCCTGACAACTTAAACCTTCCGTCTCTTTAACACTTTCAGTATTGGCACGAAGCTTGTCTGCATATTCACATCACAGGGTTTTAGATTCTAGCTATCTGTATAACAGAGCATTCTGTCCCAGTGGCTGCACAGATCCTATCTGATCCCCATTGTAAGCAGCAGTCCTGTCCTGCTTTATGGCAGCTGAGATTCTAGCTATCTGTATAACAGAGCATTCTGTCCCAGTGGCTGCACAGATCTTATCTGATCCCCATTGTAAGCAGCAGTCCTGTCCTGCTTTATGGCAGCTGAGATTCTAGCTATCTGTATAACAGAGATGTGTTCTAACCAAGGCACTGCTCTCAGGTTGAAGGCCTCAAGCTGCTCAGCCCCATGCTACTAATGGAAGTTGGCTGATGCTGGGGTTTCTTTTGCATTAGGAAAGTGACCTTCCAGCCCACGCATTTAGAAGAGCAGTGAGTGTTTTACATATTTAATGCAAAATGTAAATGAATGGGACTGCTCATAAAAATTGCATATTTTAGTGCATCATTGGAATTAATACACCCATTAACTCATGTCGTGCATATAAAATAGGACTTTTAAACAACAATATATATGTCCTGTATAAAATTATTTAGCATAGCTTACTGTGAACAGGACTTTTGCTTCTCTGTTTATAATTATTTCTACATGTAGGAGCTGCCATATTACTTCCCTTTCAGAATGAAGGTTTTACTGTGATGACTGGAAATCCATTCACTGTATACAGCATTTGTTTTCATTCTTTTGGGTGGGGAGTTCTACAATACTTTTCTTTTTACTTCTCCTTTAATTTAAAGAAGAACAACCCAAATGTCTGAGACTAAGAAATCAGGACCCAAATGATAAAAGCAGGCAATTTGTCCTCCACTGAATATTCCATCAAAGGGTCTTCTTTACGCCCATGAATATTCATACATAATTGATGACCTTACGGGACCTGCATCATTTCCCATCACATTAACCTTCTCGCTACCCACAAACTGAATGTTAGGGGGTATGAATATTGCAAAACATTGTTTTCATCAAGGAGCAGGAAAGAGAGGGAAGATCCATTATTGTTGGGCAGTGGGGGTTGGAGAAACCAAATGGTGTTTGGTACCTTTCTTACTATGTTCTACATATTTACATCAATTACATGAAAATTATAGTCAAAACACAGGACATTGTCCTAGGACATGGCCACCAATGGAGCCCTAGGTCCCCAGAGAGCTAATGGGCAAAACTAACTAAATATTTATTACCCAAGGTAAATGTGCCTCTCTATGTCAAATAGGCACAGTTATTACAGCCTCACTAGGGCTCTTCAAGTAAGAACCATTTACTTCTATTAATATAGTGTGTGTGGGGGGGGCATATTACCAACATAACAATTTATAGGCATGATCTGTAGAGCTAGACCTTGTTTTTTAGAGACTGACACAACTTGGCTTGTGGTGGCCGGTGCCTTCACTCCTGATGGAGTCCAATGGCAGCTCTAGGATTTTCACTCCCAGCGCCCCATAATAAACCAAGAATTGGGAGCTGTAGAACCCAGTCCAGGGTTGAGGATTTCTCTTACAGAACCTTTGCAAGGAGCTTGAAGTCTGGCCACAACAGAAGCAGAAAGTGATTGATACCTAGGCATATGTGATATTTGGAAGCTGCTTCCCTGAATACAGTATGGCCGTTATGGGACAGCCTAGACCAGAGATATACTGTACTGAATAAAAAGAAGAATAAAAAAGAGTAAGAAAGATCACTCACAATAAAGCACATGCCATAATCCCATTCTGTAATGCAGTTTAAAGAATTGCTCATTTCCCATACACGGCTAGATAGGAATAGAGAGATCATTATCTGTGTAATCATCTTTCTGGGGTCCCTGGTGTTTTCTAGAGCTGGTAGAACCTCTCTTTCTGTAATTCACACAATAGGGTGTAATGTAATAACAGGTCTAGTATCCCAGAGCAACCAATAGACAGGTAGCATTTTCTGGTCAACTGTTTGAAACAAAACATATAATTAAGTTGCTGTGGGTTACTAGTTACTGACAAATGTTGTGATTGGTTTACTATACTATCCCAATACTCTAAGAATCAAATAAGGAACTCTCGTTATATCTATGGCCTCCTCTTTTTTGTCCCCTTCCAGTTCCTCCTTCTTCCAATTTTCCCTTGTCTCACCCTCTCTCTTCCTCTCTTCAACGTACATGTTTATCTCTTTCTCTGTCTCGCTATTTCCCTGTTTCTTTCTCTCCCACCCAAGCTCTCTGCCTTCCACAGATCCCATTCTGTCACTGTTACTCTGGATATCAGCTGTCCCCATTTTTATCTCCTGAAAAATGTAGTGTTGACATCTGCTTTCCCCCCTACCACATACATTGCCACTCCCACACACAATAACCCAGAAATTACACCATATTTAGGGATAAAAACAGGTTTTTTATTAACGAAAATCCTTAACGTATTGAAAGAACCATTTGTACAATTAACTTTAACAGCAAGTAATGCCAACATGCCCTCGAAAAGGACCAGCCCTAAGTCATATGCTAAAGGTTGTAGCCTGGGTCCTACCTCCTTTGCCAAGTCCCCATTTGAGGCAAATCAGACCCATGCCTACTCAGTTACTTACTCACCTTGCCAACCACCCATTTATGTTACCGCTGATGCTCATAGTATACACCATCCTCACCCCCTAAAGAGGGATGGGCAATGGTTCTGTTGCTGTCTCTCCCACCCATTTTATACCTAAAATGTATATTTATACATGTGCCTATATGTTTCTCCATCTGTGTGCATCTGAGGGGTGTATCTGTGGCTATAGATGTTTGTATTTTTTTGTTTCCATCCCCTTTAAGCCATGAAAGAATCCTTCATGAGCAAAAAAATAAAGCCTTGACTACTTGAGTTGTTGTTGTGGGTAATTTGGGATGAATCTTATTGGCTGGAGGGTGACAATCTGACCTGGTCCAATCTCATTTCATAATAATAAACTGCACATTGCTCTTCTGACTTTCTGACTCTTCTTTTCACCAATCAGTAGTCCCAACATAAGCAAACTGGCACCCAATTCTGCTTAAGTAAATTTACAACTTTATATAAATCACTGGGGTTAAGTGCACTTAAAACATATTCCATGTCATCCATAAATGTGCTCTAATCCCGTTCCCATGCAACAAGTTTACATTAAGGCATGGAAAGCAATTGAGTCCTTCCTAGTCTTTTCCAAGACCTGACTTCAGAGACTCTTAACTATCACCTATGGTAATGACACTCTTTTCCCCTCACCTTCACCCAACTCATTTTCAATTATTTCAGGGGCTAAATAACTGGGGATGGTATGTATCATGCATACACCTCGGCATAATGACAATGTTGTATGCAATAAAAAAAAGCCCCTTGATGATTGCCTTAAGGACAGCTTGGAGCATCTTGCTGTGCCTCGTATTGCTGTCATCATAATTATCATTTCCTTGAGAAGAGAGCAGGAAAGCCGACTCTGCTTTCTTAATTACTTTGTTGTACTTCCTGAAGGGGTTGCACGCTCCCTTATGCCTTAGTCAGACAGCAGAGTAGATATACCCCGTGGAGTCAATTGCTGACAATAAATTGTGAACATGCTCATCCGTCCCAGGATGGCGAAGTCATAATTGGTCAGCTTTATTTCTAATGGGTTGGGTAAAAGTCTAAACAAAGAGCAAGCCAGACCATAGAAGGTCCCTATGGAACCTCTAGGATACCTTTGTAAATATTTAAACACATTTTAATGACTTGTATGCACTTAAACAATTTAATTGTGTAATAAACAACCACGCACAATGGATAGCGGTACATCTACTTGTTGCTTCAAACTTACATTTAGATATCTTTAATGGTGAGATTCCCTGTTAAAAAAAAGAATGACAGATTCCAGCCTCCACTGAGAGCCAACCGTGGTCAAAGGTGAAAGTAGTTGCATGTATGTAGCCAGATTGATATATCAGCTAACCTACAGTTCCAATAGCCTAAATTAATTTCTTTTAAGTTTTCAAATGTTTTTTTTTATGTTTATATTATTATCATTACTCAACTGACTGGTGGTCTGAGGGATATTCGAAAGAGCTCCAGGCCAGGAACCTGTAGAGCTAAAGCTCCAATCACATCCAATACTCCCACCCCAGATGACAAATCTATAATT
The DNA here is from genome assembly GCF_017654675.1 of Xenopus laevis. NCBI lineage: Eukaryota > Metazoa > Chordata > Amphibia > Anura > Pipidae > Xenopus > Xenopus laevis. Next base: position 227,730,504 of record NC_054371.1, read on the forward strand.
TTATCATAAACTCATATTTGGTTTCTGTTATAGATGTCTTTTAGTCCAAAAAGGGTTTATACAAAGTCATATGATGACCAGGAAATATCTTTCTCAATTCCAAGTAGAGAAAAATAGTGGTGCAAAGGTAACAGAGCTAAATCTTCCCCCTATTGTTAGATGATGAAGCATGATGAGGAAAACAGGCGATTTATTATCCCTACACAAGAAACATATGAAACATATTCTACATTTTTTTTTAAAAAAGGGGTGCTACCTATATAATAAAATACAATACATATATATAAACTTTATACAGGTATAAGATCCGATCTCCAGATACCCGTTATTCAGAAAGCACTGAATTACAGGAAGGCTTTGTCCTATAGACTCCATTTTAATCAAATAATTAAATTTTTTTTTTTTTTAAATGTAAAAATAATTCCCTAAGTAATGAGCAAAATTTTTCAACACGTTTCACTGCAAAAATTATGCCCATAGACTCTAATTTGTTCAGTGTCAAAACTTTGTCACACAATTGGTCAGCGTTTAAAAAAAAATTATGGCCCATAGACTTCAATGCATTTTAGTTGAATTTTTGCAGGTGAAATGGGTCAGATTAGCCCATCACTATTTCCTATACATGGTACTTGGTCTCAACTAAGATATAATTAATGCTTATTGGAGGTAAAACAATTCTAAAGTTTAAATTATTGTTAGTAGGGTTAAGATATGGAGATCCAACTTATGGAAAGACCCCTTATGACGAAAACCCAAACATTCTGGATAACAGTCCTATACCTTTATTTCTAAAGAATTCTAATTCATGATGTATTTTAATTTTTGTATTGCAATGTCTATTTAAGGCCTTCTCCTTGGCTTAGTGGATTTATATATATATATATATATTGAACTTTCAGATTATCAGATATTAATTCTTCTGTTGATGAAGAAGGGAGCGTGAGGAGTTCTCTACTTTGATTTAAATGACACATTCTCTTTGCCAGAACTTTCCGCTGAGCTATATTCCTGCAAATTTATTCATTATTCAAAGTAATGTAGAGCGATAGAGAGAGAGAGAGAGAGAGAGGACATGAAGCCATGTTTGAATATTTGCATTTTATTCCTCTAGTTTTTAGCACACATAATTTTATACAAGGGGATATGTGGATGACTTTTCAACATTTGTTTATTAATCATATTAAATAGATTTTTTTCCCTTACTTGTGCAAAATACTATTGGCTGCTACTTATAAAACATCGTATTTTACTACTGTTGTCAATCTCAGTCAGGTTTAAGTTTTCCTATGGGCAGTTCATTAAACCTTAAGCTCTTTTTATTCTGGAGTAAGGAAATCTTGTTTCTAAAATCTTTTGAATTAAAAACAAGAATTAAGATAAAGAATTTTCCCACTGTTTTATTCCCCTCTCTCACTGAATAATTATGAATATTCTCAGAATATCTGTATTAATACTTTTTATAAAGAATCTCAAACATTCCTTGTAAAGAGAAGAAAACCATGAACTCAGGAATCAGAGCATAAACATCAAAAGAGATTATTTACATTAATCCATTTCTAATTATTTGCCCTGGAGGCCTTAATCTCATGTGACTTTATAATAAAAAAAATAAAAAAATAAAAATGTGTTATGTATTATATTTAAAAACAATATTTAAATAAAGAATGTTTATCAAAGAATATTTAAATGAAAATATGGCTTGAAGAATAGTTGTTAAATATTTCAGTGGAGAATATTTATTAAAGAATATTCAAATAAAAATATATTTTTCAAAGGATATTTAAATGAAAACATGTACTGAACCATATTTAAATAAAGAATATTTATTAAATTGTATTTAAATGAAGAATATTTAATCAAGAAAATGTATTGAAGAACATTTAAATAAAGAATACTTGCTAAATATTTCAACGGAGAACATTTATTAAAGAATATTAAAATAAATAAATATTTTTAAAGCATATGTAAATGAAAACATGAATATTTAAAATAAAATAAATAAATAATATTTATTCAATTATATTTTTTAAGAAATATTAAAATACAAATATATTTATAAAATATTATTTTAAGAACATATGTATTAAATATTACAATTGTGACTAGTTATCAAATATTACATTTCTTAAATAGTATTAAATTCCAATATATGTTCAGTAAAAATTTGCAGTGGTTTTCAAGATATTTGCAAATTTAATTGCTACTGTATATGTATATTCTTGGCACTGGTTCTGTCTCTTAAAACATTAAAGCAGAAGACAGCCTTGCATTCTACCTTAAAGAACTTTTAGACAATTATGTCTAATATTGTTATAAAGGAATAGAATCCGTTATCCGGAAACCCGTTGTCCAGAAAACTACGAATTATGGAAAGGTCATCTCCCATAGACTCCATTTTATCCAAATATTCAAAAATATTAAAAATGATTTCCTTTTTCTCTGTAATAATAAAACAGTAACTTGTACTTGATCCCAACTAAGATATAATTAATCCTTATTGGAAGCAAAACCAGCCTATTGGCTTTATTTAATGTTTATATGATTTTCTAGTAGACTTAAGGTGTGCAGATTCAAATTACGGAAAAATTCATTATCCAGAAAATCCCAGGTCCTGAGCATTCTGCAAAACAGGTCCCATACTTATATATTAAATACGATATTTTAAATATTAATAAGAGGGAATACCTAAAGCCTAATCTTGTTTCCCCAATGAGAATAATTTCTTTGGGTCAGATTTAGTGATGGGCGAATTTATTGGCAGGCGCGAATTTGCAGCGAATTCCTATGATTCGCCACCGGCGAATACATGTATGAAGCTGTTGCGAAAATTCGCCGGCATCAAAAATAAATGGACGCCGGCATCAAAAACGAGATGCTAGCGACATTTTGTGAATTTTTCGCCGTTTCGCGAATTTCATGGGAAATTCGCAAATTTTTCGGTGAAGCAAAACGCCCCAAATTCGCCCATCACTAGTCAGATTCCCAAAATGAACTGACAAAGAAAGCCACTGTGCAAATCATAACTCCTTCTTTGTAGGAACAGCATATGGAATTCATGGGGGAGTATGTTACATGTCTATGCATGTTAACGTTTCTGCCAAAATGATTTGACACTTTCTCAAATAAAGTAAACATACTTTACTATACATGGTTGGGACTTGTTATCCAGAATGCTCGGGACCTGGGGTTTTTAGGATAATGGATCTTTCTATAATTTGGATTTTCATACCTTAATTCTACTAGAAAATCATATAAACATTAAATAAAGCCAATAGGCTGGTTTTGCTTCCAATAAGGATTAATTATATCTTAGTTGGGATCAAGTACAAGCTACTGTTTTATAATTACACAGAAAAAGGAAATTCTTTTTAAATATTTGGATAATTTGGATAAAATGGAGACTATGGGAGACTTCTGAGCTTTCTGTATAACTGGTTTCCGGATAGTGGATGCCATATCTGTATTAATATTGTTTCAGTCATCTATTTAACAAACACTAGCAAAATATATAATCTTTATATCAGTCCTGTAATCTTATTATCCCCCCATAAACACCTGAATAAAATTCAAGTTGAAAAAAAAGTCAATAAGAAAGTGACGTCTATGTATCAACACAGAAAAAAAAATTCTTGAAAAACAAAAACGCTCGTTATTGAAGTTCCTTTGATTTATGTCGTTAATCCTGGAGATTTATGGCCCCTCGCTGTGTTTTTTGAGCGGCAGAATAGGATATGGTGCATTTTCTATTATGCGCTCCTTTGCCTCATTCTCTGAATTCCCTTATTTTATTCCGTTGTTCGGCTGCCAATGCCGGTGATGTATAAATCAATGTATATATAAAAACAAAGATATGCCATAGTTTGTCATAGTAATGTAACGGAGCAAGGGGCCCCTCTTTGGCATCAATATCTGTTAGCACAAGTAATTGTCTGCTGTGTTTCTGGCACCTCCAGAATTTGTCTACGTAACGGTTTCTTGGGAAATTGTCTCCAGAACCGGCGCCTATATTTAGTCCTTTTTTTATGTGGATTTGCAGGTAAACAGAGATAAGGGAAAATTCCGCAAGCGTGCACAGTTCGGGGTTCCTTGAAAATGAGTCACAGTTAATTAAAATCAATATAGACATGATATAAAGGCAAGGTTGGAGTGGCTATATCTGTTTGCTTCATCAGAATAGCTCCAATATGACAGCTGAGATGAGGCTGTTTCTGGAAAGAAATTTATTAAATCTTTCTTTCCCCAGACCTCAGTATGGCCCAAGCTCAGTAATGATGTACCTCATAACGCTTATCTGGCCAACGCAGTTCACCATGGGAATACTCTGAATTATTTACTAATGAGGCTTTTCTTGAAAGGGCAAGATCTAAAGATCTTTGTTCAAAGTTATTGCTCGGGAAAGCAAAGCAAGGATTTTTCCATTTTCATCATAATTTTGTCACTGGTGGGACTTTTTCATTTTGGTCTAGAACAGTGATCTCCAACTGGTGTTTCAGGAGCAACATGTTACTCACCAACCCCTTGGATGGTGCTTCCAGTGGCCTCAAAGCTGGTGCTTATTTTTAAATTCCAGGCATGGAGGCAAGTTTTTGTTGTATAGAAGCCATATGTACTGCCAACCAGAGTCTCCTGTAGGCTGCCAGACAAAATAAAGGCTACCAAATAGCCAATCACAGGACGTATTTGGCATTGTCATGCTTGGGTTGCTCCCCATCTCTGTTACTATTTGAATTTTGCATATGGGTAAAATGAAGGTCGGGGACCCCTGGTCTAGAAGTATATATCTTATACTTCCATTGGGATGAAGTAGAAGCATCCTAGATTCCTCTAATATTAAACTAAATAAATATTTGGATATATGTAAGTGACAGTGAAAGGTGGCCTTAAACTGGCCTCCATGGTGATAGGGGCCAGTCTTTTTCAGTTCAAGCCCCCCAGTGATTGGTGGAACATTTGTTCAGGGTTCCCTTAGCCAGGGTTCTCCAACCTTTTTTTTACCTGTGAGCAACATTCAGGTGTACAAGGAGTTGGGGAGCAACACTAGCATGAAAAACATCCTGGGGTGCCAAATAAGGGCTGTGATTGGCCGTTAGGTAGTGCCTATGTAGCATGGCAGCCTACAGTGTTTGGCAGAACACCTGATTATTATGCCAGCACAGCTTGCCATCAAGTCTGGAATTCAAAAATAAGCACCTGCTTTGGGGCCACTGGAAGCAACATCCAATTGGCTAGTGAGTAACATGTTGCTCACGAGATACTGGTTGGGGATCACTGCCCTTAGCTCATAACAAAAGTTACATATTAACCAGTCATAATTCCAACAATTCATACCCTCATTTAACCCTCTATTTAACCTTCATGCTTAATTTTCAGGAGTATCTAAAAGAACACATAGACATTTTACCTTAATCTCACCATAGTTGGATCCCTGCCACTGCTCCAGGCTCCCCTGGTGGGGGGCAGCTCCGTAGGTTGGAAAACACTAGGCTGTGGGCCAATGTAGACAATTCTGCTGTACCTAATCAAAACAATAAATTCATTCTAACCTCCATAGAATTAATTTGGGTATTACAGACATTCCAACAATACAGAATTTTTCATAACTCCATGGCATAGTGCAAAATTAGACGACGGCCACCTACAGAACAACATGGTAACAAATATTATTGATTGAGTAGAACATCCATTAGTCTTTGTTGCTCTTATATTTGTTTGCCAGAACCCTTGGCAGACCAATTTAATGCTATTGACTGCTAAGATGGCTCATGAGCTGAGCACTGGGCAATAGGGATGTCGCGGACTGTTCGCCGGCGAACTTGTTCGCGCGAACATCGGCTGTTCGCGTCCGCCGCAAGTTCGCGAACGTCGCGCGACGTTCGCCAATAGGCGTTCGCGTCAAAATCGTTCGACCATTCGACCATTCGAGCGCTAAAATCGAAGGATTTTCGTTCGAATCGAACGATCGAAGCATTGGATCGAATGAAATCATTCGATCCAATGGCTTCGATCGTTCGACTCGAACGAAAATCGTTCGATCGAACGATTACAATCCTTCGATTGTTCGAATCGAACGATTTTCAGATGATCGAAGTTCGCGAACAGTTCGCGAACTGTTCGCAAATTTTGCCGGTGTTCGCGAACGGCGTTCGCGAACACATCGGCGGCGGTTCGCTACATCCCTACTGGGCAACACATGAAGGATATGGCAGTCTGGGAGTCTAGAGTAACATTGGTTCTTCCCTAATGGACTATACATCCACCAGCTCCAATATCCTTGGGGATACAAGCTAAATATTTTCTTTACTACATGTTGGGCTCTATGATTAATGAGTTGATGGGTGATATCTCCATTCTCAGTGCATCTCCTCTTGTTTGCTCCTATGAAATCATGTTCTACCTTAATTGTATTTGTACTGTATATGTTGATAACATAGACTGTAATAGGTGTGTCTGTATACATGTGTTTATCTGCTTGTGTCAGTTCATATCCAAACTCCCCTCTTGTTATATAAGGAAACCATCACAGACATTCCACATAATGGATTTCCATGAGCAATAAAATCCATAGCTATTTTGATCACCCCCCCCCCCAACCATTTGCGCCCTCTATCAACTAATGAAAACAATATTTCTCTGCCATACATAAACCATACGACAAGTATTCAACCGGATTTTCACTTTCTATTTAAGAAATGAGCTTTTGGTTTTGTTCATTCAGTCTTACACACTGGGGTGGGGGAAGAATCTCATTAAACAAACAGAAAAACATCGTGGAATTTTGATCAGTTTGGGATATGTTAAAAAATGTAATTCTTTTTCATATTATTTTAACAACTATAAAAAAAATCTATTTCCCACCTTTCATGACCCAGTCTATTTATGCACATAACAAGTTTGGGAAACGCAGTCAGAGATGTTGATTAAGGTAAATTTGTGTGGCTCGGTGGGAGGGAGAGAAATCTATTTTCAGAGGAAATATGCAAAACTACCTGATTTAAATTCAGAAACAGCCAGTCGGATACATGGGGTACAGGAATATGCTCATACAATACATAACTAGCAGGGAGATATTGGCCATGCGGCTATGTAATAATTTCAGCAGTGAACTTTTTGGGAAAAGACACAGCGTAGAGAAAAACATTTAATGTGGAGGAAAATATTCAGACTTTTCAGATGTTAGAGTCACATGCAGTCGTGCTCTGTTTTGCATCACTTCTGCATGAGTTTCTCCTGGTTTGATCACATTGATGTTCCATGCAAAACATAAAGGGGGGATTTTTACTAAATAATAGTCAGTATTGGTCAACAACCCAAAGGTGTATCTTATTGCAGTGGCCTCTGGACAAAGTGTCAGGCTGAGCACTGAAGCTGCAGATGTAATTCAATGTAGATAAATGTTAGCATGGACATTTGAAGTTGTAAAAGACAAAGTTACTAATACTCTTAATGGAGCTACAGTTGGTGAATCATTGATGGAAAAGGACCAAGGAGTTCTTGTGGACAAAACAGGTAGCACCCACTATCTAGGGTTACCACCTATCCGGTTTTGAAATGGGCAGCTGGGTTTCATAAGGTCTGTCCTGGTCAAAACCAGATTAGGAAAATTAATCCAAGATTGATTTAATGGTTGTCCAATCTCCAAATGCAAAGTCATAATCCCACCTCTGTGACCCAACCTCCCCCCATGACATCACTGTCCCACCCAGTGACATTAGCACCCATTCCTCTGCCTGGATTTAGAAATAGGGAAAGGTGGTAACCTTAACACTTCCCCCTGACTGAGTGCTCCAACACCTACCTCCTCTCTCCTTCTAGCTCATGGCTCTCAGACAACAGGGGGGTCAGCCCATAGACCTGGCTACAGATTTTAGCCAGCAGAGGTGCCAACAGCAGGGGTTTGGGGGCCCACAGACCCTGCCCATCAGGGAGAGAGGAAGACATCAGTCCTGGGTTTTTGGAACCCAGAGGGTGAGCACCCACCGTATTTTCTCCTGGTGCCCCACCGGCCCAGTCTGACCCTAAAAAAACAGGGAGGACCAGCATGGCATTGGGCTGTATTAAAATAGATATAGTTACTACTAAGGAAAGGGTATTTCTCCCCATTTACAAAGCACAAGTAAGACTCCATCAGAGCATGCGGTAGAGGCAACTATGAAGCTTAACTCATCTATCTATATATCATCTCTCTCTCTCTCTCTCTCTCTCTCTCTCTCTCTCTATCTCTCTACGATATCTCTATCTATCAATCATCTAGCTATCTATTTATCTTCTATCTATCATCTATCTATCTATCTATTATCTATCTATCTATCTATCTATCTATCTATCTATCATGAAATTATGGAACTTTCTCCTGGAAAAAGCTGCACTGGCAGATATAAGTTAGGGGTCACATAAAACAGGTTACAAATGTTAAAATATTGTAAAGATTTGATCCAGGAAGAAGTCCAGTTGTTATTTAGAGTCAGGAAGGAATATCAGAGGCTTCAGTGCTTTTAATCTTCATCAGAAGTTCTCAACCTTGGTTAATATGTAACAGTATAACTTCATAGGCGAAATAGAACCTGGGAAATGAGTACATTATTTCATATGAATCTCAATCCCTACATTTCACCTTGATTTATATTCCACTATGATTTTTTGATGCTGATTCACGACTGGTCTGCATTCATTCATTGCTTAGCTAATAATCTAACAAAACTTACCATAAACAGACTGAGTTTAAATTTAATTCAAGAAATGACCACTGTGGCATCTATTCCATAACACCCTCCTTCATAAATTCATTCACAATGCTTGGGGGTGTTATTGTGTGTTATGGAAGTTTGTTGAGAGAGGCTTCCAGAGTTTTGTTCCTCCACTGCCACATCCTCAAGCAGAACATCCATCAATACCATCTATTACCAGCAGGAGATGGGGCAGCTGCAATTTAGCAAATGTTTGAATAGAAAACTGTATAAGGCAACAGAAGCTATGACTTTGGGATAACACTAGCTACATAATATAGAAAAGTTATATGTCAATCTGGGGTTGATGAGTGTGATGGGTTAGCAACAGTTAGAAGAAACCAGCTCTTTACCCACCAGAAACCACCAGGAAAGTTTCTCCCACACATCCATACTCTTGTATTTGTGTTGAAATGTGTCCTATTCTTTATTCTAGTGGTATCTGTCAGCTCATATTAGAATACTGTGCTTAGTAGTGTGCAGTGTCCCATGCCTTCCCAAAGAGCAGTGTTCTTGCCTTGTACATCAAGGTCACACAAAGCCAGATGCCTAGGGCTAGCACTGAGAATTTCATCCAAAGTAAGCAGGCTGGGGAAAACAAGGATGCACTTAAATGTGAAATGTTTGCGCTCAATGCTTTTTTTAGGTCTACTTGGGATTAACCTCCCCTGTGCTATAAGGACCGCAACTCTAAAACATGGAGACTCATCATGTGTAAAGAATCCGTGTAGATGTACTGTATTTCATCAGGTGTAACTCATTTAGTTCCCTTTCTCGATCCCCAAGCTAACAATAAGAAATATAATAGTAAAATCAACAAAAATCTTATCTATAAGCAACGAGGGGCCCAGTTGTGCATTTCTACGACCTTCAACTTAGAGGGGATGACCAGTGTCCAGGAGAATGGAGAATAAATCATAGGGACCCACCACCAAGCATTAGAAAAGAAAAGTAAACTTTATTTTAGGCATTCTGTAATTCATATGTTCCTCTATTTTACAAGACTTGGTCTTGATAACAATGATTAGAATATTTGATAATGCCCCCTAGAACTGTTCTCATTATTCTGTAATATTGGCCCTTCTTTGCCCACCATAGAAGGAAAGGTACCTCCATCGAAGAAGGTAAAAGTTACAGTGGCTAAAAGTTTAAGACAGATGCAATGAAAAGGCAAAGAATCCCAAATAATCAGATCACAGTTGCAGTCTTTCCGCTATATCAAGTATGGTGACCCTGACTGTGTGAAATAACGCAAGGCAAATACAAACATATTTATTCATGATCAATGCGGTGGATTGAACATGGGCGCTGGAGCCATCTGGTTGCTCTTAAAACAATTCTCTGGCACTCAAGGCTCACTGAATGGAAGAATCTGGAGTCCCATGCAAGTCTTTCTCAGTGGGTTCTCCCCATCGCCACTGGCAGAATAGAGTGTCATCCTCTTCAGAAGAAAGGTTACGTATGCAACAGGAAATTAAAGAGAGACAAAAGCAGATGGCAGATATAACAAACACAATTACGTGCACAGTCTCCAAGGCGCTGAAAAGTAGCCTACCACTGGGTCTACGCATACGCTTATGTGCTGAATGGAACATTTCTTAACTGTGGCCAACTCATTCTTTAAAGAGAAAATAGACTTTTAATTTAAGGGAAAGTTATCATTACAAAAATATTTTGGAACACAATAAGATTCAGAGACAGTCTGACATCCTCAATGCCTAATATCCATTTTTATCAAAGATCAGCACCTTCTGGGCTACAACATCTCCAAAACCATAGGCCACCATCAGACCATAATTCCTAAGGCAGTCGAAAAGTAACCAGGGAAGAATAAAAGACTGCTTTTCTCCTCTGTATAATTATTTTTATTTATCTTGTGGCCCATAGGATAACATATTTTTGACTACTCAAAGCCAGAGAATAATTTCTGGAGAAAAAAAATCAATGACAAAAGTGGAGACATGTTTTGGCCAAAGCCACATAGGATGGTAGAATTCCAACTGAACCAATAACAAGTTAAGCAATTTATGTTTGCCTTTATTCTCATCATGCTTTCATCATCACCCAATAAATAAGCCCAATGGCAACCACTAGAATTTTTTCTTGACATTCAAGCCTCACGCGTCATAAGCCCACAGTTGAAAGCCATCTTTTTGCGGTCCAATTCTTCTCCATTATTTCCATTTTGACCTTGTGCTTGTGTATTCTTCCTCTATCCCTACCATGAAGCATAAAAAGCAATTTCATCTTTGCATACATGAATCATTAACCTTAACTCAGAGGACAATTGGGGAGTGGAGCCACCACTGATCTTTGGGAAGGATATGTAGGTAGCCTTATGGTGGCTAATGCTGTATGGCTATGTTTAAGGAAGGCAATTAGTTCCATTTAAGGAAAATGGGTTGTAATTCCTACTGGTTGCTAAGTACATGCCCTATGCGAATGCTGTCTAGTAAAGAGCTTGATCAAAATGTTGTAGGTTGAGGGCTGACTGTAAATTTTTCCCACAAGCCTTAGAGCAATGATCACCAACTAGTGGCTCATAAGCAACAGGTTGCTCACCAACCCCTTGAATGTTGCTCTAAGTAGCCTCAAAGCAGGTGCTTATTTTTAAAATTCCTGGATTGGAGGCTTGTTTTGGTTGCATAAAATCTAGATGTACTGCCAAATAGAGCCTCCTGTAGGCTGGCAGTTTCCAAATAGAGGCTACCAAATAGCCAATCACAGCCCTTATTTGGTATCCCCAGGGACTGTAACAGTACCTGGTGGTCTAGTGGCACTGTGGGGGCACGCCGCTCCTCTTCTGCTGCCATTCCGGCTTCCTAAGGCGCGCGCGCCTGCGCCTTGCTCTAGTTATAGGCGCTGGCGCGCTGGCGTGATGACGCCAGCGTGCAACTTGACGCGCAGTTGCGCGAAAATTTAGGTTTAAAAGGCCAGTTCAGTCTATGCAATTGGCCCGTGATAGAACTTAGTTTCTAGTGGTTTCTGAGCCTAGTGCTTCTGTTCCTGTTACACTGTTACCTTGATTATCCGTGTTTGACCCTGCCTGTATCCTGACTACTCTGAACTCTGTATCCCGACCCTTGCCTGCTTAACCCCTTGATTGACAACCCGGTTTGACCCTTGCCTGCCTGACGATTCTGATATCCGCCTGCCTTGACCCAGCCTGTCTGACCATCCTTCTGCCTAATCCTTTTGTACCGTGACCTTCGGCCCAAAAAGACTTTGCTAACAGCCGTGCCCATTTGCCAGCCAGAACATCTCGCCTTGCACCCGTCGTTAAGTCCAGTGGCACCCAAGTAAGCTGAGGGCTCCTCCCGAAGCCCAACGGTGGTCACACTACTGGTGAAGCCGAGTCGAGACCAGGGTGCTTGGCATTTGTTCTGGTATCGGGTTGCCGGCCGTGACAGGGACTTTTTAATGCTTTTGTTGCTCCCCAACTCTTTTAACATATGAATGTGGCTCACAGGTAAAAAAAAGTTGGGGACCCCTGCCATAGGGTTTGTAGTTGAGCAAGCTGAGAGTTAAGCAGCATCTTAAGTTAAAAAAATGTGTCCCTAGTCACAAGCATTTAACCTACCCTACCATCGACACTGACAGCATAGTGTATCTGAGAATTAAAGGACCATAAATTTTATTATTGGGACATCTGGGCAGATTGCTACAATTGGCAACAAATGCACTGCCGAGCTATGATGTGCTACAGGCTTTGCTGGCTGGGCATGGATCATATAGTTGTTGAATCTTTTGCTCAGAACTGCCATTTTGAATTTATGCTGATTTAACTTGGCATCAGTGCTTTTTAATAGGCCGTGAGGCTGCGTATTAAGGGTTAGAGAGAGAGAAAGAAAAGAACTACAGTACGCTGCCATATAAACTAAGATAATGCCGGTTATTTTGATATTGAAAGGGTCTGTGTTTGATGCAGAATTTATTGGAAACAGGGACATCCCAAGCCATTAACTGTTCTTTTGATAGACACAGTCAAGGGCCAATTGGAAGGAATTTGACTGGCAAATGATGCTTACGATGTATCTTTGGTTAGTACAGTCCCTTTATGCCCAGGGGCAAGGTTGTAAATTCTACAAGTCGGTTCTTAGCTGCCGTTGTGCCTTTTATTCCCTCACTATTGACTTTTCTTCAAATCAAGGTTTACAGAATACAGAGCTTAGGTGGGCAGAGAGAGAGAGAGAGAGAGAGAGAGAGAGAGCAAACTTTAGGGGAAAATGAATTGTCCAGGAGAGCCCCAACCAATATCCAAGAACTGAGTGTGATTCAGTTATATATTCTCATATGACCATTTCTTCCATTCTCTTATTTTTGATTGGATGATTATATGGTCATGTCTGAAGAACAGCCAAGTCCTTGACACACCTACAAAATCATATTGTCACCCTTAATGCAAATCCCTTTAACAACAATAAAAGAAAATCTCAAATTTTCTTTTTCTATACTCTATTTGCAAAACGAATGGAGATGTCGGCCATGAATCCTCCCTACATTGAGCAGTTTTCCAGCCATAATTAAAATATAGAATATGATTAAAACTTGCAAGAAACCCACCTTTCCACCCCCAAATGTATTTCATTATGTGTCATCCTTGGAATATTGTATTCTGTGCATTAGGTTTAGGGATTTGTCGTATTGGCAAAAGGCTGATCTGGCAATTTTATCCTGTTAACTCCAGTTATTTTCAATGTCACCGGGGGGGGGGTAAAATCCGCCCAATCGGCTTTTCTTCTTGCTCCTGAAGTTGAATAAGATTCCAATGCCATAAGTGGCATGAAATTGTTTACTTCTGTTGTAGGTTGGGAAACTAGTCGTTAGCTGGTAGTTTTACAGAAAACCTATTTTCTTAATTAGAAAATTTGTTAATTGTACTTTGTTGTTTTAATTGTAACCCATTGTGACATCATAATTTTTCATTTGCTTGGATCCTTGTTCAAACACAGACCATAAAACTAAAACAACAAGCACAATGAAAGAGGAACAACCCCTACATTTGCTCATAGCCTCTACCGGGAGATACCATATGACTATGCCGGCATAGCTATTCCCTAAGCACAGTTCAGCAGGAAAACTTTAAGGCATCACATCATTTTAATGGCTCATATGTGGTCCATTTTTCACAAGAGCACATCAATAAAACACCATGACGTTTTCAGCCTGTCTACTCCAACAGTCTCTTTGTTTTGTTTTTAATTAACCAAGACAACAATGTAAGCAATTCCCCAGACACCACCCCCTGGAAATGACTTTCCTTATGTCACACTTGTTTTCATGACTGTGCCAGACAATTAGAGCTCACATGAATGGTCCCATGACCTTGGCTTTTATCATTATGTAAATGTATTATTTACAATTAGTTCACTTTGAGTTTGTAATGATCACACTCAAGTCTTATTAATAAATAAGAATAATATGAGTTTGGTGTGGTTGGGGATTCGTGAAGTTAAACTGATAAATGAGGTCTAGGCATCAGGAGAAAAGGCTTTTGCATAGCCCTTTATTCCATCATATGGGAAAGTCGATATCAAGTTGTAGCACATTGCTTCCATTTCAGGAAATTATTGTTTATAATATTTTATACTGTGGCACATCAGGCCCTCCCCAGTGGAGATTACAATCGTATGTGTCTACCACTGCCAATTAGAAGCCAATTAACAGATCAAGCCAAAAATGTAAAGTCCATGGTGATAGAACTCTTACAGCTACAAACCAAACCCCTTGCTACATGGCAGTTTCACTACCCATTGTACCACTCAGTAACAAGTAACAAATGGTAGGTTGTTTCTATATAAAGACTTTGCCAGGTGAACAAACGGTAACTGGTAAGTTTGTCATGGTACCTGCTGTGTTGCCCTTTTTTCCACTGCCAAACTCCAAGGCAAAAGAGTAAATATGGGTTTTCATGGGTGTGCTTTGTGATTGGCTGCAGAATCAAAAAGTAACATGTATGGTGGTCCACCAAGATTTTGAGGTCTCTAGAAAATAGGGATGCACCGAATCCAGGATTCGGTTGGTAATTCGGCCAATATTTGGCCTTTTTCATCCGGATTTTGATTTTGATTCTGGAAAATCCAAGTAAATCCAAACTGAATCGAAATCGAAAATATTGCATCAAGTAGGTTTATAGCTGCACACTGCGCACATGGTTCTCTTTTCCCATCTTTTACTTAATTTGCATATGCAAATTAGGCCCCCGATTTTGGTTCGGTATTCCATCAAATCCTTTACAATGGATTCGGAATCCCAAAAATAGTGGATTTGGTGCATCCCTACTAAAAAAGTAGAAATGCAAACAAATAACTTTACAGACAAATTGATATGAGAACAGTGAATACCAATCCAGTAACTAACAATAACTAATAAGATGCATGTTTTCTCAATTCTAACCACACCAGTGAGAGATAGGTGCTAATTGGTTGATACAATGACTGGAACAGGTTAAGCTTTATGCAAGTATAGTCTAATGCTTTTCAAAATGGGAGTTGTGAGGAGCTTATATACCTAACCTTATCATTGGTATGAGCTAAAGAGAAACCTGACACATGGTTGGACCTTTAAAGAGGTCTACAGGCAGAGAAGTACAGCAACTATAGACCTCTTTAAAGGTCCAACAAAAGGATTAGGCAGAAGGATGGTCAGACAGGCTGGGTCAAGGCAGGCGGATATCAGAATCGTCAGGCAGGCAAGGGTCAAACCGGGTTGTCAATCAAGGGGTTAAGCAGGCAAGGGTCGGGATACAGAGTTCAGAGTAGTCAGGATACAGGCAGGGTCAAACACGGATAATCAAGGTAACAGTGTAACAGGAACAGAAGCAGTAGGCTCAGAAACCACTAGAAACTAAGTTCTATCACGGGCCAATTGCATAGACTGAACTGACCTTTTAAACCTAAATTTTCGCGCCACTGCGCATCAAGTTGCGCGCTGGCGTCATCACGCCAGCGCGCCAGCGCCTATAACTAGAGCGAGGCGTAGGCGCGCACCTTAGGAAGCTGGAATGGCAGCAGAAGAGGAGCGGCGTGGCGGGCGTCCCCGCCGATAGCGCGGAGGTCGCCCCCGCCGTGCCACTAGACCACCAGGTACTGTTACAGTCCCTGGGGATACCAAATAAGGGCTGTGATTGGCTATTTGGTAGCCTCTATTTGGAAACTGCCAGCCTACAGGAGGCTCTATTTGGCAGTACATCTAGATTTTATGCAACCAAAACAAGCCTCCAATCCAGGAATTTTAAAAATAAGCACCTGCTTTGAGGCTACTTAGAGCAACATTCAAGGGGTTGGTGAGCAACATGTTGCTTATGAGCCAGTAGTTGGTGATCATTGCTCTAAGGCTTGTGGGAAAAATTTACAGTCAGCCCTCAACCTACAACATTTTGATCAAGCTCTTTACTAGACAGCATTCGCATAGGGCATGTACTTAGCAACCAGTAGGAATTACAACCCATTTTCCTTAAATGGAACTAATTGCCTTCCTTAAACATAGCCATACAGCATTAGCCACCATAAGGCTACCTACATATCCTTCCCAAAGATCATTGGTGGCTCCACTCCCCAATTGTCCTCTGAGATAAGGTTAATGATTCACGTATGCAAAGATGAAATTGCTTTTTATGCATCATGGTAGGGATAGAGGAAGAATACACAAGCACAAGGTCAAAATGGAAATAGTGGAGAAGAATTGGACCGCAAAAAGATGGCTTTCAACCGTGGGCTTTTGACGAGTGAGGCTTGAATGTCAAGAAAAAATTCTAGTGGTTGCCATTGGGCTCAATACTATAATATAAGGAGGACAACACTGAATCTTAGGAGGGATAAACCAGTTTGCTCAAAGAACCCAACATGTTAACTCTGCTATAGTATTAACTTTTATGGGTTTTGGGGGCAATGGTAGAAGACTTATAGAGGGCGTTCCAGTCATTTTCAGGAAGCAAGAGACATTAAGCAGCAACACGTTCACCTTAGATAATATGAAAAGTTTTTTCCACCAAAAATGCCTTATCAGCCAGATGTGCATGCATTAAGTTCAGCATTATGGCTTCCACCTTTAGAATGTGGCTTTAAATGATGATTATTTGTGCAGCCTGTGGGATTGTTACTTCTGCATAACATAATTCCATCTGTTCCTCGTGGTAGGCATTTCTCTAGCAGCGAAAAAAAAAACTGACAGCTTGTGAATCTTTTCATAATCTTTCTGTGCCCAGTGGATTTTCCTTTTCAATTACTATGTGAAAGGGAGGATTATTTCGGCACCAAAACATCCCAGGAAAAGGCTGTTTGTTGTTTTTTTGTTATGATTTTTTTTTTCTGAACGCAGAAACGCACACAAAAATGTCAAATTCCTTGGATAGATCAGAGCCAACGAGGAGAAAACAGTTGTAGGACAGGGAACTCAGTGAACAATCTAATCATTCAGAACCTTCTCTGCATTCAGGAGCAGGTTTAATTTTCCTCGGCAGCAACAACATCACCCAACTACAGCCAGAACAGATATATTCTACATGAATTATTGCAGGGAGGAGAAAGCCTCAGTGATACCAGATTACATATGGAGTCGTAACATGGTTTGTTTCCTGTATACACTTCTCATTCTGGAAATGTTCAGTAGGAATTTGTTAATTTATATAGGGACTTATGTTAAACAGGAGATTAGATCTGGTGATTTATGAATGAAGGACAGCAGGTGTCACAGGTTCTTCAACCTACAGTGGCCGTTGAAGATTCAGTTAAAGGAATATGCATCTGCCCTGCTGGAAGACTAGATCTGTGGCTGTCTCTTCCCATGAGTGACGCAACAATGTCACCCAACATCACCCAACAATCAGCCAACAATAGTTAGAAAGACATGGTGCCCATCATACTACTGCTTTCCAGATAGTGATCATTATTCTGCTCTGCTTGGCTGCAGGTTGGAATATCCCAGAAAATGCTGTCATTGGCTACATATTTGTTTAGCTCTATGAATATTATAAGTCTCTACCTGGCTACAGGATGGTCGAACCCTGTACATGTTTTCATGCTTTCATTGGCTTCAGGTTGTCGACCACTCTGATTTCTCTGTTTGTCTAAACAAGGGATCTCTAACCAGTGGCTCTCAAACAATATGTTGCTCACCAACCCACTGGATGTTGCACTCAGTGGCCTCAAAGCAGGTGCTTATTTTTAAATTTCTGGCTTGGAGGCAAGTTTAGTTGCATAAGAATCATGTGTGCTGCCAAACAGAGCCTCATGTAGGCTGCCAGTCCACATAGAGGCTACCAATAATGAACCACAGCTCATATTTGGTACCCCCAGGAACTTTTTGCATTCTTATGTTGCTCTCCAATATTTTTTATATTTGATTGAGGCTTGTGGGTAAAAAAGGTTGGGGACCCCTCGTCTAAAAGATGAGTTGAGCCCACCTGTCCTGACTGTAAGCAAGCAAAAAGTGCTTGGCAGGCAGCATTCTGTTGTGCCACAGGTCACTCAAAACCTCTTTGTGGTCCCCTGTATAGAGGCTGTGGGGTCTGTGTCCTCTATAGTGAAGTAAAAAAAAAAAAACTGGAAATGTATCTTTTTTTTCTTTAAGGATGTTTCACTAGTCATTCCACTGGCTTTCTTAATTCTGAATGTCAGATGGCTAGCGAAACGTCTTCGAGAGCAAAAAATAATAAAGTAAGTCCAGTTGATTTGACTTATTACTATAGATACACCATGACCTGGATTAATGAGATAGAGAGAGAGAATGAGAGAGAGAAAGATAGATAGATGATAGATAGATAGATGATAGATAGATAGATAGATAGATAGATGATAGATAGATAGAGGGGAGCAAAGTGCATACAAAATGGCATTTAGATCAGGGTTGGACTGAGCACCAGGAAAAAACCCAGTTGGCCCTGGCCCTTGTTGGCTCCGCCAATCTAGACCCACTCCCACTGAAGCTCCGGGTGCTGCTTTTGCATGACCTTCCCCAGCCCTGGTCACAGCCGCAAAAACAGGTACGTGCTTGGGGAGGGTGATTGGATGGGGGTCACAGTGCCAGGTGGACCTCCCGGTTGGGGCCCAGGGGTGTATGTGTGGGGCACCTAAGGCAGCAGCCCCGGTGGGCCCAGAACCACCCATTTCTATGCTGATTTAGATTGTTCTCTGCCAAGGACAGTCAAAATGCCCAGCATGCCTTAGGGTTATAGATAGATAGATGGCTGGATGGATATATGGATAGATTTTGCGACAAAACATAATCAATGGCACCACTGTTGCACATACAACTTATATAAGCTTTGTCAGGTGTTCTAACATTTCATAAAGTACGTATGTGAGTTGAGCGCAAGCTTCTGAACACACGCTGGCCTTGCAGAACATTGATCCGTTGGCAGCCGAAGCCCAAACTGTGAGGGGTGATGTTCTACTGATGTATGATGCATCATGTTGTGATCGGAGGTTGATATATCATGTATTGATTGTGACTGTCAAGTTTTGCTAATCCCTATCTGTCTCATCCATCTTCATCCATGTATCTGAGCAGCAGAATTAACCCCTTTCTGGCCAGGGTGTCCGCATCCCATTGTTTGGAGATGCGACACGGTAGTTCTGCAAGCTGACAATGATATTGCTAAATTACAGTGGTTATTGATTTTTTCAGATGCGCAGGGCTGATCGCTGTGTGTTTCACTAATCTTTGGGTGAGGCGTAAACTGCAATATTAACATCCCCAAAAGTGATCTGAATTCTGAGGCTAGAAGCCGACGTGATATTGATCTTCCAGTATAAATTGTCAATCTACTGGTTAGGGGGCTTTATCTATTTCTCGTTTTATTTTATATGAATGACAACATTTTCATAAAGTGTTTTGGGTTGAAAAGCAAAATCAGGATGTATATGTCGGAAAAAATTGAACTCTAGGAGTAGATAATTATATTCTGGATGTGCCTCATTCCCTCGGCTATGACATTTTACTTTGTAATTTAATTTATAGGGGTGGCCAGTTTGTATTTAAGGTGTGCCCAACCCTAAGTGTCTGCAAATATGTAGAATTTCCACAGCTCCAAAGAAAAATGGATCTGGAATTAAATTTGCTTAGCTTTCTTTTCTTAGACTTCTGTTGAGATAAACTTAGTGGGCCTTGACTCAGACCCACTTGCCATGGCCTCACCCCACTTAAATCACGAAGAGCAGAAAAAAGAAGGTACACACTGGTGGGGACGGAGGGGTGTTGCAGCAGGGGTGGAGCCCCAATGCCGTAGCCCATTGAGCCCAAAACTCCCCCAGTCAAGCACTGCTTATACATATGATCCCCTATGAGTGCCAGTGTTATCATGTACTACTGAAAATTGGCAGTGTCAGATGGGGCCATTAGGGGGCCCAATTGAGAAGCTCGACATCAGGGCCCCCCACCAAATACATAAAGTAAAAAATCCAGATGCTCAAGTTTGAGGCACCTAGTGGTAGTTTGGCTGATCCATTATGTGCTTCTCTCACCATGTAAAGGTGTCAAGATGCAGCACTGTCAGTGAAGTGATAGTTAGTGATGTGGCACAGCTGAACTGCCTGGAACACGCGTTGAGCCATGCACTCCCCTGCCTTGTACATCTCGATTTTGTGATTTTAATCAAGTTTGATCAATAAAGGAATACATTTTATACAGTTCTTTTCATATAGTGACTCCATCCAAAGAAGAATCTGACGTATGCGCCTTCATTAAAGTGTTTGCCTGGAACATGCACCCTGGCATACAAGTGCACCAGAATTCTCTGATGGTGATAGGAGATCCCTGTCTCTGCCTGAATGAAATCAAATGGGGAGAAGGCATACTGAAGGCCATTTATTCCAGGGACATTAACTAGTTGTTCATTTTGGGAAAAATAGGGGCCATCAGACCAACTTGAGACTCACTAGGACTGGGCCCACCAAGATTATAGCTGGTAACCTTTCATGCCAGTCCATTGTGATCATTGCCAGAAATCAATAGCCATATCTATGGGAAAAATTAATGCAAGCATTTCCCTATAAAGTTTTCATTTGCCATGGTAGGCTTGAAGATAAATGGCTAACATGGAAGAGCATAGTTGAATCATTGAGCATATATTAATATGAGAAAATGGTGTCTGGGCATATCAACTGGCAGCAAGTTACATAATCAAATGCTCCAGTAACTGGGGGAATCTGGGAGATTTCTTAACCCTGTGCTTGACAAGACCATGCTTCAGAGATGTGCCAGAGATGAACATGACAGGGAGTAGAGAAACACCTGATTCAAGGAGACAAGATTAGAGGAATGCTGACCCCCTAGATAATGAGCTTGGGTTATTGATACAAGTGTCATGCCATTGACACGGAAGGACAGTTGCTACATCAGGAGAACAGCTGAGGAGCCAAGATAAAATGAGGTTGATTCCAGATACATTGATGACATATTGCTGAGGGGCAAGTAGGAAATAATAGAAGGGTAGGACTACAAAACTACAGCTTTAATAGTTATAAGGTATGACATAATTCGATTGCATTTTATATATTAAATAATTAATAACAATAAAAAAGATCAGCACTTGCTTCTCTATAACATTTAAGACCTGGGAATCAGCAATGAGAAGCCATTAGTCATTTTTAAGATGATTGTTACTCATTGACTGACGTGACTTTGCATTTCTTGGATGTTCAGGGACAATAGTTCCTTCATTCTCATATAATAGCTTCCCACAGTCCTTTGCAGCCAGACAATAAACTGAATGTGGGACGCATGAGCAGAAGAAATTGGGGTTCTAAGAGGAGGCTTTACATTATATGTTATTTTATTCTGATAATTTCCACTAAGTTCTGGGAATCTTCGGCCCATCCAGCTCGCTCAATTACTGACTTCAGTTAACGCATTTATGGCTTGTTCTAATTGATTCTTAGAAAGGTTTATCATGTCTGAAGAAGCCTCTCTTGGATCCTTAGTGCACGGTAATGAATATACCCTTGTAGCCCTTTGCAGCTTTCAATCCAATCATTGCTAATAATGTAATAGATCATATTGCTCAGCAAATCCCAGCAGCATAGAGGTTTCATCTGCAGCCTTCTGAGCAATCCAGAAACGTCTTTTACGAATGTAGCCGCAAGTGCAGTTGCACTAAAAGGAATGAAGATGTTGCACGTGTTGACACCCTTTACGTTACTTATGTTCAAACACCCTCTGTGCACTTGTGCATAGCAGTGATCAGCTTTATTGTGTCCATCCTGCTAATTCAACTCAACAGTGCTCAAGTCCACCTATTGACAATGGAGAAGCCTGGAGCTACTACCACCATGAATGGGGAAGTATTTCCAGGGTTTCTGGTGTATGTCATGGACTGGGGTGAGCAAGCGGTGACATCAGGGGGCAGCTGGAGCAAGAGAGCAAGCAAGCTAGCCTTGGATGCAATTACTACTTGACCCAGCTCTTGTGGGTTCATCTTCACACTTGGGTGCAATGAAGCTAAAATTAGGGGGGGGGTTGAAAACATAATAATATAATAATTTTTTTAAATATAATTAACCCCTAATCCTTTAAAAGAATTTAAAAAAAAGATTACCATGGCGCGAAGACAAGCAATATGCCAATAGTCTGTATTTTATACCAGAGCATTTGCCATCAATTCATAACCCATATATAAATCAGAGTTCTGTAGTAAAGCTGTTTTCATCGGCTGGTTTATGTTCCTCACAGGTCCTTTTTGCTAAACCCGAGATTAATTTTATTGATTGCTTGTGTATTTTTTTTTTTGGTCATTTTGCAAAATATAGCAGTGTGCATTGATAACAACTGCAAGGCAAAGTCTTTCCAAATACAGTTCTGAATGATAAGGCTCAATAAAGATACATAACCTTTTTAGCATGAATATGTTCATTTCAGTATTTCATGTGATGTAATATATTTCATTTGAGATTCAACAAAAGTGCAATTTGGACACAGTTGGTTGTTTGAATACATACTGTAGCTACAGTATGTGCTGGTGAAAGCACTTTCAGACTGGGAACACTCTAAAGCAGCGATCCCCAACCTTTTTTACCCATGAGACACATTCAAATGTTAAGAAAAAGCTAGTGTGTAACACAAGGATGAAAAAAGTTCCTGGGGTGCCACATAAGAGCTGTGATTGGATATTGGTAGCCCATATATGGACTACCAGAGGCTTTATTTGGCAGTACACCTGGCTTTTATGCAACTAAAACTTGCCCCCAAATCAGAAATTCAAAAATAATCACCTACTTTGAAGCCACTGGGAGAAACATCTAAGGTTTTGGTGAGCAACATTTTGCTTATAAGCCATTGGTTCTGGACCACTGCTCTACAAACTATAAGACATCTGAGATATTCCATGGTCCAAATATTCTCAAAATGCATAGCCTCAATTTTTCATTGTCCCAACCGCAAGTGCTACAGAAAATTGTGCTCCATAAAGCCCATGCATGGGGCAAGGGTCCGTGCTCGATGTCTGGAGCAAGGTAGCCGAATGCTTACTGCCTGCCTATGCCAATGGGGGTTACTTCACCTGAAGAAGGCAGGGGAGTCTTCTTCTGTGCAGCTTGCAAGAGGGGATTCAAGAACCCTTTACTGCATGGAATGAGGTATGGTGCAAGGTGTCTGGAGCAAAGGTGCCGAATACTTACTGTCTGCCTATGGGGTCTACACACCTTCAGAAGGCAGTTGAGTTTTCTTCTGGGGGACTCAGGCACCCTTTACTGCCTGTTGCAGTGTTGTTGCTCATCAACCCCTTGGATATTGCTCCCAGTGGTCTCAAAAGCAGGTGCTTATTTTTTTTTTATTTCTGGCTTGGAGACAATTTTTGGTTGCATAAAAACCTGGTGTACTGCCAAACAGAGTCTCCTGTATGCAACCAGTCTACATAGTGGCCTACAGAAATCCAATCAAGGCCTTTACTTGGCACCCAAGAACTTTTTTCATGTTTGTGTTGTTCTCCAACTCTTTCTATACTTGAATGTGGCTCACGGGTAAATAAAGGTTGGAGAACCCTGCTCTACTGCAAGGAATGATTCATAAAACTCAGAACCTGGGTAATTGGTAGAACTTTTTAGTTTTTGTTTAACTCTTTATTTCCATACCCATCTCCCACAGTTAAATACATCATCAACAGTGCGGCTCAATGATTCCCAGTTCTTTTCAGGTAAAACAGTAGAGCTCATTTAATGAACTATAATGACTCCTTTTGTTGACAAGCTACAGCTAGGTTTTGGTCAAATCTATAGAAAAACAAAAAAAAATCCCCTGCTGTGGAATTTAATAACTAATTAAAGGTCTGCATGATGAATGCTCTTTAATTACTATTCATTAAATGCATCACACGATCGCATTATATTTTATTGTAATGCCCTACTTTATTTGACTAACTGCGCCATTTAAATATATGCATTCATTAGGTATGTCAGTCTTAAAGCCCTCTTTTGTTTTTAAACAAAACAGTGGTAGATGTGCCTAGTAATTAACAGCAATTCATTAAATGCTGCATGAAAAATAGGTTTGTGAATTTGTTAGTGCCTACAGAAATATTCAAGGTATAAAAGATGATCACACCATATAGACATATATCAGTTCCCCCGATAGACTTCATTAGCATCTGCCGCTTAAAAAGTCAGAATTAATGTCTTCTACGTGGAATATTGGTTTTCCCCATAGGCTTCATTAAGTATCATGCACTTTATATCCTGAAATCTTCCTCATAACTAAATGAATAGATTTGGAGATGAGATATTTAGAGTTGTTTTAGACCAGGTCAGCATTAGAACAGTGGTGGGGGCCAGCTTTAGAAGTGTAAGGATAAATATCTACTCTGCAGCTCTCTGTTGTTGAACCTCAAGAACCCCCCCCCCACACCCCATTGGCTGCATGTTGGATACCCTCTTTGTAAATACTAAAAGTTGGAAAAATTAAGGGCCACATCTAAAGTCCAGAGTATATACCTATCTTTCTAGTGACTAGTGATGGGCAAATTTATTCGCCAGGTGCGAATTCGCGGCGAATTTGCACGTTTCGCCACCAGCGAATAAATTCACGAAATGCCCACGAAAATTCGCAGCAAAAATTCGCAAAAACGGGCGCCGGCGTCAAAAACGGGCACCGGCGTCGCAAATTCGCCCATCACTACTAGTGACCCAACATTCTCACTTCTCAATTAAGATCCCACAAAGGAGGTGAGGCCACAAATCTCCAACTACTTTTTCATCTACTGTATGGGTAAAGGAAAGCTTTATTTTTCCTTTATCAGTTTAACCCAGGAGAACAAGGATGATACATCATCTACATGCAAATAAAAATCACATTTGTTAAAGATGACCCTCTAAGAAGATGGGTTGGTGATTAGTATCAACTGGGGTTTTTGAGGGTTTCAACAATATACAACAATAGGTGGAGGGAGTAAATCATGTTCCACATAGGTTCCTTCATAGTATCCCAGGGCCAGTTCCATGTATAATAAACCAGAACAAATACCAGGGTAAATGAAGTGGCAGTTTCATTTAAAATACTACGCAGAACATCTTGAAGGGTAAATGTAGTGCCACCTTCATATATAATACTTTAACACATGTCGAGATAAATACAGTTCCAATTTCATACACCACAACAGAATAAATACATCACCAGTTCCAATTTTAATTCACCCAGAACAAATGCTCAGCATGAAACGCGTTAGGTGATTTGTAAAAATGTAGAGTTTGTTTTGTTGCACAATTCAGCAGTGGTTGCTGTTTGGTGCTGGAAAAAACTTTTACCCTAACTTAAAAATATTTTATCTACAATGTAGGACTTGTACTTGAATGGAAGAACCAAAATACATGGGGAACTAAAGTTATTATAGGCAATGAAGCCAAATTTGTGCTATATTCTGGGACTTAATGGAGGTCTTAAACCAGCAAAGCCAACATAGACTGTAACATTCATATGTATATGAAATGATCAGGCTTTTCTAAATGCTTCTCTACGTTCTTCCTGGGTAAATTAGATGTTACTTGTTCCTGAAGGCTAATGGAGCTTTTGGGGCCATCACAGACAATTAGGGTCAGCTATCTCTGGGATTCATTCATTTTCCTTTTCAAGCATTGTATCTAGTTGTAAATGTCACACGCTGTAAGGTGGAAATCAATGGTATTTCAGGAATCAGCCGGCAAGTGGATGACACACCAGCGCCAGATTTGCATATTTATTATACTGTAGATAAGCTGTCAGATTGCGTGTTGGCAATTTCACCCAATATTCATACTTTAATGATAGACATAAAGGAAGGGAAATCATTAATATTAATATTTATATGATTTTTGATGATAAGACCTCAATATGAATATCAATCAACGCTAAAGATACTTCATCTGAGTTATCCTTTCAGAAAATGTGTGTAGCCCAGTCTGCTTAATCTTTCAAAACGGGATCAGAAATGTTGCTTTTAGTATTCTCAGTAATTGGAACCAAGAGGAAAAAAAATAAAATAAAGTTTAAATTAAATTAGTATTGTTTTTTCCTGCAACTGAGACTGATTATTCAAGTAAAGTCACAGAGAGATTTAACTCTTAGGTGGTGCAGAAATTATGCAGATGTTTTAGAGGCACATTGGGGCTTATTTACAATTACAAGCACATTTATAGCATGATATGTGTCCTTTTAAATTTGGAATGATTGGGGTCAACATTGAAAAGCCTTATTTTTTGGGGGTATGACTGCTCCTGTATGCTTTTAAGGGCTTATAACAAAACAGGTGAGCTAAGGCTGATGGACAGTCATCATGAAAGACAATGGCATCTTAGGCAAGTCGGAAACGGCTAATTCAGCTTACAGTATGCTGAAAAAAAAGAAGAAAAACCAAAAAAATCAAACAGTGACAAATTCAGCATTTAATATAACATTTAAAAATTCCTTTAACGAAAAAGCAGAGAAATCAAAGCTTAAAGTTATAGCATCCTTCTAAATTATAGATTTAGGAGAAAGTTTAATGTCTACCATGAAATTTGTTTCTTTAAAAATAAAACACACATAGTAGATAAGGTTTGAAAACATGTCCATCAAATTAAACCTTTTGTTCAAGAAGCAATGGAAAGGTCATACCCTTCAATAATAAGACCTTTCCCTTCCAACATGTCTGTAACCATTTGTTTTCATGATATATCAGTTGGGCATCCCTAATGGATCTCCTGCCGGGCATCCCTAATGTACTGTATCTCCTGCCAAACCAGCCCAACAATTTCCCGTTAATACACTCATTGAGGTCTCTTCCACTAGTTATGGCAGTCATAATATTGAGTTACTGAACATATTTTAAAAAATGTCATAATTATTTTAGTACCCACAACTCGATGAACATCGGTCTAGAAGATTTTGGAACAGTTATAACCCCCATCAGATTGACAGACAGAGATAACAGAACGACCACATACTTATTCTTGTTGTAATTATTGGAAAACCAAATAATTATGTAAAAATAAACAATACAAAATATGTGCCTGTTCCATGATAGCGCCTCCTTGTTCTCCAGCAGGAAGCTCACCTAAGCCAAACATTACCAACTGCTCACATTTTATATTCCTATAAAAACGAAACAAATTGTATAAAAGGAAATGTTTCCAGAATAATGTATTATTTATCCAGAATAATAAATGAATACATTGAATTATTAATCACCTCTATTTAGTATGGCATCGGGATTTCAGATGCCAGGAGGGACAATTATATGGTACAAAACATATCTGTTCCTTTCTTCCGCCCATAAATCAGCTCTGACTTATTTTAATTGACAAAGGTGTTGGAAAATGCTAAGGAAACAAAATACTTTGTTTGTGTCTCAGTAGAACGGTGATAGAAAATGAGAGCTGTTACTAGAGTGGTGGGAAAATAAGACATTTCTTTCATATAGTTAAGGGATAAGTGGGTATATTTATTATTATTATGGTTTTGTTAGCCTTCTCCAAGGCATTGCACAATTATAGTGATACATATGGATGTCCTTGTGATATCTCATTTTTATGATGACCATATTGTGTCACAATCTGTAATCTTACTTTGAACTGTTAGTGAAATCATGGGTTGTGAGATCTTTCCTGGATAAAAACATGGGATCCTAATGTTAAAAGCTCCTCTTGCTTTCTAATTCCAAGATAAATAGATTGAGCTCTTCAAATTGGTCATTTTTCTTTTTAAGAGCAGGTACCATTTTAGTACCTTTTCCGTAAAAACCTTTTAAGGAGTATTCCCTTTTTCAGCCGATGAAGAAGTACTTAATCTTGGCTTCACAGCCTTTTTATTTACTTCAATGGCATTCTACAGAAACTAATGGAAGGTGGGTTCCATTGACAGGCTGATTGGACGCAATCTGGTGCCCCCTACCGTTCACCATAAACTGCAGATTAATAAAGTGCTCAGCTAATGTCAGGAATGTTCTTTGAATTATTAATTACTTATTAATTAAATTACTGTGTTCAAGCCTGTATTTGAAACCTTTGGCATATTCATGATTGAGATGTGGCCCTAAAAGCTATTTTGTACAACTTAAGAGCCACCTTACTATATAGGCCAGTCTTTATTAATTCAATGGTGTTGGTCTTGCTTCAGACTTCTGCACAGTCTTGCCTCATTATTCAAATTAAGACTTTGGACTTAAATTTTATCTTGGGTCAGACCTTAATCTCTACATCACAACATTGCCTCAGACTAGATGATTTGATTTCCAGTTTTGTCTGAAACACCATGTAACATGTAGGAAAGTTTAGGACAAAGATTTTTTTATAAAGATTTTCTCATTTGAGGTGGTAGTAGGCTGAAATATTGTACCCGTTGACCATGTTATATGATTAAAAACTTGTTTGGCAATGTATTTAAGTATGTTCAAATGAGCACAGGGGTTGTCCAATTACCTATAGATCACATGGTTCAGGTGGAAGGTCAAACAACTACATCTCAATACATTAAAGGGATACTGTCATGGGAAAAAAACATGTTTTCAAAATGAATCAGTTAATAGTGCTGCTCCAGCAGAATTCTGCACTGAAATCCATTTCTCAAAAGAGCAAACAGATTTTTTTATATTCAATTTTGAAATCTGACATGGGGCTAGACATTTTTTCAATTTCCCAGCTGCCCCTGGTCATGTGACTTGTGCTCTGATAAACTTCAATCACTCTTTACTGCTGTACTGCAAGTTGGAGTGATATCACCCCCTCCCTTTTCCCACTCAGCAGCCAAACAAAAGAACAATGGGAAGGTTCTTATCACAGCCTTTGCAGATAGGTAATGGTACACGACAGGGCTGTCCCTTATCCCCACTTCTGTTTGCTTTATGTATTGAGCCACTGGCAGCAGCCATACGGCAATCCCCTGATATATTTGGAGTTGTAGTGGGTACACAGACATTTAAGATAGGATTGTATGCAGACGATATTTTGCTAACACTTACCTCTCCGCAAACTTCTTTACCAAACCTTCACCAGTTATTGGAGAACTATGGACACTTATCAGGGTATAAAGTTAACCATGATAAGTCTGAGGCACTCCCTCTTCACATCACGGGCTCAAACCTAAAACTTTTGCAGATTAATTTCCCATACCGCTGGCCTTTAGATTCTGTCAAGTACTTGGGTATCAAGCTTACAGCTGACTATACTTCCTTATATAAACAGAATTATGTGCCCCTCCTGACAGCTTTGAAACGTGATCTCCAAACGTGGCATACTTATAATTTATCCTGGGTGGGTAGAATAGCCGCAACTAAGATGAATCTACTTCCGAGACTCTTGTATTTTTTTGACACCCTGCCTTTGATGGTACCGAAATCAGCGATAGACAATTTACAAAGGGCGATCATGAACTTTGTATGGGCGGGTAAAAGACATCGTGTAGCACGTCACACACTGTTTGCCCATCACACGCAAGGTGGATTGGCAATCCCTAACTTGTCAAATTATTATAAGGCTGCGCAACTTAAACAGGCAATGGACTGGGTTGATTATGTTCCACGCACTAAATGGGCATCTTTGGAACTTTCTTACTGTCATATCCCACATTTGGCTTATTACTTATGGACTACACATAAACCTCCTTGCTACCCTACTCTGTTGAGGCCGACTTTTCATACACTAACCTTATGGCAACGAACAATAGCTAAACATAAACTTTTACCCACCCCACCTCCGCTGTTACCTCTTTGGGGTAATCCAGATTTGTCTGCATGCTTACAACACACTCATATTTCTCCTAACTTAACCATTCCTTTGTTCCAACTTTCTAAGGTGTTTCACCTACTCACCAGGAAGTTAAAAAGCTACCAGGATTGTAATTCAGATACGGGGGAAGTTTACCTTTCGAGATTTCGGTATCTTCAATTGAGGCATTTTGTTTTAGCTATTGTTCCTAAGGGCATACTACCTCCTATTGACCCGCTGTCAGCACTGTGCCGCCTAGGTTATATTCAAAGGGGGCTAACATCACGGTGGTATTACTTATTGAACTCTATCAATTTGGAAACACATCCTCATGCTTACATGCAAAAGTGGGAGGCTGATCTGCAATGTACTATAGATTTGCCTAGATGGCAGAGAATGTGGGAGAATGCTTCAAAAAGTTCTATATGCACTATTATCAAGGAAAATATATACAAATTGCAAATGAGGTGGTATCATACTCCAGCACTACTGCATCAATTGTTCCCTCAAACTTCTTGGAGATGCAATACTGGGGTGGGTACTATTTTACACATTTTCTGGTCATGCCCGGTGATTTTAGGCTTCTGGGACTCTGTGTGTAAATGGTTAGGAAAAGTGCTTCCCTCACCTGTTCCTAAAGATCCGATTATATTTGTCTTAGGGGATACTATTCCTCACGTTGCAACCCCACTGCAGAGACTGGCAAATTCTATTCTGTCAGCGGCTAGGTGCTGCATAGCCAGTAAATGGAAGGGGACGTCCCCACCTTCTGAACAAGAGTTGTTAAATCGGATTCGCTATGTCAGAAGGATGGACTTTTTAACAGCTTTACGTAGTGACACAGTTGACCGCTTTAATAGCATTTGGGGCAATTGGGATATAGCCCAGGAAGTACTTCCTGGTTAACATAGTTTGCCACCCATGCTACCTTCCTTATTTGCCCAACCCTGTCGTGCTGGGATGTTCATACCACTTTGTTCTGTCTGCTCGGGGTGCCCTATATATGAGATGTTGCTGCTGCTATGCTGAAACTCATTTGTGTGTGTAGCTATGTTGAGTTTTCTGTTTTTCTTTATTTTTCATCATTCCCGGCTTATTATGTACACTGTGCCATTTGATTTCCAGATGTGGGATTACACTTTCTGAGTGATTGTTAATAGGAGATGACTTTCATATGTGTCCTATACAATACTGTTTTCCTCTGTATATTGTGATATTTTATGCTAAATGTTAAAATACTGTCCACTTTTAAGGTGATGTTTTCCTTTTTGTTTAATAAAAATATTTTGAAAAAAAAAAAAGAACAATGGGAAGGTAACCAGATAACAGCTCCATAACACAAGATAACAGCTGCCTGGTAGATCTAAGAACAGCACTCAATAGTAAAAACCCATGTCTCACTGAGACACATTCAGTTACATTGAGAAGGAAAAACAGCAGCCTGCCAGAAAGCATTTCTCTCCTAAAGTGCAGGCACAAGTCACATTACCAGGGGCAGCTGGGAAATTGACAATATGTCTAGCCCCATGTCAGATTTCAAAACTGAATATAAAAAAATCTGTTTGCTCTTTTGAGAAATGGATTTCAGTACAGAATTCTGCTGGAGCAGCACTATAAACTGACTCATTTTGAAAAAAAAAGTTTTTTCCTATGACAGTATCCCTTTAAGCTTGCTATGCATGTCCCCAATATCTGCCCTTGATTTTCAGTCCAAACAAACCTATTTCTGCTTATATGTTGATAAATAGTGATGAGGAAATCTGAAAACATTTGCGAAACGCATTGAAGTCAACGGACGTTTTTACACGCAACTATTCTTACATGAGCGAACATTTTTCTCACTCTAAATCCATTAATCCAAATCCAAGTCAATGGGCATTTTTTCTTATGGTGGCTTTTTTGCCCATATGCATTTAAGTCAATTGGCATTTTTTCTTATGGGCACTTTTTCTCTGTCAATTTTTCCGCTGTGAATTTTCGCCACAGTTTCGTGAAAAAATTTGAACATGGCAAAATGCAGAATTTTTCCATGAATCCATGGCTGTCGAATAAAGTTACTCATCACTATTGATAAATCCATCTCTAATGCATCAGATATTTGTATCCTTTATCATTGAGTATGATGAAGGGGTTTTAAGACTGTATGGGCTCACCACACAATCCAATGATTTGGGAACCTTCCAGGTGAATGTACCAGTGCCCAATATTTCCTTTGACATTGAATGGAACTACCTTACTGTAAAGATTTAACTTAAGCACACAATAAACTTACAAGATGCCACAGAAATGGAAAAAAAAAAGCAAACAGTGTATATTGTAATGGAATAAGTTCTATGATACACCAACACAATAAATCTTGATCTCAGTTGCTGTAGTAGCATTTATCTATTAGATTGAATCATTTAAAAACCATATTAGATGAATTTGATGGATTACAGCACCGATAGTTCCTGACATTGTTTTTTTTTTCTTTGGCCAGGAGCATCTTTTCTCCTCGATCCGCTAATACCATTTGTACGACTGCTTCCTAATTCAGTAATAATTACGGCATATAGCAAGAAGAACTCTATGTACCCCTTATTGCTCCAGGGAATGTTAATTGGTATTTATAAAGTTCAATAAACTCTAATCCAATAAGATGTAATCTCTTATTTATCTTACTAGTAATATCCGGCTCGCCGTTGACATTAAAAGAATCTGAAAGGTACTTGGCCAGAACACAAGGATTTATACATGAATTAAAAGCACTTTTTTTTGTACTTGGCAGCAGCGGACCTAACTAGAGCAGCGGATTGAACGGCTAATCATGTAAGTCTTAATACATCTGACCTGTTAGTATCATGTTACCAGCATTGAAGGAAACTGTATGGAGTTGTGTTAACAAATAGGCACAGAAGACAAATTGCTATACT
The DNA here is from genome assembly GCF_017654675.1 of Xenopus laevis. Taxonomy (NCBI): domain Eukaryota; kingdom Metazoa; phylum Chordata; class Amphibia; order Anura; family Pipidae; genus Xenopus; species Xenopus laevis. The sequence goes on from NC_054371.1 coordinate 227,763,279, forward strand.
GTGTGTATTTATAGGCGACAGCTTTGTCTGGGTTGCAATGAAAGCCTGTCAGAATGTATGTTTGCATAGTTCTCGGAATGATACAAAGCAATTAACCACGGCACCTTTTGTTATTCAATACAGTGCTCTCTTTGCTTACTAATGTATCATATTCACATACAGAGGTGCCGCTCTTGAGAAAACATTCATGGCTATAGTAACCTTTCCATATCAAATTAATGTTACATAGTCCCTGGAGGTTTGGAGCAGGGAAAATCTGCTGAATTCATCACCATAAGGCAACATTTACACCAAAACTCTCTGCTTAATGTACAGATTTGTCTGGGTGCGTTTTGCACTACAGATTAGTTATCTGGTAATGAACATGTCAAGATATTACAGAGGAACGTACTGAGGTGCACTACATTATATCTGTCATTGGATCTTATGGGGGTGTTGTATCTTCTTGCATGATTGTGCTATTTTGTGCTTCATATATGAATAAAGTGGCCTGCTATGTCACAAATACAAACAGAGTTCGTTTTACACACGATAGATCAGTGGTTGTCACACTTTTTTCATTTATGTCCACCTTTGGTCAGGGCTCTCTTTAAATCATAACAAGGTCTAATCTGTGGTCAGGGCTCTTTTTTTTCAATACGAGGTCCAACCTTTGGTCAGGGCTCTCTTAAGTTCATAACCAGGTCTAACCTTTGGTCAGGGCTCTCTTAAGTTCATAACCAGGTCTAACCTTTGGTCAGGGCTCTCTTACATAACCAGGTCTAACCTTTGGTCAGGACTCTCTTTAGTTCATAACCAGGTCTAACCTTTGGTCAGGGCTCTCTTAAGTTCATAACCAGGTCTAACCTTTGGTCAGGGCTCTCTTTAGCTCATAACCAGGTCTAACCTTTGGTCAGGGCTCTCTTTAGTTCATAACCAGGTCTAACCTTTGGTCAGGGCTCTCTTAAGTTTATAACCAGGTCTAACCTTTGGTCAGGGCTCTCTTTAGCTCATAACCAGGTCTAACCTTTGGTCAGGGCTCTCTTTAGTTCATAACCAGGTCTAACCTTTGGTCAGGACTCTCTTAAGTTCATAACCAGGTCTAACCTTTGGTCAGGGCTCTCTTTAGCTCATAACCAGGTCTAACCTTTGGTCAGGGCTCTCTTTAGTTCATAACCAGGTCTAACCTTTGGCCAGGGCTCTCTTTAGTTCACAACAAGGTCCAACCTTTTCAGGATAGTCCAAAACAAGGTCTAACTTTTGGTCAGGGCCAGGGTTGGACTGTAAGGTCTGGGGCCCACCAGGACTGCTGTCCAGGGCCCCCCTCTGGACCCCCCTACTGCATTGTCACACGCTGCCCACCAGGTTACAAACCCCGGGCCCTTCGCACATGCAAATTGTTTTATTTTGTAGTGCCAGAAGAGAGGGGGGTCTGGGCTGGTGTCCCAGTCATACACTGGCCAGGGCTCTTTTTAGTCCAAAAGACGGTCCAGCCTTTAGTCAGGGCTCTCTTTAGTTCATAACAAGGTTACAGATATAGGAGAACATTTAAGCCATTAGCTATTTGTTCAAATATCTAGAGCAGTAAATAAATCTTCACCCTAAATATCATCCTAACTGACCTTCAGCCTTTATCTAGGGTACAAAGTAGATTTTCTCCCTAAATTTCATCTTTGGGCTGAGGCCCTCCTGCCACTGATCTAGCTACATAATCTGGGAATCACTAGAACAGATCCAATAAATACAAATACAGAGATAGTTGAAATAGATTGATGGACAGTTAGATAGGTAGACTAGACATGATTAGAATGGCTGCTGGTTTTAGTGTTCCCACAGTGGCACATACTAGTGTCAATAAACTGGATGAGTATTTGCTTGCATTAGCAACACTTTCCTCTAAAGGGTGATCTTTCTATTGAGGTGAGCCTGGGAGGATCCAGGGGTGGCTGCTGCACTGAAGATCAGGAGAAAGTGTGATGCTTTAGGAATAACTAGCCAACAAAAACAATGGAGGTCTATCAGATACTCATTTCATTCCCCCAGTAAAGGGATGTTCAACTTAGCTAGAATGGCTCACAAACAATAGTTATATTTGCATTACATCTGCAATGATGTAAGATCTGAGATCTTCTGCAGTCGTTCCTTCTGAATTGGGACAGTGCCTCTCTGCAATTGATCTGATTGGTAGGGATGTCGCGGACTGTTCTGCGGCGAACTTGTTCGCGCGAACATCGGCTGTTCGCGTCCGCCGCAAGTTCGCGAACGTCGCGCGACGTTCGCCAATAGGCGTTCGCGTCAAAATCGTTCGACCATTCTACCATTCGGTCGCTAAAATCGAACGATTTTCGTTCGATTCGAACGAAAATCGTTCGATCGAACGATTAAAATCCTTCGATCGTTCGAATCGAACGATTTTCGGATGTTCGAAGTTCGCGAACTGTTCGCGAACTGTTCGCATTTTTTGCCGGTGTTCGCGAACGGCGTTCGCGAACACATTATCGGCGGTTCGCTACATCCCTACTGATTGGCTGTTAACAATGCAGTCAATCAGATCAATCACATTCATATGTAAAGGTAAGAAACAGGCAAATACCATAGAGCTTCATGGCTGCAACGTACAGATGAAGCCACTTGGATTTGTGTGTTAAATGCGTCGTGACTCAGGATTAATTGAAGAAACGGTGTTATCTAAAGTGATCTTAACTCATTTAATGCATTTAACCTTTTCATTAGCATACCAAAGCACCATTGCTCACAATGGTGAACACTTTAATTAGATGGGATGCTGTGACGCAATTTTCTGTGTTAAATGGGATAAATGGAATATCTGGGTTTAGTTATTCTGTGTCAGACACAAATTGGCTTCATCTGAATGTCACGTAATGCCACACACAGAAGGAAGAGCTGCAGATCTGAGAACTTGGAAAAGCTCTTGTTCCTCCACATCACGCATAGTATGTGAATGATTGTGGTTAAAATCCACTTATGTCAAGGTGAACATCCCCTTTAATAAATTGCTTTGATTTCTATGGATCCATCACAATGACAGGGTTAAACAGAAAAGAGATCTTTTTCCATGAAATGAAATTCTTTTGGAGATTTCTAGCATTATTTCCTAGCATTCCCCTGACCAGTAACTTATGTAAAATGTAATTTATGGGATTTTTATTGTCTTATTTCTCTACCGTGGAAGGAAAAAAAAAAATGTGTTTTTTATCCTAGCAACAAGAAGGCTGCATGCTCCGTAGAATTATCTGGTTGCTGAGATACAGTGAGACAGGGTAAAGGAACAGGCACCATTGTAAGTGATGCTTTTTTTGGCCTCCTCGTGCTCCTACTCACTCTCTCAAAGAAAGTGCAATTCATCTGCACCGCAGCTCCCATCTTTTCTCTGTAATTGTGGCAACATATTTAGTCCAGCAGAGCATAGTACATCAGTAATTAGGGAAGGTTTAAATGTGCAATAATCCTTAGCAACATATATTGGAGATGCCATAAATCAGAAGCATTAATCTACCGCCATTCTTGCAAATCCAAACTTGGATCGTGATTTCATATTTAGATTTTCCAGCTAAAGGGTTAGGCACTGAGGATAAATGAGAAAATTGGGAGAGAAAAGTCTGTTCCGTCTTTGTAAATGATGTTAGTTTCAAGGTCCACCGTACCTTCATTTTTTTCTCTGTGAATTTGTCTGATGGAGATATTAAGGGGCACATTTACTATTGGTCGAATATCGAGGGTTAAAGTCGAGTTTTTGGAGCATCAATTGGATTTGACGCAAAAACTGTTTGCAATGTTTTTCCACTCCAAATTTTTTGAGAAGAATTATTGATAAATGTGTTAAATTCATGGATGGGAGTAAGGTCGACATTTTAATTAAAAATCTAGATAAACTTAAGTTTTAGTAAATAAACCCCATAGAGTTTGTGAGTTTAGTTGTAGTTTAAACGACCTCTTAAACCAATAAAGTCCATCCTTTCATAAATAGGCCTCCATGTGTACATTTGACTATATGAGATGATAAAGGGAAGATTGTTCCATACTTACTGTGATCTTCCTTTCCCTGGCCCTCTCCATGTCTATACTCTCCAGATAGCCCCTCCCCTCTCTCCAATAAAGAACCCAACCCCCTAACTTAATAAATTAGGAGGTAGCCCCCCCCTCAGTGTCTGGTACCAAGTTCTATACCATCTTATTAACATGGGAGGGAAAACCTGACATGAAGAGAGCCGGGGAAAGGAAGATCACGGTAAGTATGGAACAATCTTCCCTTTGCCCTGGCCCTCTCCATGTCTATACTCTCCAGGAATTAGCAATGCTGAAAATTTTATTTGGCTGAATAGGCCGATTTCAGAATGCTAGAACCAAATTGTGCATATTCTGAGTATCTGACGTCCAACTTGTTGTGCGAAATGAAAGTGCTCGGAGAAGACCAAGATGCTGCTTTGCATATGACTTCCAGGTAAACCCCCGCTTCTGCTGCCAATGAAGCTACAGATGAAGCCACTTGGATTTGTGAGATAAATGCGTCATGACTCATGGTTAATTGAAGAAACTGCGTTATCTAAAGTCATCTTAACTCATTTAATGCATTTAACCTTCCCATTAGCATACCAAAGCACCATTGTGAACAATGGTGAATGCCTTAATTAGATGGGATGTTGTGACGCAGTTTTCTGTGTTAAATGAGATAAATGGGATATCTGTGTTTAGTTATTCTGTGTCAAACAGACAAACCAAAGTGGCTGCATCTGTACCTGGCCCCTGGTTGAATGTGCTTTGATTCTATTCGGTTCTGTAAGGTTTGCCTGAGAATGTAGGGACTACAATCTCATCCTTTAAGTGAAAGGGAGAAACCACTTTTGGCTTGAATGTAGGACAAAATCTCAAGATTAGTCTGTCCTGGAAAATAGCCGGACTGTCTTCCTCGTACCTTAAGGCTTGTAACTCACCCACTCTCTTGGCTGAGGTTATAGCCACTAAGAACACCACTTATAGAGTTAAGAAACAGAGGGACATAGGATTCCTGATTGAAAATGGGCCTGAAGAAAGCATGCGTAAAACCAGTGGTAAGTCCCAGCTTGGGCATGTTGAAAGTTTTACTGGTAAATATACTGCTAAATTTTGCCTCTCAGTCTCCATGCTATGAGGGCTAGAGATTCCGGATCCTGGTGTATGAATGGTCCCTGGATCAATAAGTCTCCTGCTGTCGGAAGCCTCCATGGATGGTCTATTGACAGCTGGATCACAATAAGTTTTTGCTGTCCGGGGGGAACAAAAAGAAGAAGTTTTAAAACTGATGCAGCAGTGAAATACCATGAAAATGGAAATTTCACAGAAAAAGAAAATCTACACTCATTTTCATAGCAAGCAAAATACTATATTCTATTTCACAGTTATATTTAATGGGCATATTCTTTTTCACAATACAGTTTTTGAATACCCAAACACAAAATGCAATACCTTTTACAATTTGAATAGAATTTACTGTTGGTCAATATCAGGTCCAATTTCACTTTAACTCCTGAAACCATTCACAGTAATAATCCCAGTGGGAATTGGCGGCTTTGTTTTTTTTTTTTTTTACTCCCAGCAAAAAATATGTATATCTTGTTTCGTGTTTACTGCCCTGTGCCATTTATCTATCCATTCTAATGAAGGAAGTAATTGTCCATATATTTATATATATATTAACAGATATTTAAGAAAAAAAACGAAATTAATACAATAAATGAGTATTGTAAATAATAATATCTAATTAAATAATTCATAAAATAATAATGATATGTACATGATTATATAATTAATATTTATGATTTAATTTATAATTTAATTTAAGGTTTATATATTGTATAACTTTGGTAACAGTAACACTGCATTCTCCTGTTTTCTGAATCTCCAAAAACTCAAACTTTCAGGTACCAGAATTTTGCCTTTCTCTCTCTCTCTCTTGTTGCTAACTTTTTTAAAAAACAAAATTAAACTTTGTAATATGTTTGATTGGTCTTCATAGAAAATAAATATTTCAGGGGGATTCCACCATTTTATTTGAATCTGATGTACATTGTGTCATTGGTGCGATTCCATTCTGCCGTCGTTTCTGCAATGGTTATCTGGATATCATGATGCCAGTAAGAACATTCTTCCAGATTCACAGTGTAACTGATCAGCTTTTAAGGACTTTCTTAAAACCCCTGCTTGCTTATAAATTCATCATACGTCAATATAATGGTATCTAGTGGGAAAAAAGAAAACTATTTCAAGATGTATTTTTATGAATAGATAATGATTCCTGAAAATTAAATCAGTATTAATATTTCTGGGAGATGCTTCCTCATTATTATCATCATCATAACCATCATTTACAGTATTTATGTATTTAACCATGTCTCTCCAAACATCTCCTATCTCTCCAAATCCATTGAATTTAAACATCTACCTTATCGTATCTTGAAGTTAGAAAGTAACTACATTAGTTAAAAAAACAAAAAAAAAAACTTACATAAAGATGAGAAGAGGATTGTTCAGATGTAAATCAGAATGTTTTGGGCCAAATTCAGTTACTCCCAACCATATTCTTGAACGCTCCTAAACCCTGTCCATAATAAGCCCCAAGCTTTAAGGCTATGTGATTCTGGGCTCCACAAAGAAAAAAAGGGCAGATAGTAGGGATGGGCAATTTTTTTTGCCTTGTTTCGCCGTGGACATGATGCCCATAGACTTGTATCAAAAAAAAGACGCACGTCATAGACTTTAATTGGTGTTGGTGAATTTTTGGCAAAACAAAACAGGTCAAATTCGCCCATCCCTAGCAGCTAGCAGTTATATTGCTTCAAAGACAGTTTACAGTGGGCAACTATTGGATATCTCTTTGACTTTGGCATTCTATGAATGCAGGTGCAGTACAAACCTCCATTATACATATATAGTAAAAGTGTTAGTGCCATGGTTTTTCTAATGTTTTAACTACTACTACCCTATCCCAACCTACATCTGAATCCTTGGGCTATGAGTCAGGCCTGGAAATTTTTGCTTTGAATTATTGTTTGATTACCACCACCATTCTTCCCAACTGTCATCTTGCTGTGCTATTGTCATATTACCCTTCTATACCAATTATCTCCTTGAGTCTTCTTATCTACAGCAGCTGTTGTGCTGTAACTCATTGGGGCAGTTGCCCGTATATAGGTCCACTGAAAACAGAGGTGACCGGTGCTCTTTATTCTGAAGCAAAAGAATCACAGTTATACTTTAGCGGAAACAAAAGTAAAGTATAAACAGGGGAGGAAAAGAAAAATCTTTCATGTCTTTAAAATCGACATTGTGGAAGTTTGACTTTAACACAAATGTGGCCTGAGCACCATGAAGTATCTGTCTTGCTGTAGGGATACATTGGAAGTAGCTAACATTGCAAAAAGGCATGTCTCATGCAAATGCTTTCTCTCCTAAATGGCTTATATCTCCTGCATTGGGAGAAATCAGCCTGATGAAGGGTTCCTGGGCTGGTTTCCTTTCTCTTCCTATATAGCAGCCTGGTGATCACACAGGGGTTGATTTTGGTGGTGTTTAAGGAACAATACAATCTCAGAAGGTCACAAGACCTACAGACATAGGCTGCTACCTTATAAGAACAAAGACAATGGGGGAAATGTTGGAAGGGTCCTCATTTCTAAGTAGAAGTAGGAGGTGGTAGCAATAGACAAGTTGGATTCATCTCATCATTTGATTTTTATTTTAGGGCTTTTTTTGCAAACTTTAGAAGGTTCATGTGTTTTATGGGACCTGGGCAGCTATCGTTCACATTTCCTCCTATAAAGATCAGGAAAGTACAAGTGTGACTACCCTAAATTCCCAGTCATTTATGCCTTGGTCTCGTTAATTCCCCCTTTTATCTGTGACGTGCAAAGTATTTCATACTCTCCAATCCTTCTGCCTCTTTTTTCCGCATGGTTTAACAGCACAGATAACAATACAGTCTATTTGCGATTTCTTTTTTTTATCCCAGAGACCTGAAATGAACTATTCCACTTCACGGTTTTCACAGTCAGGGGCAGGTCATAGAATCGAGAGTAATTTACTATGTCTTGGCATTTCGGCTAACTGTAAATTGTAAAAATGTAATGCGGTTCAATGTGGCTCCAGGGGTGAAATTGAACAAAAGATACTCTTATTTTTTGTTGCATGCACCGTAAATATGTCATTGTCTGTGGGTACTTTGTCTGTGTGTTGGGCAGTGTATTCAAATTGTTGCTCCTGAAGTACTTAAATGTCCAGCTAAGTATACCTAGTGCTACGCAATATGTTGGCGCTATATAAATACATGTTAATAATAATAATAATAATAATGCACCTCTATGTCTTGGAATCTTACTTCTTATTACGTTTACTCCACCTACAGTTGCTGTAAAGAAGGAAGTTATGTTGGTCCCTCATTGTGGCCATTTCAATAGGAAAAGCAAAGGCTCAGTAATTTCTGCTGGACTCTGTATAGTTTGGGAAGGTCATGAGTATCTCTACCCCTTAAAATTAGGGATGAGCGAATTTTTTCGCCTTGTTTTGCTGAAAAAATGACGCCCATAGACTTGTATGGCTTTGTGCGTCAAAATAAAAAGACGCTTGTCAAAAAAAAATTTTTGACAACCATAGACTTTAATGGTCGTCGGCGACATTTCGCCGGGGGCGAATTTTTGGCGAAGCAAAATGGGTAAAATTCGCACATCCCTACTTAAAATTCCTTTGTATTTAAAAATCCAAATTGTCATGTGCAAGAAATTGGAATTGTTAAAGCAGTGGCACAGAGGGAGCCAGTTTTATGTCTGGAATACGGGAGATGGTTGAGTGAAGGGTTGGCAAGGACCCTGAAAGTAAATTTATTACAATATCCATCTTTTTGCTGGTGCCATGAGGTAGTAAATGCAAATGGCATAAGTGAGAGGAAGATGCATATAATAAGTCATCAGTATTCCGGTTGAATCCTTTGGTCTGGACATTTTTCTTTATTTTTTCTCTCTTGCCTTTCCCTTGTAGTAATGTATGGGTTGGACCTCAGTCCCCCTGTGTTTGCTTTCTTGTTATGGGATTATACAGAATATTTTGCTATATACTCAGCACAAATATTGTCACTTCAGCTGTTTCCCAGCATCCCACAAAGCATCCCAAGCCTAAGAGGATCTTTTCTTGATGGCGATTGTTCTTGTCTCCTTTTTTAATCCATTGTTATTCTTTATATTTTCAAATTAGGGGATCATTTCCAGAAAAGGAATGAGGGATATTTTTTGGTGTCCAAACGGCTAAAGATTTAATCACATTTCTTGTTTGCTAGGGGATAGTCAAGTTCCCTATTGATTTTATTGGGGGCAGTTTTCCATCTTAATGTATCCATTATACAATCTCCACTATCATTTTAAACTTTTAGTGTGTATTTAGAACCCTAGCAGTTGAGTTGAGGTGCTTAGTGGGGATCAGTGTTGGACTAAGCCAGCAGACACTGGGAAAAAAGCCTGGTGCTACCCCGGACTGAGCTGGTGGGACACTGGAAAAAAACTTGGTGGGACTCAGCCCCTGCTGTCCCCACTGACCCAGACCTGCTCCCCTCTGACACCTTTACCTGCAGCTTTTGGTATTCTTTGGAGGAACTCAAATTGACCTCCTAGCTGGGGCAGGGGGGTCCAAGGGAGTGTGGGGGCCCTTGGGGTGGCAGCCCCAGTGGGCCCCAGTGGGCCCGAGTGGGCCCCAGACCCCCCCTGGTCCAACACTTGTGGAGATCCCCCTTACACAATTATTGGCTTAAATTGCAGGTCTATCTGCTCTATGCATGAAAGGAAAACTGTCAAAGACATGCAACGTTGTGTCTCCAGCATAGTGCCACTGAGGCTAATTACAATGATAAATGTTCCATTTATCGAAAAAGTGAGAAGTTCATAGGGATCATTTACAAATGCAAATGCAATTTTAAGAGGGGATGCATCTGATGCATTGCCAACTATCAACACCAAAATGACATCTGAGCTTGATTCTTTAGACAACTGTGAATATTGGCACAGACAGCAGTGGGAACCCTGGAATTACCGCCATCTTAAATGTGGCAGAAACTCTGGGGTTCCCCTATGTCAGTAGGTACACATACTCATATGGATATGGACTATTTTGTGCCCAACTGCAGCAGTGGTTGTAGTTGCAAATGAGCCGTCCTGTTTGTATCACCTAATTTTGTACATAGGCAAAAAACTTCTTTCCTGATTGTCCGCAAGAGGCTTCATGAAATATCTATCCTTCATCTTTTGCTAAACTGTGTCAAGTCCTTTAGTACCACCTGTCACATGAAGAGTTGAAAAAATATCATTTCTGTCATTTATTGCCCAACGCCGAAGCCAGAGCACTGTAATTCATAGAGAGATTGCCGAGCCTTACTCTGGCACGGCACCAGATAGAATCATGCATCAGAGGCATCGCAAAGCACTTGCACACAGGTGGCAACGTTCACTTCGACTTTCAGGGAGATAAATCAGAGCAACGGTGGCGTCTGTGCAGCCGCGGGAGCGAAGGGAAGTTCTGAAAAGTGTCAGAGATTGTATCCGTTCCAACAGCAGCCCTTGTTATTACTGTTGTGTCAAATGGGCAATGAAGAATTTGTCGGGCTGAGGGTAAAAAGATGGGGTGAGGGTTGTGATATTGAGAACATTATATTCTTTTTCATATTAATATATGAGTGGACTCATGAAACTAGGGGAGAAAGAGCTGGAAGGATGTGCCCAGAGCATTCCAAGCTCCATGGGAATGAGGCTCATCACTGACAAAAATGCTAAATGTCAGTTAAGATCCCATTAGCAGTTACCTTAAATACGTCTTATGCAAGTTAGAAAATCTCAATGGTTGCTCTGAGTAACTGTGCTGGTCTAATCAGACTCCTGTTCTTAACCCAAGAATTCAAATTGATATCAGGAAAAAAGCAGGAGACATATTTCTGAACCTCCCTGCAGCTGGTTAAGTGTGTCATTGTGACGTCACAATCTAAGGTTTGCCAATCCCTACTGTCTAACTAGGGCTCACTAGTACTACCCAAACATTTCTCACATTGCTGTGCCACAGTTAAATGAATTGACAGGCCCCCCATGGCCCTTTGTGAAGGGGGTGCATATGGGGGTAGGGGCATCCCCTGCCATACCCAGGAATATATATATATATATATATATATATATATATATATATATATATATATATATATATATATATATATATATATATATATATATATATATATAGATATAGATATAATCATGTATGTAGCTGGAACACTCAAATCAATTAGGTAATTGCCCAGGTGCAGGTTATCATGAAAAATTCATAAAGCAACAAAAACCGCACACAAAGGACTTGTGAAGTGCAAAAAAATTTTTTTGCACTTCACAAGTCCTTTGTGTGCGGTTTTTGTTGCTTTATATATATATATATATATATATATATATATATAGATATAGATATATATATATATAGATATGTGTAAGAGGTCAGGTAGCTGATTTAATGTGATTTACATTAAAAAATATAGAAAAATATTATAGTTGGATTCTGTATTTAGGTATACTGTGCCTTCACTAGAGATGCACCGAATCTAAGAACCAGAAAATGAGTTAACAATCGACTTGTAACATGTCGTTTATATGGGTTTTACCTTTATTGATGCAGTTAGATCATGTGACACATACAGATAGAATGGTCAAGTTGGTTGGGTCTTTAAGAGATGTTCCTAATAATATATATATTATTAATAAGGGCCACACCTGAATAAGGCTTTTCTCTTCCAAGGCAAACCCAGCCTGTTGGAACATGAAGTCCACATCTATGGTGGCAACCGGAATGCATGGAGTGATGTATTTTTAGGGCAGTCATCTCAGGAGGTTTTAGATTTTTATTTTTTCCAATTTTCTATGGCAAAAAAAAGCAACTCCAGAAAACAATCAATATTGATTCCTTTTAATGAAAAATTCTAGATTTTAGATTCTAGAATTCTAATTTTTTCAGGAACTTTTTTTTTTTATATGTTTTAATATTGAAAATACACCCTGCAACTTTGGGGCAGGTCCATTAAAAAAAAACAACCAAAATTTTTTTTGCGAAACTGCTGCAAACATTTGTTGCAGAAAAAATTTGCTGTGATAAAAAAAAGTTGCGCGTGAAAAAAAACATTTTGACGCCCATTGATATTTCACAAATTTTTCGTAAATTTTTTGTCAAAACGGGACAGATTCGCTCATCACTATTCCTAAGACAATGGCAAGCTGTTGAGCCATTTATTAAACGGTTTCTTTGTTTGGTATTTTTTATTATAAAACTACAAAAAAAAAAGATAATTCCTTTTTTTTGTTGTTTTTTTTTAAATAATGCAGATAAATATGTTGTATTCCTTTAACTGTCCTTTCCAAGTGAAAATAATTTGCTTATGCACCGTTCAGTACATGGCACCCTTGTGTATTTACCAAGTTCCCAAAACAATAGGTGCTTGGAAGTTAGGTGCAGAATAACCTTGAAAATCATTAACAATGACTTATTAAGTAGAATTCCTGAGTACTATTTGCTCTGAAAATCCGAAGCCCCGGGTATCATTGTACTCACTGGGATACTCCGCTTCTCGGCTTCTTGCAGACACTAAGCTCCTGAATTTCTTTTTAAGAACTGCATTACTTGAGCCCATTTATAATGCCAGCCAATTAACTGTGCATTAATTATAGCAATATCATATGAGTTGAATTCTAATAGACAGCTTATGTTCATGTCAAAATATCCCAAGGGAGGAGGCTGCAGCGAGAGGTAAAGGGAGAGAGGGGGCTGAAAAAAAAAAAAAAAAGCTAAAACAGCGATCAGTTTCCTAGTGCAAATTGTTTCCGCGCCTATACTGCAACTTAATGGCGTGATAATAATAAATATACCCCACGGACCAGCGGAATAGTGTAACTTTGCATCCACGCAGTCCCCTATTTGCATTATACTGTTTAACCTTCTGCTTTATTGTTCAAGGGTAATATAATGATGTTTTTTATGTAGTGCTGACATATTACAATTTACAAGCATGATAAATCTGCAGCCGAGCAAACACGCGGACGCACACAGGCGCACACAGGCGAGCACATACATTTGTTTAATTGGCCCACGGCTGTCTGCTTTACGACTGCATTCCACATGGTTAAAAGGGGAAAAAAATGGGTCTGGAAGAGTTTTATAAAGAGCAGATGTATTTTCAGTGGAGCTATTTACTAAGGGACCATTTACAGGTGGAGTATTGATAGTGAAACCTCATTGAATTTTTATTTAAAGGGGCAATGCTATGTGTTTTTCTTTTTTGTAAAAAAGTCTGTGGGTTGTTTGGTGACTCTCCAGTTTGGAACTGATAGATAAACAGTAGAGGACCTGAATAGGAAGTTAAATAATAAAAACCTGAATAGGAAGTTAAATAATAAAAAAAATAGCAATAAAATTGTAGACTCATGGAGCAACTGTCAGAGACCCCATTTGAAAGCTGGTTAAAAAAGGTAAAGAATTCAAAAATACAAAAAATGAAGAAGTGATGGACGAATCTGACCCGTTTTGCTTTGGCAAAAAATGTGCAAAATGGCATAAAAGTCAATGGGCAGTTTTTTTGCACAACTTTTTTTCACACCGCACAACTCTCCATTATTGTCTAGGGGTGAAATATCCCTAATGAAGACCTCTTGGCAAGTTACCATGAATAAGACAGTCTTTAACATACTTTAGGGGAGACCGTGTGTGGATTGATCTGGGTCAACAGAAGCAGTAACAGGACCTTCGCAGAACACCTCAATGCCAGAGTTATGGGGTTTACTCTAGAGATGAGCAAAATATTTCGCAGAGAAACTATGCCCATAGACTATAATGTCTAATAAAAAAAAAGTTGTGCTGTTTGAAAGTGAAGTGTTGCAGCAAAAAAACTGTACTTCAATGTGTTTGGGGACTTTTTGGACATTTTTGAGAATTTTAGTCTGGTGTGATTTGCCCATCACAAGTTATAGTTATTCCACTGAATGTAAATCCGACTGTTGTCATGAGCATCAGTGCAAAATGTTATGAGGGGCACTGACCTTATCACCCACCCACAACTACCTTAGTTTCCAATGAGCACACGTTTCCTAATCCCCCATGCCCTACCACATATACCAGTGACTGTGATTGGGAGTGTGAAATGATCCCTTTACATTACAACTCTTTTATCACTTTGGGGGATAAGCCCTATTTATTTCTGCTTGTGGGCCATCTTTGGGTCCCAGGGACTGGTTGCTGTTGAAAAGATCACCCTAGAGACCTCCCGTCCAGGTATTACTGGAATACTGTGAATAAGATTTTATTAAACAGCCCCACCGGCACATGCCATGCTCCATACAGCTATGGGGAGAAAAACCGAGGGCCAAGTAGTACAATGGACCCCAACCAGTGGCTCTTGTACAACATGTTGCTCATCAATCTTTTGAAAGTTGCTCCCAGTGGCCTCAAAGCAGGTGCTTATTTTTGAATTCCAGGATTGGAGGCCATATTCCAAACAGTGTCTCCTGTAGGCTGATAGTCCACATAAACGGCTACCAAATGTCCAATCACAGTCCTTATTTGACATCCCAGGAACTTTATTCATGCTTGCGTTGCTGCCCAACTCTTTTTACATTTGAACGCGGTTCATTGGTAGAAAAAAGTCGGCGACCCCTGCTGTAACATATGAATTTAAAACCTTGAGGATAGATGATAACTTTGTGTCTTTTGTGACATAACTCCCATCTACTCTACTGTTTACTGACCTGGGATTCCACCAATCTGACAATTCCCCTCAGTCTATTAAACCTAACTCTGAGAACTACAACAAACTTTTCAAGGAAAGGCATGCTGCGGGGTTGATATTGAACCTTATCTTAGATATTATTAGAGTTGCAAAGACGGATTGAAGTCTTTGGAAGGAAAAGACATACAACAAACTTGATTAATGGACAACATACCCAATGTGAGTTCCATTCTCACCGGTGACTTTTATAATGTAGCCTTTAACTGGAACTGTTTTCTGATGGAACCAGTAACTTGCAATGCCGCAGTGCTACAAATCCATCTTATCTGCTCTTGACAAACGAGGTTCAGAGGTGCCTCGCAGCATTAAACTGATGCTGATTGGGAACAGCAGGGGAAAAAAAAGTTTCAGCTAAATAAACCGCAATTCATGCAGTGGATGAGTTTTCAAATTTTTTTGGAAATCGATTCTAGAAGTGCCAATGTCTGTTGGGACTGTGCGCCGCCAGAAAAGGCATTTTCTATTCATGTCATTCAACATGAGATAGGACTGAAATAATGGCAGGGAAAAAAATCTCTGGCTGCTCATGCTTAGGCAAGAAAGATTTTGACAGTCGGTGGGGGGAAAAAAGAGAGTTCTTCAAAGCAAAATAACTCTCTATAGGATTAGGGAATCAGAAGCTGTCAATTGCATTTGGAATGACTTTAGTGTTTATTTGGAAAGATGAAATGCTTGGCGAATGTTGCTCATCAGAATAACAATGTAGCAATTGTCTAAGTGAGGTCTAAGGGTCTTGTAACCCATAGCAACCAATCAGCAGGTACCATGTGAAAAACAACAAACAAACATTTTTGAGAGGTTTAATTATCAAAGTTTGGCCAAAACACCCATTTTGAACACTTTCCATAAACATTTCAGCACACTGAATCATTCGGGGAAATCAAACCTCAAGTCGTCTCCTCGTCTCTTCTCCGTAACCGCAGTAGAACATTGCATTTAATAAGCGAGAGCTTTATGAAACTGTCACAGCTCCACTGTTTTATTTTACGCGCACCTGACGGCAATCAGAATACGGGGGATTTTCTCTTAGGGCCGATGCTATATTAAACACAAAAGGGAAAATTTTAAACATGCTGCTTCACATTCGGAAGTCAGAGAGAAACAAAACAGACTGTGCGGGGCTGGTGACCCCTCTGGGAATTATCTTTAATGCTGAAATATTACTAACAACTTCCAGGAACTTCATATGTGAGCAGTGATTGCCTTTGGGTGCCCTTTTCAATCTGTTGGTAAGACATGTGTGACCAGCCTTTGCAAAGGTAATGGGGTGAAGACATTACAGCTGTTCCTTTGCAGACGTGTCGAGAGCAAAAAACAAGAAAATGCTGGGCTTGGCTAATGTCGCTGCAGTCGGCTCCATGGATAAGCCGCTGGGTTCGATACCCGTGTCACCTACTTGGACAAGTTGCCTGAGAAACCTGTTCCGGGTGCTACACATTTAAATTCCAAGATATGTTGACCAAAGAAAGATCATGATGCAACATACATGCAGTATTTCCTGTAATTATTAAAGCTAGAACATGGGATTAAAAAAAAATGTCATTAGCAGCAAGTAAATAATAATTTCCATTCAAGGATCCCATTGAAGTAGACCAAAAAGAGCAGTTTGAATACTATATTAGAATATAAGATAAACACCAACTCCACTCTGAGTATTAAGCTTGCTATATATGGTTTCATTTTGGCTACTGACTTGACCCAATTGCCAATTGCTCAGTTAGACATTAGTTTGGCTTGCTTAAAAAACCCATTCGGTGGGACCACAGATACAGCCTTCTGCCAACAGATCTTCACAAGCTGCTTGTGTTGGTCAAAGGCCAAACAATCAAATCAACTTATTTGACCTAAAACCCAGGTGGTTAAATCAGGTGAAGACGCACTTATTTGGCAACCTTAACACATGAGTTGATCTTACCATCTCTGTGCAGCTTTAGAATGTAAAAAGGCTTGATTATTACATTTTGCCTGTGAAAAATGTTATAGTAATTCTGGGATATAATATATATATATATAAAGTCCAAAAGCTGGTGCACACAAAACAAGCACTACTGCCTCGGTGCTGGTTATAGTAAATCATACATAGAGCAAAAAAAACGCACTCACAGGACTTTTCAAAGGTGCAAACTCAAAAAAGATGTTTATTTCAATGTTTCGGCTATTCACTTCCTGATGACGGCTTAAGTGAATAGCCAAAACGTTGAAATAAACATCTTTTTTGGGTTTGCACCTTTGAAAAGTCCTGTGAGTGCGTTTTTTTTGCTCTCTCTCTCTCTCTCTCTCTCTCTCTCTCTCTCTCTCTCTCTCTCTCTCTCTCTCTCTCTCTCTCTCTATATCTGTATATATATACAGTATATGAGTCCCCTGAACTTTCCTCAGAGTGTCAGAGAACTTTCTTCTCTCATTCTAGGGTTAAGTCTAGGGTTATGGTTAGGGTTATGGTTAAGGTTATGATTAGGGTTAGGGTTATGGTTAGGGTTAGGGTTAGAGTTATGGTTAAGGTTATGGTTAGGGTTAAGATTAGGGTTAGGGTTATGGTTAGGGTTATTGTTAGGGTTAGGTTGAGTCTGGTTGTAAAGCAAATTGAGAATTCATAAATAATGTGCCCATTGCTTTGAATGACATACCCATGTTTGAGTCACAGTTATTTTTAACAGAAAAAAGCCAATTAGAAGATGTAAGAAACATAAGCAGTAGAAATTACAACAGTCATCTCAACCGTAAATGAATTGTCCCCAATGGGAAGCACATGATTATCAAAAACCTTTGCAGCATCCCAGCTTTTCAGCTACGTAGCCAGGGTTAATCACCTTCAGTTTAGTGTGGTTACAAGTTGAACAGAGTTGTCGTTTTGGTCTATATATTGAGCACAAGGAAGGACAGATTTACCCAGTGATAGACCTTCAGTTAGAATCCCATTGCATTTCAGGTGATGATGGGGGGCATCAATTTGGGAACAGATGAAGGGCTGAGAGATGGACAATCTTTTCCATGACTGTTATACAGAACCTCAGACTCTCAAGTTGATGTTAACATGACTGATTGCTCCAACAATACACTTCTTCTCCAAAGATTTATCAAACTAATTTGTCTTTAACGTCTGTTCTGAAGGTAGAAATATCCCCCATAAATCTTCTTGGGGGGGGGAACAGATGTAGAGTCGCAGTGCCGAAAGGAAGCTGTCCAGGCAGTAGAGGTGAAAGGAACTGAAAGGTCATTAATTTTTGCCTCTGGTAGTGCCGTAACTCATTGCCTCTCAGTTCCATTCCATCATTAACTGGATATGGCGATATTTTATTTCCCATTTATCATTTTAACCGTCAACATTTTCATTACACTTACCCTTTTATTCAGAGGATCACCCCTCAACCAAACACCTCCTTACTTCGTCATTTGAAATTGGTTGAGTCTCGTATTGACCTATTGTATGTGCTTATGGTTCTTCCGAATTTGGTAAAACTGTTATATTCTTACTTTTGTGAATAACTTTCATTGTTTTGTAGGTATAAATATCAACCTATAAAAGACATTTAAATTACCATTGTTTTCCCTGGCTCCTTTGACCTACCTTAGGCCTAATATTGTGATGCTTGTTTCCTGCCAGTTGCTTTGTCTAGAGGCCCAATGGGTCTGATGTCAGAGAGGTTCAACAGTTGCATAAAAACCTCTGTAGCAGGAACAATCCACACTCAGTCAGTTTACATTCTGTACAGAACAATGTCATAAAAATATGTCAGCATAGGTATTCCCTGTACTAAGCACAATTCAGCAGGGACAGTCCCCTAAGTTTGCTCATAGTCTGTACAGAGAGATCCCATAAAACTATGGCAGCATAGGTATTCCTCTGTACTAAGCACAATTCAGCAGGGACAGTCCCCTAAGTTTGCTCATAGTCTGTACAGAGAGATCCCATAAAACTATGGCAGCATAGGTATTCCCCTGTACTAAGCACAATTCAGCAGGAACAGTCCCCTAAGTTTGCTCATAGTCTGTACAGAGAGATCCCATAAAACTATGGCAGCATAGTTATTCCTCTGTACTAAGCACAATTCAGCAGGAACAGTCCCTAAGTTTGCTCATAGTCTGTACAGAGAGATCCCATAAAACTATGGCAGCATAGGTATTCCCTGTACTAAGCACAATTCAGTAGGAACAGCCCCTAAGTTTGTTCATAGTCTGTACAGAGAGATCCCATAAAACTATGGCAGCATAGGTATTCCCTGTACTAAGCACAATTCAGCAGGAACAGTCCCCTAAGTTTGTTCATAGTCTGTACAGAGATATCCCATAAAACTATGGCAGCATAGTTATTCCTCTGTACTAAGCACAATTCAGCAGGAACAGTCCCTAAGTTTGCTCATAGTCTGTACAGAGAGATCCCATAAAACTATGGCAGCATAGGTATTCCCTGTACTAAGCACAATTCAGTAGGAACAGCCCCTAAGTTTGTTCATAGTCTGTACAGAGAGATCCCATAAAACTATGGCAGCATAGGTATTCCCTGTACTAAGCACAATTCAGCAGGAACAGTCCCCTAAGTTTGTTCATAGTCTGTACAGAGATATCCCATAAAACTATGGCAGCATAGTTATTCCTCTGTACTAAGCACAATTCAGCAGGAACAGTCCCCTAAGTTTGTTCATAGTCTGTACAGAGAGATCCCATAAAACTATGGCAGCATAGTTATTCCTCTGTACTAAGCACAATTCAGCAGGAACAGTCCCTAAGTTTGCTCATAGTCTGTACAGAGAGATCCCATAAAACTATGGCAGCATAGGAATTCCCTGTACTAAGCACAATTCAGCAGGAACAGTCCCCTAAGTTTGCTCATAGTCTGTATAGAGAGATCCCATAAAACTATGGCAGCATAGGTATTCCCTGTACTAAGCACAATTCAGCAGGAACAGTCCCTATGTTTGCTCATAGTCTGTACAGAGAGATCCCATAAAACTAATGGCAGCATAGGTATTCCCTGCACTAAGCACAATTCAGCAGGAACAGTCCCCTAAGTTTGCTCATAGTCTGTACAGAGATATCCCATAAAACTATGGCAGCATAGTTATTCCTCTGTACTAAGCACAATTCAGCAGGAACAGTCCCCTAAGTTTGTTCATAGTCTGTACAGAGAGATCCCATAAAACTATGGCAGCATAGTTATTCCTCTGTACTAAGCACAATTCAGCAGGAACAGTCCCTAAGTTTGCTCATAGTCTGTACAGAGAGATCCCATAAAACTATGGCAGCATAGGAATTCCCTGTACTAAGCACAATTCAGCAGGAACAGTCCCCTAAGTTTGCTCATAGTCTGTATAGAGAGATCCCATAAAACTATGGCAGCATAGGTATTCCCTGTACTAAGCACAATTCAGCAGGAACAGTCCCTATGTTTGCTCATAGTCTGTACAGAGAGATCCCATAAAACTAATGGCAGCATAGGTATTCCCTGCACTAAGCACAATTCAGCAGGAACAGTCCCATAAGTTTGCTCATAGTCTGTACAGAGAGATCCCATAAAACTATGGCAGCATAGGTATTCCCTGTACTAAGCACAATTCAGCAGGAACAGTCCCTAAGTTTGCTCATAGTCTGTACAGAGAGATCCCATAAAACTATGGCAGCATAGGTATTCCCCTGTACTAAGCACAATTCAGCAGGAACAGTCCCCTAAGTTTGCTCATAGTCTGTACAGAGAGTTCCCATAAAACTATGGCAGCATAGGTATTCCCTGTACTAAGCACAATTCAGCAGGAACAGTCCCCTAAGTTTGCTCATAGTCTGTACAGAGAGATCCCATAAAACTATGGCAGCATAGGTATTCCCCTGTACTAAGCACAATTCAGCAGGAACAGTCCCCTAAGTTTGCTCATAGTCTGTACAGAGAGATCCCATAAAACTATGGCAGCATAGTTATTCCTCTGTACTAAGCACAATTCAGCAGGAACAGTCCCTAAGTTTGCTCATAGTCTGTACAGAGAGATCCCATAAAACTATGGCAGCATAGGTATTCCCTGTACTAAGCACAATTCAGCAGGAACAGTCCCTATGTTTGCTCATAGTCTGTACAGAGAGATCCCATAAAACTAATGGCAGCATAGGTATTCCCTGCACTAAGCACAATTCAGCAGGAACAGTCCCATAAGTTTGCTCATAGTCTGTACAGAGAGATCCCATAAAACTATGGCAGCATAGGTATTCCCTGTACTAAGCACAATTCAGCAGGAACAGTCCCTAAGTTTGCTCATAGTCTGTACAGAGAGATCCCATAAAACTATGGCAGCATAGGTATTCCCCTGTACTAAGCACAATTCAGCAGGAACAGTCCCCTAAGTTTGCTCATAGTCTGTACAGAGAGTTCCCATAAAACTATGGCAGCATAGGTATTCCCTGTACTAAGCACAATTCAGCAGGAACAGTCCCCTAAGTTTGCTCATAGTCTGTACAGAGAGATCCCATAAAACTATGGCAGCATAGGTATTCCCCTGTACTAAGCACAATTCAGCAGGAACAGTCCCCTAAGTTTGCTCATAGTCTGTACAGAGAGATCCCATAAAACTATGGCAGCATAGTTATTCCTCTGTACTAAGCACAATTCAGCAGGAACAGTCCCTAAGTTTGCTCATAGTCTGTACAGAGAGATCCCATAAAACTATGGCAGCATAGGTATTCCCTGTACTAAGCACAATTCAGTAGGAACAGCCCCTAAGTTTGTTCATAGTCTGTACAGAGAGATCCCATAAAACTATGGCAGCATAGGTATTCCCTGTACTAAGCACAATTCAGCAGGAACAGTCCCCTAAGTTTGTTCATAGTCTGTACAGAGATATCCCATAAAACTATGGCAGCATAGTTATTCCTCTGTACTAAGCACAATTCAGCAGGAACAGTCCCTAAGTTTGCTCATAGTCTGTACAGAGAGATCCCATAAAACTATGGCAGCATAGGTATTCCCTGTACTAAGCACAATTCAGTAGGAACAGCCCCTAAGTTTGTTCATAGTCTGTACAGAGAGATCCCATAAAACTATGGCAGCATAGGTATTCCCTGTACTAAGCACAATTCAGCAGGAACAGTCCC
Organism: Xenopus laevis; assembly: GCF_017654675.1. Classification (NCBI taxonomy): domain Eukaryota; kingdom Metazoa; phylum Chordata; class Amphibia; order Anura; family Pipidae; genus Xenopus; species Xenopus laevis. Next base: position 227,785,168 of record NC_054371.1, read on the forward strand.
CTAAGTTTGTTCATAGTCTGTACAGAGATATCCCATAAAACTATGGCAGCATAGTTATTCCTCTGTACTAAGCACAATTCAGCAGGAACAGTCCCCTAAGTTTGTTCATAGTCTGTACAGAGAGATCCCATAAAACTATGGCAGCATAGTTATTCCTCTGTACTAAGCACAATTCAGCAGGAACAGTCCCCTAAGTTTGCTCATAGTCTGTATAGAGAGATCCCATAAAACTATGGCAGCATAGGTATTCCCTGTACTAAGCACAATTCAGCAGGAACAGTCCCTATGTTTGCTCATAGTCTGTACAGAGAGATCCCATAAAACTAATGGCAGCATAGGTATTCCCTGCACTAAGCACAATTCAGCAGGAACAGTCCCCTAAGTTTGCTCATAGTCTGTACAGAGAGATCCCATAAAACAATGGCAGCATAGGTATTCCCCTGTACTAAGCACAATTCAGCAGGAACAGTCCCTAAGTTTGCTCATAGTCTGTACAGAGAGAGATCCCATAAAACTATGGCAGCATAGGTATTCCCTGTACTAAGCACAATTCAGCAGGAACAGTCCCTAAGTTTGCTCATAGTCTGTACAGAGAGATCCCATAAAACTATGGCAGCATAGGTATTCCCTGTACTAAGCACAATTCAGCAGGAACAGTCCCTAAGTTTGCTCATAGTCTGTACAGAGAGATCCCATAAAACTATGACAGCATAGGTATTCCCTGTACTAAGCACAATTCAGCAGGAACAGTCCCTAAGTTTGCTCATAGTCTGTACAGGGAGATATCAAATAACAAGACTGAAGGCTTAAGGCTGTTGGTGGGAGTTGTATCCAGTAACTGAAAGACCAAATCTTGCCATGGTTGGAGTAAAAGTATTAAAAAAACAATAAAAGGGGAAATTAACCATGTCCTGTGCAACATCTCCTGAATATCCTGAGCAGAGTTGCTAATGGTTAATGGCTCAGCAGTTATTGGCATTATCTGCATGTTCTGCACATATCCAGCTCCCAGACAGAACTGACGGACAGAACTGACAGACAACACTCTCGCCGTGAGCTTTAGAGTAGGAGGTGACTGAATGGCAGCAGAGCAAAGGTCGAGCGGGGAAATTAATCCGCTGTAAATGAAAGTAAATGGATGGCAGGGAGATATCAGTGACAGGAGTTTGTGGAGGGAACTTTCATCATGCAAAATACTCCACCTTATCTCATCCCACTCGCACAAGGTCAGCGGAAATATCTGCCTTCACTGAGACCCCAATCCTCCTGGTGAAATGAGAGGGATAAGGGGGAGAGGGAGTTGCTAACAAGTAAATCTGAGGCCATTGCTCATGAATAAATTAGTCCCGATGATAAAATCTCTCCTCGCCCTTTGACTTCTCCGTGCAGATTATTCCAAGCCGAAAATTCTGCCGATTTCCTCTTTTTTTTTCAATTTTTTTTTGGTTCGTTATCCACCTTAGCGTCTCCTCATCTGCTATTGGGATAAAAAGCCACAGCCTCCGGGGTTTCGGTCCCTTCTGTTTCTGGAAATGATTGTGCTAAAGCCCTAGCTTCGATTTAATAGTATGCTTGAAATATTAAAGGCCAACTTTACCTAACCATTAACTTTTGTACCTTGATTATTGCAGTCATTACAAACAACTTTGCCGTCTTAGACAAAGGCATATGCTCATTTGAGTAGTGATGGGCGAATCTGTACTGTTTCACTTCAGCTGAAAAATTCACTTATTTACCACGGAATTCGCGCAATGGCGAAAAATTCGCAAAACGCATCGAAGTCAATGGGCATAACAATAAATTTGATGCACGTCAATTTTGATGCAATTTTTATACGCATGACCATTTTGTCCAAGTGCATTAAAGTCAATGGGCATCCGAATAATTTTGACTCACAACAATTTTTGTGACGCGGCAAATTTTACCTACGGTACATACCCCTTAATTCTAAAATCGGAGGTGTGTTATAAACCACAGAAACGCTGTTGGAAATAAGGAGTTCTGTGTAAACAGACCCTTCCCTATTGAGGGCTGCTTTTATATTTGTTGAGATAAGATGCAGCTCATTATAGAGACCTAGTAATTTGTTTTACTACATTCATCTCCTCAAACAGTGACTTGGCAGATCCAGGAAAAGAGTCCACCCCATGAATTTATTCAGCAGTGCTGTTATGTGGGGGGAGGCACTTAAAGGACAACTTAACCCTACATTTTTGGAGATACAGATCTTTACTACTAAAGGGCTGTGGTTGACTTGGGCGGATACTATTGTTGCCACCTTTTCTTTAAAAAAAAAATACTGGCCTTCCTATATATTTATCTTTATTCCCTATTAATAACATTGGGATCACTGACCTTCCTATATATTTATCTTTATTCCCTATTAATAACATTGGGATCACTGACCTTCCTATATATTTATCTTTATTCCCTATTAATAACATTGGGATCACTGACCTTCCTATATATTTATCTTTATTCCCTATTAATAACATTGGGATCACTGACCTTCCTATATATTTATCTTTATCCTCTATTAATAACATTGGGATCACTGACCTTCCTATATATTTATCTTTATCCCTATTAATAACATTGGGATCACTGACCTTCCTATCCTATATATTTATCTTTATTCCCTATTAATAACATTGGGATCACTGACCTTCCTATATATTTATCTTTATTCCCTATTAATAACATTGGGATCACTGACCTTCCTATATATTTATCTTTATCCTCTATTAATAACATTGGGATCACTGACCTTCCTATATATTTATCTTTATTCCCTATTAATAACATTGGGATCACTGACCTTCCTATATATTTATCTTTATTCCCTATTAATAACATTGGGATCACTGACCTTCCTATATATTTATCTTTATTCCCTATTAATAACATTGGGATCACTGACCTTCCTATATATTTATCTTTATTCCCTATTAATAACATTGGGATCACTGACCTTCCTATATATTTATCTTTATTCCCTATTAATAACATTGGGATCAACCATCATTTTTACCGGCCAGGCGGGTAAAATACCAACCAGGTGGCAAACCTTTTGGATACTGAAGTTACCTGAAGTTTCCTCGTGAGGCAATTTTAGGCGACTTCGGAAAACAAAGTGCTTCGAGTGCCATCCCGCCGGCGATTTACATTCTAGCTGGAACGAAGGCAGTTTGGGGATGTTATTTAACCATTAAATAACATACTAAAAGTTAATTTAAAGGGGAATCACCCCTTAAATAGCTGCACTGGGCACATTGGCACAAGGATACATCGATTTTAATGTATAACATGTTTTCGCATGCATTTCTGTGAATAATTAGTAACAGAGCCCCCTTTTACATTCGTGCCATTATAGCAAAGCGTAGCCATAACGGAATCGAGTAACGGATCGCTAGAAAGTATAATTAATGGGCTCAGGTTCGACTGAGAAAATATCCTGTAATTGTGGCAATTGCTTCTCCCATTTACTGTCCCTTGCTGGGCAAGCAGGAAAAGTGCAAGGAAGAACTAAAATGGTAACAAATACACTAATGCATCGTCAGGTTTTCTCTTCAGACTTGTATTGACTGTGAGAGAGAAAGGGAATGGGAGAGGGTGAGGCAAAGATTTCATCTGCTGATATCCCAGCTCAGGACACACAAAGACATTTGTTATGCAAAGGAGACACAGTTACTTGTCTATGCAGCTTTGTGTATCTGCAGCATCAGCACAGTGTATGTACAGTATTAGCACCGGCTATCTAGTGTATCGGCTGCATCCGTTCATCATATTTAGTGTATCAGCAATATCAGTACAGTATAAACAAGCATCAGTACAACATGTCTAATGTATCAGCAGCAGGAGTACAGTATATCAGGCATGCCATCAATATCAATACAGTATGGGAAGCCTGTCTGCAATACCAGCACAGTAGGTTTTCTGCATCTACACAGTCAGTTGAGTATCAGTAGTATTAGTACTGCACGCACTGTGCTACTGTAACATCAGTGCTGTATACCTACATCATTACAGTATATCTAGTGTGTTGTATCTACACTATCATGAGAACATTGTTGTGTTGGAGTCAGGAAGGAATTTTTCCCCCTCTGAGGCAAATTGGAGATTAGATGGGGTTTCTTGCCTTCCTCTGGATCAACTGGCAGTTAGCAGGTTAAAATAGAGTTTAAAGGTTGAACTTGATGGACGTGTGTATTTTCAAACTTGCCTACTATATAACATACACATGCCCATGAGAGAGCATAGAGATATCTCTTTACTGCACAGAAAACAAAAAACTGCTCTTAGAGCCAAGAAGGTGGGTCTGCCTCAAGGCCAGGGTACTAGTGACCAAGGCTAGCTTGAGAACAAAATCCACCCAAGAGTATCTAAATTATCATTACAGGTATGGGACTTGTTATCAGGTCCGGACTGAGAATTAAAATAGGCCCTGGCATTTCAGGTACACAGAGGAACAAACAGCCCCCACCAGCCCACTAAATACTGACTTTCTATGGGACCTTATAGCGGCCCCTCTGGCATTTGCCAGAACCCACAGATTGCCAGTCCGGGCCTGCTTGTTATCCAGAATGCTCAGGACTGGGGGTTTTCCAGATAATGGATTGTTCTGTAATTTGGATCTTCATACCTTAAGTCTGCTAGAAAATCATGTAAACATCAAATAAAGCCAATAGGCTGGTTTTGCCTCTATTAAGGATTAATTATATCTTAGTTGGGATCAAGTACAAGCTACTGTTTTATTATTACACAGAAAAAGGATTTGCATTATTTGAATAAAATGGAGTCTATGGGAGCTGGTCTTTATGTAATATAGAGCTTTCTGAATGAAGGGTTTCTGGATTTCAGATCTAATACCTGTACAATGGATGGCTAGTGTGTTTGCAGAATGAGTGCAGTATGCAGAGTAAAAAAGTATATCTAAGGTAGTCTATATATAAGTGCAGTATTAGCTTAGTAAATCTGGAGTATCTGCAGAAGGAGTATAATACAGTATATTAGAGGAATCTGTAGTATCCGTGCAGAATGCTAATTTATCTATAGTAGCCAGTGATGGGCGAATTTCTCCTGTATCGCTTCGCCGAAAAATTCGCTAAACGGCAAAAAATTCGCAAACAAATTGTAAAAACCGGAAATTGATGCCCCAAAAAGTTGCTTGCGTCTATTTTGACGCTGGTGTTAAAGTCCATTGGAGTCCGAATAGTTTTGACGTGAGCAACTTTTCGGACGCACGTCCAAATTTTGTTTGACACCGACGAATTTTCGCCGGCAAAACTTTGCTGGAAATTCGCTGAGAATGAGTGACAGGCGAATTTTTTCACCCATCACTAGCAGTAGCAGTACAGTATCTGTGGTATTAGTTACTATGACTATGCATCAGGGCTCACATTCAGCTTCATTAAAGATACTTTATTTTAGCATATATAGTATGGTGTTAGTTAGTTAGCCCCAGAGTCAAGAGTATCACTAAAATATACAGAATGAGTACTGTGTGTGAATAGTAGAAGAATATATTTAGGGTGGTCATTTCAAACTGCCCAATGCCTGAGCTCCCCAAGTGCACCCCAAGTCTACTATGTCAATGGTATATGTTGTACAGGTACTTGGATTTGTATTCCTGGCATTTCTGCTCAACTTTACAGTGTTTAGAGTCTCAGCAGTGTATAGAAGGTATCTCTGCAGGTTGTCACTCTCTGCCTCATTATTAGACCTTCTGTGCAACCAGAAAAACAAAGTATTATCTTAATGGCAAACCGCGACGAGGTACAGACCTTCTCTCCAATTACTGACTAAACATGGGGGAATGTTCTTGATGTCTAATGACACCCCACAGGCCCGGTATTGGGTTTTCTTGTTTACGATCATATTCCGTGGCATTAATGGCGTCTAAATTTCTTTTGTTTTCCTTTGCTTGTGGTTTTTTTCTGTTCGAAACATATATTAAATTACCTAATTACAGCGCTCTGTCTTGAGACTCATATAGAGTCATTTGAAAAGCCAAGGCAGTTTAAAACGTTTTCTGATATTTAAATGTACAGACAGATGGATTTTTAGATGTTATCTCTCGTTAAATACAGAGTCATTTTCATTTTTAGGCTGGTGGGAGGGAGGCTTAATAAGTATTTTATTACTAGCATTTTCAGCAGGGGTAAAATTGGCTGTAAATCAAGGATCTGCAAGAGGCACATCTGAAATACACAAACACGTTGATGTTCGTAACGAAAAAACGCAGCACGGGGCTGGAGTTTATAAAGTTGGGGCTTGTGTCAGTATAAGAGGCCTGAGACATTGGGGTTTCTTATAAACACTGTCAATATTGACCAATTGTTACACAAGTATTACATTTGAATCTCACAATGCTCCCAGTTGAAAAAGTTGAACCATTTAAGCTGCACCCCATGGCCCCAGTTACACCCTGCTTCCCTCAAAACCCTTCCTACTCTTGGTAAGCAACACACAGTTTCCAAAAAGGTTATTTTGGAGGAATGTAAATTAGAGACTTCAGACTTTTTGTTCTTAATCTTCAAGAAGAAGTCAATCAGATTTCAGTTGTAGAGAAATCACACGCTACTTCCCGTGGACCATATGGGATAATGTCCTGCCCCCTTATATTCCATAGAAGCTCTTGCAGTTCATAGTAGTAGGTGTAGTTCCTTGACATGGTGTTGTCTACAAAGGTGGACACCAGAGGTTCCTGGAACAATCTGCTTAATTATCACAAAATAACTTTCTCAGCCCAGTACTGTTCCCTCAACACTACTGTAAGATGCAATTTATTATCTGCATAGATAGAAGGGGTTGACCACTCTTCCATTGAGGAGTTCTAACTTGAGTTGATCAAGAACTTCATCCATCTACCACATGACAGGGGCAGTGTCAATCTGACTGGCCCCTCCCAACAACATCAAGCTTCTCCCTCGTTTCCTTAAATAACCACATGTGATATCATTAGGTGAAAAGGACGCAGCTTATTTATAAAATTCCATAAATAATGACCAACATAAACCAAAACTGTTGAGTGTAGGGAAATGTACAATAAAAGTAAAATATTTAACTATTAACTTTCTTAACATCTGAAGGCTGCAAATAATTGTACCCAAGAGCGAGGGGACCATATGCTGTCTTTCCTATGTGCGGCTTTCCTCTGTAACTCACTCCCCTTCAATCACTTTGGCCCCAGGCTTAACCCCAGTTATGCCCTACACTTGTTACCACTATTACCTGTACCCCCCAGGGGAGTCCCTCCCACTGCGACATTATAGAAACACTTCCACCTTACCCATCTACCTGCTTTTTTGGGGGAGGGTGAGCAGGAGCTGTTAAAAGTAAAAGAGAATTCTCCCTTCACTTCCTTCTTTTTTTAACCACTCATGACTCCACCCATCCCAATAGTAACCCAAGAACTACATCCCCAATAATCCCTAACCTCCTCTTCCAGTTCCCTCATTCCTAGACCTTTCATGGTCCTTTTGTTCCCAGTTCCTGGCTTACTCCCACGGGCATTCTAGAGTGAGGTATTCCCACCACCATAGTTGGGCAAATATGGTTCGTATATTTCTCCCAGGTTATATGTTGATTATCATACTTTCAAATTGCTTCCAATGCAAAGAATGATATGGTTTGATCAATGTCTAATTGTGGTGTGATCCCACTAACTGAGCCATTAGTCTATCAGGAAACTACTCTGGCCAAACCTCACCTCGTTCTGATAAGTTCATCAATAACACCAGAGACACACAACAAATTATGCTCCTATCTAAATCATAGCATAGTGACAAGCCTTCTCTGTGATCTTCTATTTAAAGAACAGGCTTCCAAACTGCCTCCATGGGAATAAAATGCACCTGGTGGACCTAGTATGATCCAGCTTTGATGACTTTGCTTTGAAAGTTACATAGTTACATAGTTACATAGTTACATAGTTAAATTGGGTTGAAAAAAGACAAAGTCCATCAAGTTCAACCCCTCCAAATGAAAACCCATCATCCATACACACACCCCTCCCTACTTTTAATTAAAATTCTATATACCCATACCTATACTAACTATAGAGTTTAGTATCACAATAGCCTTGGATATTATGTCTGTCCAAAAAATCATCCAAGCCATTCTTAAAGGCATTAACTGAATCAGCCATCACAACATCACCCGGCAGTGCATTCCACAACCTCACTGTCCTGACTGTGAAGAACCCTCTACGTTGCTTCAAATGAAAGTTCTTTTCTTCTAGTCTAAAGGGGTGGCCTCTGGTACGGTGATCCACTTTATGGGTAAAAAGGTCCCCTGCCATTTGTCTATAATGTCCTCTAATGTACTTGTAAAGTGTAATCATGTCCCCTCGCAAGCGCCTTTTTTCCAGAGAAAACAACCCCAACCTTGACAGTCTACCCTCATAATTTAAGTCTTCCGTCCCTCTAACCAATTTAGTTGCACGTCTCTGCACTCTCTCCAGCTCATTTATATCCCTCTTAAGGACTGGAGTCCAAAACTGAACTGCATACTCCAGATGAGGCCTCACCAAGGACCTATAAAGAGGCATAATTATGTTTTCATCCCTTGAGTTAATGCCCTTTTTTATGCAAGACAGAACTTTATTTGCTTTAGTAGTCACAGAATGACACTGCCCAGAATTAGACAACGTGTTATCTACAAAGACCCCTAGATCCTTTTCATTTAAGGAAACTCCCAACACACTGCCATTTAGTGTATAACTTGCATTTATATTATTTTTGCCAAAGTGCATAACCTGCATTTATCAACGTTGAACCTCATTTTCCAGTTTGCTGCCCAGTTTTCCAGTTTAGACAGATCACTTTGCAAAGTGGCAGCATCCTGCATGGAACCTATAGTTCTGCACAATTTAGTATCATCTGCAAAAATAGAAACAGTACTTTCAATGCCCACCTCCAGGTCATTAATAAACAAGTTGAAAAGCAAGGGACCTAGTACAGAGCCCTGCGGTACTCCACTAACAACACTGGTCCAATTAGAAAATGTTCCATTTACCACCACTCTTTGTAGTCTATCTTTTAGCCAGTTCTCTATCCAGGTACAAATACTATGTTCCAGGCCAACATTCCTTAATTTAACCAGTAACCTTTTGTGTGGCACTGTATCAAATGCTTTAGCAAAGTCTAAGTAAATCACATCCACTGTCATCCCAGAATCGAGGTCTCTACTTACATTCTCGTAAAAAGAAATTAAGTTAGTCTGGCAAGATCTATTACGCATAAAACCATGCTGGCACAAACTCATAGTATTATGATTTGCTATGAAGTCCAGTATCTTATCCTTTATTAACCCTTCGAAAAGCTTTCCTAATACTGACGTCAGACTAACTGGCCTATAGTTTTGAGGCTGAGAACGGGATCCTTTTTTGAATAGAGGCACCACATTAGCAATTCGCCAGTCTCTCGGCACAATGCCAGATCTCAATGAATCCTGAAAAATTAAGTAAAGAGGTTTGGCAATCACAGAGCTAAGCTCGCTAATTACCCTGGGATGAATACCATCTGGCCCTGGACCTTTGTTAATCTTAACATGTTCAAGTCTCTTTTGAATTTCTTCATGTGTGAACCATGCATCATTAGTTGTATTACTAGAATTGGGAGTGTTAAGAAGGAAACCTTCACTTACTGGTTCTTCATTTGTGTACACAGATGAAAAATACGAGTTCAGAATCTGCGCTTTTATTTTGTTTTCATCAACCAGCTGACCCCCCTCTGATAGTAAGGGTCCCACCCCTTCCTGCTTCATTTTTTTACTATTGACATATTTAAAAAATAATTTTGGATTTTTTTTACTGCTTGCTGCAATATCCTTTTCTATAGCAATTTTAGCTTGCCTTATAGCTTCTTTGCATGATTTATTGGCCTCCTTGTACCTTATAAATGTTTCGGCTGTACCAGCTAACTTGAAAGCCTTAAAAGCACGTCTTTTCTTACCCACCTCAACACCAACGCTTCTATTGAACCAAAAAGGTTTTGCTTTGCAACGACGTTCCTTGCTTACAAGTGGAATATACTGACAAGTATATTTATTAAGCAGCATTTTAAAGACTTCCCATTTTTGTTCTGTGTTTAACCCTGTGAAAAGCATTTCCCACTTAATATGTTGCAGAGATGCCCTTATACTGTCAAAGTTTGCACGTCTGAAATTTAGTGTTTTAGTTACTCCCTTATAGAATTGCTTCTGCAACAGAATCTCAAAGGAGACCATGTTATGATCACTATTCCCTAAATGCTCACCCACACAAATGTTAGAGATGAGTTCAGTATTGTTAGTTATTACAAGGTCCAAAAGAGAGTTATTCCTAGTAGGTTCTTGAACGAGCTGGAATAAAAAGTTGTCATTCAGCATATTTACAAACCTACTAGCTTTTTCTGTCTTAGCAACCCCATAACCCCAGTCAATGTCTGGATAATTGAAGTCACCCATAGCAACAACTTGACCCAGCTGTGAAGCCGCTTGTATCTGCAAGAGTAGCTGGGCTTCATACTCGACACTTATACCAGGTGGTTTATAGCATACACCAATGATAATTCTTTTTGATACCTTTTGCCCAGTCGAAATCTCTACCCAGAGTGATTCTACACCCTCACCAGTGCCAGCTATTTTTATTTCTTTAGCGCATGGCTTTAATTCAGGCTTTACATACAAACACATGGCTCTCTCTACTTAATGAGGTTTTTATATAATATCCAGCTTCCTAATAAAGTGATTTACTATCGTTTAAACTCCAGGACCTATTACAGGTGGAGTGTTGAGATTGTATTTTGATATATCTTTTAAATATAAATTTGAAGAGGGGTCCAAGGAAGGGGAACTTGACCCCAAGAAAGTTATGTAAGAGATGCTAACCTTAATCTATAAAGGTTTCCTAAAATGTAGAAACTAAGCTAATGAGGTGGGTGTATTTAATGAGACATTGGGGTTTCCAACAAATACTAAGACCAAGAAAACGCATCCCATGGTTTGAAAAAGAAGATCACTGTGGAAGCTTATTAAGGGTTAAAGCCGTTGTGTGAAAAATGTATACAATGTATGCTTACAGTGTATCTATTGCCAGATCTCGTTGGAATAAATGATTCAGCAGCAGTGAGCTTCCCCGTGTCGCTCTGTTTTTAGAAGGCTTTGTGGTTACCTGGAGGATCATCTGATGAATCCTTTAAGTAACAGTGTCATTATTTGAGGCCTGTCCACTTTTCACACAAATGGGAAATCGATAGTGATTACTGTACACTTTAATTCATGTTCTCATTGTTTGACAGTGAATTTATCATTTCTTTCTTTTGACTCTGACAGAGGCCTTTCTAGATCGGGCCACAACGTATTTAGAAATGATTGCGACCCCCCCAACACAATGGCCCTTTAATGATGCCCTGCAACCCTTTGTAGAGACTGATAAGGACTATTTGACAAAGAGACTAATTCTAATTGACTGTCTTATCTTTTGGTTAAGCCAAGCCTGTGGTAGCCAGAATTTTATTTGGATCATTGTCAAGTAAATCTCAATTTGTGGTGATAACAATGTAAAGGTTTTGGCTCATGTGACAATTGCATTAGGAAATTTCATGTGATTGTGATACTTTTTGATATCATGACACATGTTGGGAAAAAACATGGCTGATAAAATGCCTGAAATCACCATATGTCACATGGGCCAATGGCAAGTCTATGAGGAATGGGATGAAGACTAAAGTGCATTACATTTTTCTTTTGCTGTTGAATCAAATCCACCATCAAAAAGACACTTTTTCCTTCGGGACCCAACTATACTAAACTATACAAAATATTTGTTTCTTCACTCAACACTATAGGGTTCCGCCATATTGATGTCCCCCAGTACCCTCTCCTAGTAACTTACCTACTAGTGAAGCTTAGCCATTACAGGGCAATTAATACTCACCAGATACTATATTTTTAAAACTGTATTTAAGGGGAACCATGAGGGTTGAATGACCTAATATGGATATTGAAAAGGTTGTTTATTTTGTTCAGCTTTTCTTCCCAAATGACAAAAGTATAAATCAATGTCCAAAAGATAATTCATGCTTGAATATAACTGGGATTATGGTGTAATTAGCAATTATAGGAACATAGTAACATAGTAACATAGTAAGTAAGGTTAAAAAAAGACACACGTCCATCAAGTTCAACCTTTTTTTTTATTATTAAATCTGCCTAACTGCCAGTTGATCCAGAGGAAGGCAAAAAAAACCATTATGCTTTACTTCTTTGGGATGCTTTATGGCAGCTTCCAAGAAATATGAATGGATGCAATATAAAATAATTTATAGATTAACTGGAAATGGTGGCCCATTCACGAAATGATGTCACAATTAGTTTTCCAAACATGAATTTGCACCGAATTTATGCGTTTTGCCGCAAGCGAATTAATTCACGAAACTGCAGCAACAATTCATCCGTGAAAAATCTGATGCGTCAAAAATAATTGGGGCACGCATAAAAATTACCGGGCATCCAAATTATTCGGACGCCCATTGACTTTAATACATTTGAACCATATAGTGTCGAGTAAAAAAATTGACGCTTGCATCAGAATTGACATGCACCAACATTATTTTGACGCCCATTGACTTCAATGTGTTTCGCGAACAACACAGATTAGACCATCACTAATCACTGTGGGGCTCATTTATAAACACTGGGCACATTTGCACCTGGGCAGCAACCAATCAGATTATTGCTTTCAGTGTTCACCCTGCAGCTGACTGAAAAAAGCTAATCACTGATTGGTTGCTATGGGTTACTGCCCATGCGCAAATTTGTCCAGTGTTTATAAATGAGCTCCAATGTCTTCACTGCCATTGTTGTAGATTGTAAATTGGTGTAACATTATAGTTGATAAACAAAAAGATGGTTATTGAGATGGAGAGAAGAGATGTAATGGAGTTGGGTATATATCTTTAAGAAGGGGCTGGCTGTAATTCAGGGGCAATTGATAAGATAAGGTAGGCTACAGACAGAGAGTTTTTGCGGGGGGCAGTAAGTTCTAAAGTAATAAAAAGGTCAGTGTATAGTTTAACATGTAGGCTTTGAGGGATGCGGGTGGACAGAGATGTAGGATTAGGAGAGTTGTGATGTTATCTGCTCTGGGATATTCATTTTTGATACTCTTAAGAGCAGCGATTGTTGGTAGGACAAATGGGGCAAGTGTAACTGGGATAGAGATTGAAGGACACTACAATAGGAAAAGATGAAGTAGGACAATAAAGAAACAGTAGGACACAACAGTAGGATGTGATGTTTGGACAGTTTGTCAACTGAGCAAGATAACAACAGGATGGCAACATTGTATTGACCAATCTGAAGACTTTTACTGGTTGTTGAAGAACAACTTGCAGCAGAGTTCTTGGAACTGGATTTAGGTTGGAGAGCCCTAATTTAAATAATGTATGTGAACAAGCCCTACTATAAGATTTGTCTGTTGGTTGAGTGTATAATGGCTCTCTCTACTTAATGAGGTTTTTATATAATATCCAGCTTCCTAATAATAACATTTATGGAAGTTAATATGGAATTCCAAGAAATAGAATATAGGATTTGGGTGGGTAGGGGGTTCCTTTCCATGTGTGTATACTAAAGATGAGAAAACCATTTCAAAGCATTTAAATCTTTATTACATTTGACTCCTGAATGCCCTTTTCAGTAATTATTGGAAGCAATAACACAACAGGGATGGGAATAAAAAATGACTCACCAGAGCAGGTTGTGAGTTTTGTTTAGCTGACATAGCCCCAACCACATTAATGTCGCTGATTTCCATCTACTTCTCAGTTACAGCCATTGGATGTGTGAAGAATTATAGCAAAGCCACTAAATTGGCCAAACAAAATGCCTACGACAGATAAAATGTGTGGCTTAACTTCAGTATATCATTTTTCAACCTATCTGCATCCTATGAACAGGTTTAGGGCAAGAATTAATGTTCTTTGTGGACTTAAGCTTTCAAGACACCGTCGTAGTGATGGGCGAATTTATTCGCCAGGCGGGAATTTGCAGTGAATTTAAAAAAAAATGGATTTTCATCAGCGAATGTGCGCCGGCATCCAAAAAAACGGACGCCGGCATCAGAAACGAGATGCCGGCGACATTTAACAAATTTTTCGGCAAAGCGAAACGGCCCAAATTCACCCATAATACATGTCCGGATGTGATCATTTTATTGGTCAATACACTTGGGGAACTCACCATCAAAGTCAAGGCCAACCCAAGGCAAAATGAAATGATAATTTACTGTAATCACTTGTCTTGCTCTCCATTCACCCTGAGAGTTTTCTCAGGAATATTGCGTGGGAGCACATGAAGGATGAGCAGCTGTTGCTATCATTTCTGAATCCACATACATGCATCCGTCTGATTACTTAAAGTACAAGAAACAACCGAATTGTGATGGGCTACACAATCAGCTTCTGAAAGCATCTAATGGATCTTTCATTCTTCTCTTACACTATTTATGTGTTTGAGCAAAACACTCACCATCACTGAAGGACCTATATGTAGCTAGCTTCAGTCCACAATATGTATCATGCACCCTAAAAAACTGCACCTCTTCATGGCACCCCTATTTTTTTATATAATTTAAAACAAAGGTGTCCTCTCTCGCTCCACTAAGAAGCACGTTTTACACTGAAATACATCAAGTATCACTTACAGGGGCTAAAACAAGTTCAGCAGAAATTAAGTGTCCTCAAGTAGACCACAAACACATGTATCACCAAGGTCCTTGGGTAGAACAGCTGTTATTTATATAAGTAAATAGAAGCCCGAGGATCATTTTTATGTTCTGACCTGATGTTAACCTCCCATCCCTCTCTTTTTTCCTATTCTAGATCCATGCAAATGGTCCTCCAGGGCCATCCTGGACTGACAAGGGAATGATTAAACTGTGTTGAGATGGAAGAGGAAGAGATTAATATAAAGTGATAGTTATTAAAAGGGAAATAATGGGTCAGTCAACCGAGAAGTGCAATATCTACTTGGGGGCTGATTCTTTATTAAAGCTATGCAATAATCTTGACTTAAACACACACATGATCATTTTTTAGGTTTGCTCTAGTTCTGATCAATTAGGATAAATTTAAGGTGCAAATGAATTAGGTATAAGCAAAACGACTATTTTTTATTTTGTGTAATATAGGAGAAGCCTTACTATCCTCTACAAGGAAGCCATTACTAGTAGCAATCATTTTCACAAAATTACCCAATAAATGACCCAATAAGAATAAATAGGTGGCAATAATTAGATATAAGCAGAACTATTATTAGAGGGAATATGTGGGTCTGTAGCTTTGCTGTACACGTTTCTACGCATAATCCATAAACCAAATGCCTCTAGTCTACTATGACTCTCAAATAGTGATGGGCGATTTTGGGGCGTTTTCGCTTTGCCGAAAAATTCGCATAATGGTAAAAGATTTGCGAAACAGCAATGGCGTCCAAAAAAAACGGCACCGGCATCAAAAACAAGACGCCGGCGCCATTTCACTAATTTTTCGCTAGCGAAAATGCACCGGCGTCCAAAAAAAACGGACACCGGCGTCTATTTTTCTTGACACGGGCAAATTTTCAATGGTGAATTTTCACGGCGGTTTCGTGAATTTATTCACCAGCGGCGAATCACGGGAATGCGGCATGAATTTGCGCCTGGCAAATAAATTGCCCATCACTACTCTCAAACCAAATATCGGGGGTCATTGTTGAACTTGAATGTTGTATCAACCCATCTTTGTTTTCCTTATTCATCATCATCACTTGAGTAGGGAAATCTCAGTTCTCTAATGATTGGTGGGTAGAAGCTACTGGACTTGGGTAAATATTGTCCATGCTTCTGAAAGGCAGCCATTACTGGTGGTACCGTATCCAGGATTTGGTTCTATATTCTGTCTTTTTCAGCAGGATTCGGATTTGGCTTAATCCTTGTGCCTGTCCAAACCAAATCCAAATCTGCATATGCAAATTAGGGGCGGGAAGGAAAATCATGTAAATTTTTAAGTCGCAAAACAAGGAAGTGAAAACATTTCTTCCACTTTTTTCATTCCCATCGCTAAATTGCATATGCAAATTAGGATTTGGTTTGGTAATCAGCTGAATATTTCATGAAGGATTCGGCTGAATCCCAAATAGTGGATTTGGTGCATCCCTAATTTCTGGTAGCACGAATTTTCGACAAAATGGCCGAATAAATGACCCAATAAGAATAAATAAAGGGTTTGAATATGATTAAACCCAATAGCATCTGGTCCAGGACAAATTTTATACCCATAAAAGGCAATATTATCATTAAGAAGAACAGTGTACGTATTGCTGCTGCTTCATAATGTGTTTGAGCTACAATATTTGCTGTTACATTTCTGCCCACACTCTGTGAACACTGTAATTAGAAAATATCACTGATAATATCTATTGACATAACGGCAGCCATTTTTTTTTTCTTTTTTCGTTTCCTTACGACCTCAATAGTTTGGAAATGAACATCCAATTCCGCAACGGGAGCACTAAAAGAAAGCCGAGCGCTGTGGCTAAAAGGATTAGCATAATGGCAGGCTTTATTATGCTCAGTAGTATAATTATTTGTCCACTGATATATTTATTTTTTTTCTAACTGCTATTATAAGTTGCTACGTCTGCTAAGAGAATTGCGAATTCATGCTCGGCTGTATTCTTAATGACATCAGCTTGATCCCATTTGTTATGTATTAAAAGGTATGGTGTTGTGTATATATATGGAGGGACCATGTTTAACCCCATAGATTTTCTTCAAAATTATAGAGGCAATTTTACCGGTAATTTATTCAGTGCCTTTAAACCTTTAAGTGTTTTCCTGATTTTTATTTTTATCATCATGTGTAACTGCTAGAGAAGGTACAAAGGACATTTCTCACTTGTGTGGGAGCCCTCAGCAGCCAGACAGATTATTGCTTTCATTAGTCTCTTTGCAGCAGACGGATCAGAGCTCATTTCGTATGTGACGTTATTGGTTTCTAACTTGGGCCTCTTATTTTTATTTCTCACCTAAAATCACCAACCTCACTTATAATTTTCTAACTGCTTATAATAAACTGATTATATACAAGGACAAAGTAACATAGTAGTTAGGTTGAAAAAAGACACACGTCCATCAAGTTCAATCTTAAATCTATATATAACCTGCCTAACTGCCAGTTGATCCAGAGGAAGGCAAAAAAAAACATTTGAAGCCTTTTCAATTGGCCTCAGAGGGGAAAAAAATTCCTGACTCCAAAATGGACCAGTCCCTGGATCAACTTGTACTATGAGCTATCTCCCATATCCCTGTATTCCCTCACTTGCTAAACACCATCCAACCCCTTCTTATACCTATCTAATGTATCAGCCTGTACCACTGATTCACTTCCCAGCTCTCCCTGTAACACCCCTTTCCCTCCTCTAATCTCATTGGCTCCCTCCTGTCTGCTGGGAGGAGCTACTGGTGGATAAAGCATCCGACCCTTCCTTATACCTATCTAATGTATCAGCCTGTACCACTGATTCACTTCCCAGCTCTCCCTGTAACACCCCTTTCCCTCCTCTAATCTCATTGGCTCCCTCCTGTCTGCTGGGAGGAGCTACTGGTGAATAAAGCATCCAACCCTTCCTTGTACCTATCTAATGTATCAGCCTGTACCACTGATTCAGGGAGACAATTCCACATCTTCACAGCTCTCACTGTAACAACCCCCTTCCCAATATTTAGCTGGAACCTCTTTTCTTCTAATCGGAATGGGTGACCTTGTGTCAGCTGGAAAGACCTACTGGTAAATAAATCATTAGAGAGATTATTATATGATCCCCTTATATATTTATACATAGTAGTGATGAATTTGTCCCGTCCCATTCACGAAACTCGAATTTTGACGCCTGCGTTAAAGTCAATGGGCGCCTGAATAATGTTGACACATGGTAGTTTTGATGTGAACGACTTTCCCAAATTTTTTTGACACTGGTAAATTTTTGTGACAGTTTCGCAAATTTATTCACCCGTCGCAAAACTTGGAGATTCTCCCTGAATTTGCGCCAGGCGAATTTATTTTCCCATCACTAATACAAAGTTATCAAATCCCCCCATAAGCACCTCTTCTCCAGCTTGAACAACCCCAACTTGACTTGACCATACAAATAATTCCCTAGAATTTGTCTAAAAGTTAATAAGTTTATTGACCCAGCTCTACTTGGTGGTACCACCAATCATTTCATAGAGATTCAGAGCTGTGTTTGTTTTGTTTCCATCTGGCACCAATTTGTAGATATAAAAACTAAGGGGTATGAACCTTGTCCAATAGATACCCCAAGTTTGTGATGTTTCTTCCTGGAACTCCCTTGCCAACATCAGTGTATACTTGTCATACCAGTATTTGTTGGAGGCCGATTTACACATTTTCATATTTTATAGTTAAAATTTGAATATGGGGGGAAAAAAATCACAAACTCACTAGAATTGTGATTTTATATATTTTCAACCCCTACCATATTTATGAAAAAACTGAAAATGGAAAAACTTAATTGCAAAAATGTATGAAAAAAAACATGATCACCATTGTTCCATTGATTTTTAAGAACTTGACTTTTTCAAGAAAGCTTTAACTATAAAATAGCTTGAATATTGAAAGTACACTTCACTTTGAATTATATAGAAGTTTGTCTAATTTTTGATTTTGATTTTTTTTTATGTCAAAAATGTAAGTTTTGAAACCTTGAATTTGAAAATATTTTAACTCGCTTTTTTCTGGGGGGGTTTCCTGCCAATAACAAAAATTTGAATTTTAAAAAAATGTGCCCCTTAGACAATACAAGGCACATTAGGCAAGAGGGAGCCGAAGGTTGGACTCTATGCCAGGCTATAGATTATGGCAACTAACTAGGAATCTTTAAAACCCTTTTCAAGAAGTTTCATCCAACTAATTCAAATGATCCTGAACAAATCTACCTGGGAGAATGTACCTGGGAAAACAGAAGTTGAGAGCCTCTAAATAATCTACTCATACACCCTACTTATTTCTGCACATTATTCTGTCTCATTTTGAAAAACTTTTTTTTAGCATACTCATCATTTTTTCCAGTTTCCTGTTAGGTTTAAAATATTAATTTATCCACCTCAAATCTTAAATATCCACATAAATTCACTATTTCCTTTTTATAGAATTTATATATAGCGCAAGCCAGTTCCCACTATATTATATTACTATATGCAGGGTCATGGAATTGTAAATTAGCTCCAGATCTGTCATAGGACTTCTTCTTGCATATCGGTACAAAGGGCTGGTGTCATGGGAGAAATTCATGGGTCAGGTAGTGGGTAAACACACCAGCGAGACTGGCAGAGATGATGCGATCGAGAAACTGACAAGGAGAGATATGATTGACGGGTTGATATGATAGGTGGGTGCATAAATCTCAAGTAATTATGTGGGCTTGTAGAGTAAGATGGACAGTCTGACAAAAACCATCAGCCGGATGGATCCCGAAATTATCTCTATCTCGCTAATGTTTCTGACTGGTGGGAGGGAATGAGTTAAAAGAGAGAACATAGACTGGAAACCACTGCCATACTGACATCTTGTCAATGTATATGTACGTATGTATGATTTGTAAATTATTTAAAATATATATAAAATATATATATTATGTAATGAATATCATCTTGAACTACTGTAAGTCTATAAATCTGAGTCCCCACTCATGGAGTGACATGTCTCATATAATTCACTGTGGTGTGGAGATAACACAAAGTGCTTAGTGGACTGAGCATTGTACAACAAGGGGCCACCGGAGGGTGCCAGCACTTATGTTCCAGGTTGCACTGTATTTTCTGTTATTTTTGGACAATAAAGAAGACCAGAAATTTGAGGAAGTATGTCATGCCCTACACCAATGACAATGATTTGAGGCATGAAGATGTTGCTACTTGGTTGTCAGTTGGACTAGTATGTCGAAGGTGCCTACTGGGATGCACTACCCTGGTCTTATAGTAGAAATGGCACTCAGGTTTCCTTTGGAGCAATGGATGTGCAAGCCAGATGGTCTCATGGAAAGTCAGTTCTCTGACAGTCTCCTCTAAAGTCAACTGTCTTGGGACATGCCAATTGGCCAAACTGTTCTGTGTGAATTGAGTACATTGATTAGGCTAAAACTTTCAGTACGAAAAAACATTAAGGGCCAAGATAAGATAATAAGAGTAAAATCCATGTTACATGTAACTCATCGGGCATCCTGTATTACTGTGCCTTACATGTATGTGTGACAAGTCAACAGAAAGGTTTTAAAAACATCCTGAATATTTATCTGGTAGAGACAAAACATGTTAAACCGAGGTTAAGCCTTCCAGTCTGTAGCCAAAGAGAGCAATGTGTCCCCAGAAGTCGTCTGTGAGAGAACAGGCTGCATTTTTATACTTCTCGGTAATCAATTTCAAACTATCCTGCGGGTGCAGAGCATGGTCTGTAGCATTAACTTTCATTCAGGTCAATGGTCTGTTAAGCCACGTAAAGCTGGAGACAGGCAAGCCAGGGTTTCATTTATGTGCATATATGTAATATTGTAAATATATATGTTCATGTAAATAGGTACAAGACATCTAAGTGCAATCAGGGGATCTACACCCCAAATAAGCTTGTTTACTAATTAATGAGCTAACCATAGTGTCCAAGTCTTCTGAATGTGCTACTTTCTGTTTAGAGTCAATTAGTACTTAGCAACAATTCAGTCACATATGTTGAATTACATTCATACAGTATGTACTGCAACTCTCTCCCACCCTCTTTCTTCTCTCTCTCTTATTTCTTCTCTACATCTGTCAACTTCTCTCCCACTTTTCCCTCTTTCTTTTTCCATTCTTCCTTTTCTTTCTCTCCACATCTCTACTTTATTTCCCCCTATCTCTCTCTATTTCCTTCCTTCCTTCCTTCCTTCCTTCCTTCCTTCCTTCCTTCCTTCCTTCCTTCCTTCCTTCCTTCCTTCCTTCCTTCCTTCCTTCCTTCCTTCCTTCCTTCCTCCTCCCTCCCTCCCTCCCTTCCTTCCTTCCTTCCTTCCTTCCTCCCTCCCTCCCTCCCTCCCTTCCTTCCTTCCTTCCTTCCTCTCCAATGTCTCTACCCCTGTCCTTCCTTCCTTCCAACTAGTAAATAACCTTCCTTCCTTACTTCCCACTCTCTTTGTATATCTCCACTGTCCCTACCTTTGTCCTTCCTTCCAACCAGTACATAGCCTTCCTTCCTTCCATCCTTCCTTTCTTCTTTCCACTCTCTCGTCCCTTGTTCCTTGCTTCCCCCTTGTGCTGCTCTTCCCCCCCCTCTACTTTATAAAGAGTAACATGTATCACACTGCTTTAGAAATGATGTCATATCCCAAAAACCTGGATCACAGTGCAAGCCTAAGGAGAACGTGATATATTGCATAATCTTGTCACTAGAGTAGTCACACTAGGTGATAATATATAGCTGCCATTTTGGGAGTATTACCCTGATCAGTTAATCATTGTAACAGCACTGCATTATGTGGCTAATTATGATTGCAGGACATAGGCCCATTTCTGCTTCCAAGCACTTTCTCTTGTTCCTGGGAAAGTTCTCATTGCCCTGATTTAGCACTGAAATTAAATGCAACTCTACCTCTCTGTTTGATTTGTCAGCTGGAAGCTTGGCTAAAAGTGACTCCAACAGTCGGCTCATCACCTTGCCCCACAAAGAAAAGTATATTCCTTGCCTTTGCAGTAGTAGGATTTTTTTTTTTGCTGGCAAAAGATTGTTTGGATTGCTGTAAAAATATTTTAAAAATGTGGCATAATTATTTTTTTTGCCCTATGACTGGCTAACAAGGTACAACAACAACAACAAGAACCAAAAAATACAAAATTTTTAGAGGAAATAAATGTTTATACTTTATTTTGACCTTTTAGCTCAGTCTTGTTGATTTTCTGTATTTCACCCTCTTTATTTTCTAAAATGTACCTATCTTCTCATTTTTACTTGCGTCCCTCGTTGCTCAACGGGTTAAGAAAGCCCCAGTGGTGGGGTAATACCATCTAAAACCTGAATGTTAAATGCAGCTTATAAAGCCTTCTGTGCTTATGGGAAAAGGAAATGTACAGTAACTGCAAAACAATCATGCTTAAAAAAAAAAATAATAATAATAAAATAAAATATCTCTTCTAGTTGTTCACTGTTGGCCTTTTGCTTTAATTACTGCTCTGATGTATTTTCTTGTAAACATCATTAAACAACAAATATTTATACCTCTGAAATATAATTAAAAAATCTCCATGAGGGTTCCACACGCAACTGTGTGTGAAGTCGCTAAGTATTCTGGATATACGGCCAGAGCTCGGTATTTACAGGGAAATCGCTTAACGGAATATTTTACTGCGCAGGAAGAGGAGACAGTAATTTTGCTCCATTTGGAGTTATTTTTTTCCGTATTAACTCCCGTTGCGTTATTAATGCGGTTGCATTCTCCAGGCTTCACAAATGAGAGAGATGGAAAATGAACAGTGAGAAGCAAAATAAATGGCAATGGGGTTTGGATGACCCATTAAGGCTTGTTCCACTGTTCTAAATGAGGACCGGTGGTGGAAGACCCAATGGTTCATTAGAGGTGTCTAGAGTCATTATTGGATAGCCACTTTTCTCTCTTTCTTTTTCTAAACCCTCTCCCCCATTAATTATAATTATTTTCATCCAAAGCCCTCCTGTCAGTCTGATATCATTATAAAATGACACATGCAACCTCTATATTGAAGGTAGAGTATACAGAGAACATACGAGGCTAGGGTACCTTCACCTTCAAATCGAAAGTGGAAAACAATTTTCAAAGTCCTATTTCAGAAACAAAGGTGTCAGCACTATCACCAAGACCCCTTCCGTACACACACAACAAGCTGGGAACTCCATCTAATGTAATTGAACAGATGTATTTAAATAAACCCATACTGTGCTGTTTTAATGAGTCCAGCTACCTGTATCTGCAGAACACACTGGGTAAACGATCCTTCTCCCCTTTATTTTACAGGCTGCGCCTTCCTTACATACTGTGAAAGAGAATCTGCACTAAAGGCCCAGAGTGCTCTGCATGAGCAGAAGACACTGCCAGGGGTAAGTCCACCTTGACTTTGGTATTGTGTCTCAGTGATCTTCATGGCAAAGTTTTTCTCTGACATATGACAATGCTGGATAGTTATCAGTTTGTTGGTCTAAGAATGGAGTCTATCACCATTTAGGGTTTTTTGTAAGTAATATGTACTGTAAGTAATATATAGGTAATATGGGTTTCCACAATGTACACCTTATTGTAACATCCAAGTGCCTATGATGTTGGGCAGATATTGCCATTTATCAAGGGGGTATACTTATTATTCAGGGGTGTGAATGATGGCAGAATTACCGAAAAGTTGGAATCATCTGCTTGATTACATTGGAGAGTTGGAGAGTGGACAATATTGGGAATTAGACTAGATCAGTTCTTGCTTGTGTATTGTGTAACAATCCTGGGCTAATCATAATTTGTGCACACGTTGACGTCCTTCATGAAATACAACTTATGTATTATCATCCTTATCCCTGAAGAACATCATATTGTCCAAATGTGAAAAGACTGTTATGCTGTGGACCATGGCCCCAAAGACTGGACAATGGCCTGGAGACAAGGAATTGCGTTTGTGTGATATATATTCTATATGTCAGGGATGTCCAACCTGAAGATCTCAAACTGTTATTGAGCTTTAACACCTGAAGGTGTTGGGGTTTGAAGATCAGCAGCAAATAGTAATGAAGGGATGGGTAAATATTATAGAAAAAAATGGAGGAAACCTCTTGACCAAAAAATGAACATCTTCTGACTGAGTTCCAACCCCGAGTTCTTAAGAGAGTCTATGGTTATAGCATCTGAATTTAGATACATCTAGTATGTTGTCTCTAGTTTTGACAGTTACATTCACATAGGCTCTTCTTTTATACTATACAATCCCCAGGTCTATGTTGCAGGCTCTTGGCATATGAGTTTATTTCTGAAAAGACAAACCATGGTTGAATTCTTTGAACACATACAAAAACCTTGGATACAGAGCTATGTATAGTAAATGTCAATTTGTGGCATTCTTTGAAGACAGGTTCTTTTCAACCTTCATTATTTTAATCAACAACATTTTAGTGCATAATTGTATTTTTCATAATGATTTCATGTTGAGCATGTGTGTAAGATGCCCAGGCTCTTGCGCACTCCTGTGTGTAAATGGAATTGGCTGTGTTATGGCTGGTGAACATGGAACATTCTGCTCATTCTTTAAATTCTTATCATTTGGTGGATGTTTGGTGGGATGGAGTGAGGAAAGCAGTTTTTCTGTAAGATGACGATTTTATAAATTTTGGAATATGGATGAGGAGGTGTAAATTTTTGTGTGATTTAAAAATAACTTCTAGTATCCAGATTTGCTAAGGGGCACCAAATGGCACCCCTGCTTGGTTACAGGTTACACCAAATGCATGTGCTGACCAATTTCATAGATGATAGATCAATTCCATTCATTAGGGTTAATATAAAATGAACTACAGAAGATAATTAAATACATTATTATTAACCTCCAACCACTCCTGTATTGTTTTTTTTTAATATAGCCGTATTTAATAACAATATTTTACCCACAATCCCATGACCTGCAGCCATGCTTACATTTTTTATGGGGCTAATTAATCATTTCATGTATAAATGTGAAACCTTTTAAATTAATTCAATATGGCCTTTACATGATCGCCAAATTTCTCTTAACATTAAATTAATTCAATATGGCCTTTACGTGATCGCCACATTTCTCTTAACATTTTGGCCACAGGAACCGACAGTATGGGTTCAAGGTAATGATTTAGCTTTTTTATCAAATGTCATTATTCTATTATTCTTTGGAGAACTAAGTCATTATTCTATTATTCTTTGTGTACTAAGTAGGGCTGCATATTGGGCCTTCTGTTTATGATCTATGCACAGTGCAGGGTCCGAGGTCCATCGTAAATAATACCTCCATATGACATATGGAACAGTACTGCCTATTGCCTATACATGGCTTAAATTTGATTTTAATATATGCATACCATCTTCTTGACCAATAATTTAAATGATATCTAAAAACAAGCACTGTTTCTTTAAATAAAGATATGAACCATTGTTGACCTGGTTGTGTAAATTCAATTCCTTGAAGTAGAGAGAAGCATGTTAGCGGCTGCTTTATATGTAGAGATCAATAATGCTGCTGACTGCCACATAACTGCATCACAGTGGTGGCCAATTCTGAATGATCAGACACTTACATTCACCTATGGTTAGAGGGTATTCCTATAAATTTAGGCAGAGATAGTTTAAGACAAAATGGGGACCTAGGACATGACAGTGATTTGTGAAAACCATATTGTTCCTCTGCGACTGGGGAATTTTTCCCAGAGACACAACCAAAGCTATATTAGGTGTCTGCAGAAAGTCAAATGTATTGGACCCTGGTGACATTCAAGCTAAGATTGAGACTTAAGTGGGAGACTCTAGGGCAGCATGACTAGAGTTGGACAGGATGGGGCAGTAGGACAATATATTGACAGCTGGGTAAGATAGAAACAGTTGGGAAAGATAAAAAAAGAAGGAAATTATGCTGGCAATAGGGTAAGATTGTGACAGTGGGACAAGATGTAGACAGGTTGGCATGATGAAGTAGGGTAAGAAAGTAATATTAGAGCAAAATAGAGATGGTAGGGCAAGATGTTGACAGGAGGACAAGTTGGGGACAGTAGGTAAGGATGCAGACAGTAGGACAAGATGTAGAAAGTAGGGCAAGATGGAGACAATAGAGCAAGAAGGAGACAGTAGGGCAAGATGGAGACAGTAGGGCAAGATGGAGACAGTAGGGCAAGATGGAGACAGTTGGACAGGATGTTGACAGGAGGGCAAGATGCAGACAGTAGGACAAGATGGAGAAAGTAGGGCAAGATGGAGACAGTAGGGCAAGATGGAAACAGTAGGCCAAGATGGAGACAGTAGGACAAGATGTTGACAGGAGGGCAAGATGGAGACAGTAGGACAAGATGGAGACAGTAGAGCAAGATGGACACAGTTGGACAAGATGGAGACAGTAGGACAAGATGGAGACAGTAGGGCAAGATGGACACAGTTGGACAAGATGTTGACAGGAGAGCAAGATGCAGACAGTAGGACAAGATGGAAACAGTAGGAAAAGATAGAGACAGTAGGACAAGATACAGAAAGTAGGACAAGATGTTGATAGAAGGACAAGTTGAGGACAGTAGGTAAGGATGCAGACACCAGGACAAAATGCAGACAGTAGGACAAGATGGAGACAGTAGGACAATATAGAGACAGTAGGAGAAGATGTTGACAGGAAGGCAAGATGGAGACAGTAAGCACAGATGCAGACAGTAGGACAATATGGAGATAGTTGAGCAAGATGGTAACATGAAAATTAGATGGATATTGTAGGACAAGGTGTCGACAGGAGGGCAAGATTAAGTTAATAGGTTAAGATGGAGATAGTAGGGCACGATGTTGACAGTTGGGAAATATGATGAATAGGACAAGATAGCTGAAGTCCCAATATGAAGAGCATAGCCTGTCACTCGATGCAACTTTTCTTACTGGACACTATTGTAAATGACCACAATATACTAATAACACCCTCTTTTAGGAGAATGCCAGAAATTCTAAAAACTAGAATAGACTATACAGACTACATAGACCACATCTGGCTCTATGCAATGAGCTACACTGTCTCTGTTAATAATATAATGATAATAATCCTAATGCAGAATGAATATTAATGAGATCAATATTTTCCTGTTCTTACATGTAGTTACATAAATAAACAGAAATTAATTGAGCTTGAAAGAGACAGGACTCTGTTGTGTGATATTCAAACTTTGGCTGCTAATCTTACAGTGGAGGGTTTGTGGTTTTAAATGGAAAATATACATTATCTTGCATTTAATCCACATTGAATCATCACTATAGTATATAACATTCCTTCTCTGTATATTTGTACTTATACATATGGGAGGAGGAGGTGCCATATTGATTCCCTTAGACAGTACAGTATGAGGGTATAGCTTATTGTGTGCCCAGAACATTCCTTCTTTGTATACAGTATATGTGTACAAGAGAAATGGCTCATGGAAGCCCTGTTCCGCCACCCAATTTCTTTTTATCTTGCAGTGTAGAATAAAGAGCACAAAGGGAAAATTAGGATAGGACAGTGATCACACCCAATGTGACTTTAGGAAGGGCCTCACGTCACAAGCACTTTCTATAAATAAATCCATTAGTGAGAAAAGGAAAAGTTTTACCCAAGCTGCCTTGCAAGGAACGGATACTGGATGTGAAGATATTATTCCTTCTGAATCTTCTGATAGGATTAACAAAAGCACATGGTTAAATATTTAAATACCAGTGTGGGTTAAAGCTGTTTTCATATTGCATGACCCCAGCTATTTGCCTTCTTACAATGATGAGCGTTCAATAGCTCGCAAACGCGCCAGCCACTTAGTAAAATGCGTACGGGGCCAGATGGGGCCCCTCCAGTGGGAGATCTTATCGGTTTGAATTAATAAAAAGCAGTTAGCCTGCATTTACTCTTTTTTATGTATCATATATATTTAAGGTTTGGGAAGAGCATTAGTTTAATGTATAGCGTGGAGGGCACCAACACGATAGTCCTGTGCCTTTAAAGGAATTTTATTGGAGACGTTACTAAAATCAGACTGGTTTTTTTTTAATCTTGTGTAAGCAGATTTAGGGGCTGTTCCTGCTGAATTGTGCTTAGTACAGGGGAATACCTATGCTGCCATAGTTTTATGGGATCTCTCTGTACAGACTATGAGCAAACTTAGGGACTGTTCCTGCTGAATTGTGCTTAGTACAGGGAATACCTATGCTGCCATAGGTTTATGGGATCTCTCTGTACAGACTATGAGCAAACTTAGGGACTGTTCCTGCTGAATTGTGCTTAGTACAGG
Organism: Xenopus laevis; assembly: GCF_017654675.1. Classification (NCBI taxonomy): domain Eukaryota; kingdom Metazoa; phylum Chordata; class Amphibia; order Anura; family Pipidae; genus Xenopus; species Xenopus laevis. The sequence continues at coordinate 227,813,211 of NC_054371.1, forward strand.
GAATACCTATGCTGCCATAGTTTTATGGAATCTCTCTGTACAGACTATGATAAAACTTAGGGGCTGTTCCTGCTTAATTGGACTTAGTACTATGGGAGTAAGGAGCATATTCCTGCTGTAGCTATACTTGTATAATGCTATTAGTCTCCATGGGCCAACTCATCATTTTCCAAAGGGATTCTGTATGAAATAAGGCAACATTGTATGTGACCAACTCATAACAAATACCCCACATTTCTTCACTGATGGGGAAAAACATTGACTATATTGAATATCATAATGCTGCTGTTGCTCCATTCATTCAGCTTTTGGACAGCGTCCAACCAATCACATTACTGAGAAGACATTCATCCCATCAGTTAATAAATACCGTATACAATGGAGCTGGTTCTGCCTAATGGAACATTAAATAAACCAAATGGAGGGATGGGGACCATTCAATAATTCACTCTTTTTTATTGCACTTGGCCCCATTGAATGCAGATTGCTGTATGGTATAACACAGGCAAAGCTGAATGATTCAGCACATTCATGGCTGTCGTCGCAGGCACCTGGGGCACAGATACCTTATTTGGAACCCCAGATCTTTAATAATACTCTTAAAGTATAAAGAAAACAACATCTATACAGACTTGAACATAACTAGAATATAAATGAATGAATTAGGCACAATGGTCAATAGAGAAAAGGCTGATCCAATGAAGCACGTAGAACCATGTGAGATGGTGTACTTTTCTAATGCACACTGGGTTGTCTACAGATTGAAGGGATCCTGGGCAGGCTTTATGGGACCCCACCCAACCAAGGGCAATTTTGTTGTTTTTTGAAATTCAACTTGTAGGATCCCCAACAGATTTAAAGAAGAAATCTTGCCCTACTATCTCCATCTTGCCCTACTACTGCCAGTGTCATCATGCCCTACAACTCTACATTTTGCCATGCTGTCACCATCTTATCTACTGTTGCATTTCTTATCTATAGTTGGCATCTTGCCTGACTGTGATCTTGTGGCCCTACTGTTGCCATCTACTGCTGCCATTTGTCCCAATGTCTCAATCTTGCTCTTCTGTCCCATCTTGTCCTACTGTTTCCATTGTAACCTGCTGTCTCCACCTTGCCCCACCATGTCCCACTAAACATTGTTCACCAATCTACAGTGGCTGCTCTAAAAAATCCAACATATTTGAAGAACATTCCTATTTAAATCCCAATAAAAAAATGTTAATTACTCAAGATTTTCAGAAAGAAAGAAACTAATATAGTAGTTACAGCCATTTTATTTAACTCCCATTTGAAGGTCCAAATAAGAAAGTTGTATCAGCCATTAAGCTATAGTTTCAAGAATATCTAGGATATCAAACATATATTCACCCCAAATCACATCCTAATTGACCTTCAAAATGGGCCTCCGGGTATATCCAGGAGAGGAAATGGCCATTCTCCCCAGCTCTCACCCTAACTGGCTTTCAAGCTGAGCCCCCTACAATAGATGTCCCATCCCAAGGGAAGAAACCACACCTTTTGGATACTGCTGCTCCAAATTATGGAAAGACCCCTTGTCAAAGAATCCCCAGGTCCCAAGCATACCAGATAATAGATCATATACCCATAATGACATCAGTAATGAGAGACAACATGGCCTTTTTGTTCATCCTTTTTTGGCCCAGTTCCCTGTTGCTGATGGATTTTGATGGATTCTGCAGACAGTCTGGGTGACATCACCATATTTTCGAGTTGATTCTTATCACTTGTATTGAATTATAATATGTCCCAAGTGTCTTGAGGCAGAAAGGAACGGAATAGGATAAGACAGATTTGTCATTTATTGGTTAAAGGGCAACTTATTCCATTAAACGAGAATGTGCTGCATTTACATGTAATGACCCCTCAGCCTGCATGTTCCCAAATTCTTCCTCATTTCTACAAAACACAATTATCATACTTTTATGACACTTATACTCAGAGCCAGAATTAGAGGAAAGCAAATCTATCTTTAACAGGATTGGATAGAGTGGGGTCATGAGAATGGTCTAGGTGTAACAGGGTGTGGCCGGTATATGATAGGTACATGGGGTTTTGGCACAATTGGCTTGGTTGGAAGGATGGGGGTATGATATTGTATAAGCAATCCCATTTCTTTTTCAATGGGGCCCCATTCTACTTGCTGGGAGGGCCCAGCTAACTCATTGTTACAAAAACATGTTACCTCCGACCCCCCCCCCCCTTAAACTGAAAGGGTTACCCTCCAGCTCTAAAGCTAAAATGTCTGATGACGGATGAAGTCTAAAGCCCGACTTCACATAACACTAATGGTAAAAATTTGCAACTGTCTCTCTGAACTCATAATAATGTCATGGTGGCTTATTTAAGGAAACCAGTGCTTGTCTTCATATAAATGATGGCACCGGGATACTGTTTTATGGCTCCTGTGTGAGTAGAGACGTTTTATTTATGACAGCCCTATCTCTGCCTGGTAACACTCTCCTGCATTATCAGATGCACTTCATCACCATAAAACAGAAAAAGATGGAAGTAAAAGTGAAAGGAGGGAGGGAGATGAAAGGTTCTTCGGGTCAAAGGTCTACGTCCTCCTTTACATGAGTTTACAAAGGAACCATATAAAACCTTTTCTCCGCCTGTCACTACTTAGAACAATGCTCGAGGCAGCCTGGAGTATATATAATTACCTGGAGAACTAGGGGAACACAAATGTCACCGGCTTGTAGAAAGTTCTTAGCTCTTACTTGGCATTTAATGCCAAGGTTTCTAGTTTATCCAAATGAAGGTCAGATGGTTCTTGGTAGGACCATAGTGAGAGAAGATAATGCATGAAATCTCAACACTCAAGACCTTTAGCCAAATAGTTGTACAAAAGTGGCTGGTGCTTGATACAATTCAGTTGGCCGAGAGGCCGTTGAACCTCGGAATTAAACTTAGGGCCCCAAGGTAGAGCATAGCCACTTGAACCATCGTGCTAATCAGAGGAAATGTAATCCTTGGAAACTTTCCATTACACATGAATTAAACATTTTCTGTGGTTTTAAAGTTATTTGTAAATGTAGCTGATACTGGAAGTAGCGTCACTGTTCCCCACACTGACTACATGTGCCGTTGAAACATGGTAGAAATAGTTGGCTCCTCCTTCTTCCTCTCTTGCCAAGTCCCACAATGCATTGTGCCCATCAGACAAAAGAGAAAAGGGTTTTACCTTCTTGTAAGTGTGCCAATGAGATATGGTTAACGTTAGCATAAATCCAACAATAAGTGGGTTATTTACTAAACTCTGGTCGGGGTTTTGGGGGCAAAGCTCAAATGTTTTGGGTCTTTTTAAAAATTCGATTTTTTGGAGATTAATTAAAGCCCAATTCAGCAAAAAGCCAAAACATCCGCCATCTCAGACCTGCTGAGTAGGGATGGGCGAATTTTTTCGCCTTGTTTCGCCATGGAAATGACGCCCATAGACTTGTATGGCGGTGTGCATCAAAAAAAAGACGCGCATCAACATAAATTTTGCCGCGCGACAACATTTTTTTGACGCCCATAGACTTTAATGGGCGTTGGCCTGTGGCGAATTTTTGGCGAAACGAAATGGCTCAGATTCGCCCATCCCTACTGCTGAGTTTGTGTATAAGTTAATGGCAGAGGTCCCTATCTTATTTTATATAGTTTCTGTGGTCTGAGCTGGAATTAGCCTTAAAATCTGACCATTTCTGGGTTTTCGGGTAAAAAATATGAAAAATGAATGCTTTGCAGGGCAAAGTCTAGCAATTCAGGAAAAAAACAAAAAAAATTTATTATTCGGTTTTTCACTTGATTTGATCGAGTTTTTACCCAAACCCATTAAATTGAGCTTTTTTAATAATAAATAAGGAAAAATTGGGTATGGAAGTTTGGTCGTGGTTTTTTAATTTAAAAAAAATGTGAATGTAACAACAGTTGGAGCTTTTGCTGGGCTTCACAGTAAAATAATGGGAATTGGAGAGCCACATCAGTGGATTCTGGGAGTTGTAGTTCAACAGCAACCTAGCCAGAGAAGATTGGGATTCCAACAGCTCCCAGAATTCTCAGCCGGCCATGCCTGGATTTTGATGGCTGGTAGGGAGTTGTAGCACAGACACAGCGGGTTGTATTGAGGCGTTATCATTATCTCACAGATAAGTGCAATTTTCAGAAGTTGCCGTGCACCACTTTATAGGCTCAGATTGCCTGCCGTTAAGTACAGAGCAAATTGCTTGCGTTTACTCGGCTACAGGGGGGTGGGGGCCCCATGTGATGGCGGCTATTTGTGTCTGATTGCTGAATTTGGTGTTTTAGAGCGCAGTATCCCCTGCTTATCACTGTGTCGTATTGATCCTTCCCTGTTTATAGATTCCTCCTGCCGCATCCTTCCATATACAAAACTCTCTTCCCATATGCGATTTGCAGGGGGGGTGGTCCTGCCATTAACTTGCCCGTTGTTTATTTTCATACTCCCAAACAGCTAAACGATGAACTATATTAGTCCTTTAATAATTTATAGAAAATCTTTGATGTTGTAGTAATTATATTAAAGGTCACATATCAAAGGTAATTTAGGTGAGCGGCTGTGATGGTTTCTCAGAAGCAATCAATATCCCTGTCCGTGGCGCCGATCTCACAAACGGGGCTCCCAGATTAAAAAAAAAAGGCTTATTACCAGGCAGACGGGCACTGGGGAAATCAAGAACAGATTGGAGAAGAACTATTCTTTGCCTACATATAATTAACACTATTCACCATAATCTGCGCTAATCCTTCGGATGGGAGGGGTTACGGCCGGAGTGGAGGGGAATAGGGACATGTTTCCATCAGTATTTCTGATGTCTCTGGTCTGTTCTGCTTTGATGTGTCTGGGGAGGGCATGAATAATCCATTTACTACAGAAGAAATTGATTAAATTCCTATATATGGGAGGATCATTCATAATGGGCAGCAGGGTGGCTCAGTGGTTAGTTTTGCAGAACTGGGGTCCTAGGTTCGATTCCAGCCAGGGGATTATCTGCAAAGAGATTGTATATTCTTCCCAGGGGTGTAACTATAGAGAAAGCAGACCCAGTGGCTGCAGGGGGGACAGGGAACAAGGGACCAGCAAGGAAAACTGTCACTCAACAGGCAATTCAAACAGGGGACTTCCCCAATAAAGAATCTCTAAGGAATCCTCTGAACCACTTGCCTACCTTTGAGTGAGGACACAGGGGGCCGGCAGGGGGGGGAGTGGGTCAGTGAGGGACAGGGAGTAGGTGTGGTAGTAGATTTTTTTCGGCGAAAAATTCTCGAAAAAAATTTTTCGGGTGTTTTGCGAATCGCGCAAATTCACCGTGAATTCGCGCCTTGCAAATAAATTCGCCCATCACTAACCACTGGTCATTCCCATGTCTACCTGAGTTTCCTCCAAAATGTACAGGCTGGTGATAAAACTAACCCAAGTCTGTGTGAATGTGAAAGAGAACTTTTCACTTAGATTGCAAGCTCTGCTGGAGCAGGGAATGATATATAACCTCTGTAAAGTGCTGGGCAATATGTCGGCACTATATAAATAAAGGTTCTCAAATGGTATGACTAGCAAATGCAAAGTAGTACATTAGGGAGTGGTTGGGGAAACCTGGATGTTTTATTGTCTGTCTTGGATATTCTTGAGACACTATAGCTTGGTGATGGTATAACATTCTGTATAATAATCCTATAGTCTTCATTTTTTTTTTTTATAATTTTTCAGTTACTTAGCTTTTTGTTCAGCAGCTTTCCTTGGCTTGGAATTTCAGCAGCTATCTGGTTGCTAGGGGAGGAGGTGGTTTATACAGAGCTCATTAACTCTAGTTAAACTAGCTCAGCTCAAGACCCTAACACTTTTCTATATATATATATATATATATATATATATATATATATATATATATATATATATATATATATATATATATATACTGTATATATCAAAATAGGATTTTTTTATTAAAAGCACAGGTAGAATGGATAATAATAATAAAAACTTAGCAGTATTAGTAGTAGTTTTTTGATCACTAGAGATGCCTCACTATGGAAAGGATTTGTATTACTTATGTTTTTTTGTAGAGATAAAAACAAGAAAGAAAAAGAAGGAATGAGGGAGTTAAGGACAAAAGTCTCTTCTTGTTCTCTAGACTCATATTCGACATTGTCTCCATGTAATTCAGAATAAATGTAATTTATAAAATACAATTACAAAATGTTTCAGCAAAGGCAGTGGAATTAAAAAAATATATATTCCAGCAATAAAGCAGAAAAGCTTAGTGGCTGCTCGTTTGTCTCAGGGAAAGTTCAGGCTGAAGGCTAATGCTAAAAAATACGACTCGTCTGTCAAGATCAATGTTTTTATTTCATTATTGTGCAAATAAGGACTGCGTGTTTAGGATGGAGGCAATAACATCATTCATCTTTTTTGACTTATTGGCTGTGTTATGGGGTATATTGGGCAAAATAATTTCAAGATCAAATCACATTTACAGTAGCAATGCCCTATCTGTAAACCTGTATTTACCACTGAACTGTCCCAACATCCTTGGTCGTAGCTCAGTGGTTTTCATGTATTTAGAGTAGTATTTCCGTTGATGGAGGTCAGCTGTGTTATACAGTTTCCAACATCCTTAAATGTGAACTGGTTAACCTCAGTCTCATCATATGTTTCATGATATGAATATGTTTTTGGCTACTAGGGTACATCTCACTTTTATTCCATAAGGTTAACGTGGTTGTATTCTGCTCAAGCCCAGTTGGAGGTTCAACCATTGGTCAGGATCACCTGTAGGTCATAACAAGGTTACAGACATGGGAAAACATTGAAGCAACAGTTGTTAAGACATAGTTCCAAAAGAATGTGGATCATCAGATAAGTTGTTGCCCCATATATCACCATAATCGCCCTTCAGACTGAGGTTCCAGGAGTATCTATTAGACCAAATAGTCATTCCACCCTAACACTTTTATTCCCTAAGGTATTCTGTTTAAGCCCCATTAGAGGTCCAACATCAATTGCAATTCAGACATAGTTCAACATCTAAAACATCAGATACACCTTCACTCCAGATGTCGCCCTAATTTACTTTCAGACTACAATTCCAGGAGTATCTAGTGAACCAAAGACAAGTAGCCATTCCACCCTAATACTTTTATTCCCTAAGGCAGTGGCTGTATTCTGTTCAAGCCCCATTAGAGATCCAACCATTGGTCAGGGTCATCTGTTGATCATAACAAGGTTAAAGATATGAGACAACATTAATGTAACAGCCATTTAAACTATAACAAACAAGGGAAAGTTGTGCTCACCACTATTTTTTAAAACCATTAGGCGGGGGTGCAATGAGGCTGTGACCACAAAATACATATAGTCAAATACAAGAGTCCTCTGCACTCAACCCATTATCAATATATTTAAGACAGCGACATTTTGTGCATACTGCTACTAAAAAATGCCTTACCCTTTAAACAAAACAGGGATTGTTTGTCCATATATTGCAATATATTTAAGCTGGCCAACTACGTCAAAGTCATCCCATATCTGGCCAGTCCTATGCTCAATTTTATCTGATTCATTAAGAATTCTATTGCTTCATTATACATTTTACAAAGGGACTTGGTTTTACCTGCAACTTAACTTGCTGCTTTCAAAGTAAACCTCCATACTTGGCTGCCCTTTTATTAGACACCAGTGGGATCACCTGACTATAGCTGGGAAGGGTGGGAGCTACAACATGGAGCTGGTCACTGCTCCTGTATAAACTATAACAAACAAGGCCAAACAGCCATTTAAACAACATCTAGAACATCAGAAATCAGGTTTTCACCCCAGATATCTCCCTAATCAACTTTCAGTAGTATCCAGTGGACCAAAGGCCCTAAAGCTGTCTCCACTGCTCTAAAGCCACCATGCCCAGGGAAGCCAGCCCATCATTTTCAGGAGCTAGTGCCCTAAAGGATAACGTTTAGCAAATAGCTATAGTGATAACTTCCTATGATAGCCTGAAATATCAATTTTGGTTTACCTTGGGCTATATTCAAACCTATGCCAACACTAGGATTACAGGCAACCTTCCATGTTTCCATACAATTATTGATACTCTATTTTGGTGAACTAACTGCCCAGAAACACTCTTCTTATTTGTGAGCAACATAAATTAAAATCCATACCAATCTATGTGTTGCAGAGATTTGGTTGTAAATCAAAGTTCATTAAACCCTGATAGACAAGAACGGTTCCACTGATTAAAAGAGTCTTTTGAGCACACAGGCTGCTCTTGTGCCCTTTAAGTTTTGAAAGGGAACACATGTTTAATTGTCCCCTAGGGAAGCGCTGCCTTTATATCTTGTTATAAATAAAGTGCACGTAGCTGTACAACACACCTGGGGTGGGGAAAATGTATTGATGTTGCATATTCACAAATTCTGAAGGGCACATCTTCTGGGAGGCTTTTCACATCATACAAAGGATGACTTGCTGCAGCTGACCATAAGGTCAAAGGTTTGACTTTTCTATTCCTCTTGAAGATAACAGCTCTCCATTTCCCCCCTCGCCCCATGTAGTTTGAAATTACAGTTCTGCTCAGCAAATGAGATAAAACACCTGGTTACCATCTGCTTTGTAAACATTAGAGTTGCATTTCTGTAAAGACTGTCTATGGCAACCCACTGTGCCAACCTCTGGAATCCAAGGTCCACGTGTCTTGTGCCAGGTTAAAAAAACGGTAGCACTGCAGGTCTATCCAAGCCACCCGCTACAAAGGTGAATTATAATACACGAATAACATGTGAAGTTCTTTTTTCTTTAAACTTCTAGACGAGGATTTATTGTGCGTGTTCCATGTGATATACTTGGAACACACTTGATACTTGATAACAAGGAAATCATATCATGCATTAATGTCATAAAGTAGGGTTGTCCGGCCAACATGCCTCCAACAGTCAGTGAGGCTCATTTATTAACACTGGGCAAATTTGCCCATGGGCAGTTACCTATAGCAACCAATCAGTGATTAGGTTTTTAAAGCCAGCTGTAAGTAGAACAATGAATGCAGCAATCTGATTGGTTGCCATGAGTAACTGCCCGGGGGCAAATTTGCCCAGTGTTGATAAATGACCCCCAGTGATGTGTTGATAATTTTGTTGCAGAAGATGTTGTATATTAAGAGCAGGTTTGAAGACTCTTTGGAAGGTTTTATCATGACACACAACAGACTAGAGATATTAAACACAACACAGGGCATTTCAATTGGATGAGACAAAACATATCTACTAAATTATTTCAGACTATTGACTGACTATTCCTTTTATGTTTTTAAGAGGCAAATAACTAATATTGGAGAGATTAAAAGAGTTTGCATCAATATTTTTATTGATATTGCGCTCAGTAAGAGTCTGGTGTGGGTGCAGGTCCCGGTAGTTACACCCCTTGATAGTGCTACTTGTGTAGGCAGTAGAACATTATTAATTACTTAGTAGATTAGTCAGTAGTAGATAGTAGTTTTTAATTCCTAATAATTACGGCCATAATAATAGGCACTTTTAGCTCTTTATTTATTTTATGGGGGGTGACAAAAATAATTAAATGTTTTGATATAGCTAGAATGCTGGTACTTGATGTTTGTCCTCCTCCAGTTGACTTGACAATCTCCAAGATCTCAGAAGAAAGTCCATATCTGTCTACTCTCCTTAGATATCTACAGTATGAGTTATGTCCGCAAGAAATGGCAGCAAGAAGCATTTATTACAGGAAACTTCTTTACGTTTTTTGCCACTGAAGTTATAGGTCAATGTTGGTCTTACTGTTCATTAAATATCTCCTTGAAATCTCTGATTTACTGTGCGTTTGACACCTCCTACTGTGTGGGTCCCACTGGACTCAATTTCAATGTTCAACAAAAAGCTCTCGTTGTAAATTCAATTTAAGGGTTTTTTTCCCCCTTTCTTTCTTCCTTCAATGACAATTCTCCCCTCTCTGACGTGACAGCTGCAGGAAGATCAATTTAATTTAAAGAACAACTGTAAAGATGAGTAAGTGGAAAACACCCAGGCAGGAACAAGACAAATAAATTATAAAGGGCAAACGATGACAAGCCTAGGGGTCCCCCGAGACAATGATGTGATAACAGAGACTAAAAATGGATGTGTGATGGATGTGCTTATTTCAAGGTGTTGTGGAATGTGAGTCTTCAACATACTTGCACATCTCTATCACAGTTGTAATGGAAATGAAAGCTGTCATTAAGATATGGATAGCGTTAGACTTTCAAATTTTGTCTTTGATTTTACTATGGAATAATATAAGGAATATTGTACTAGAGATTGTCTGGGAAATGTATTGATAATAGAATTCTGACAGCATTTTTATCTTTGTAAAATCACAAGCTATATGTCATGTAATACAAGTTGAATCATGATGTGTAATGTACCCCCTACTGTAAATGATAAGGATAGAAGTCACTGAGGGGTTGTTCTGTGACCATATAAAGACACAAGGCTGCAGGCTGAGTTATACAGGGAACTCTGAGTATCACTCATGTATTATAAGGGATAATGTGCCCCCTACTGTAAATGATAAGGATATTAGAAGTCACTGAGGGGTTGTTCTGTGACCATATAAAGGCACAAGGCTGCAGGCTGAGTTATACAGGGAACTCTGAGTATCACTCATGTATTATAAGGGATAATGAACCCCCTACTGTAAATGATAAGGATATTAGAAGTCACTGAGGGGTTGTTCTGTGACCATATAAAGACACAAGGCTGCAGGCTGAGTTATACTGGGAACTCCGAGTATCACTTATGTATTATAAGGGGTAATGTACCCCCTACTGTAAATGATAAGGATATTAGAAGTCACTGAGGGGTTGTTCTGTGACCATATAAAGGCACAAGGCTGCAGGCTGAGTTATACAGGGAACTCTGAGTATCACTCATGTATTATAAGGGATAATGTACCCCCTACTGTAAATGATAAGGATATTAGAAGTCACTGAGGGGTTGTTCTGTGACCATATAAAGGCACAAGGCTGCAGGCTGAGTTATACAGGGAACTCTGAGTATCACTCATGTATTATAAGGGATAATGTACCCCCTACTGTAAATGATAAGGATATTAGAAGTCACTGAGGGGTTGTTCTGTGACCATATAAAGACACAAGGCTGCAGGCTGAGTTATACTGGGAACTCCGAGTATCACTTATGTATTATAAGGGGTAATGTACCCCCTACTGTAAATGATAAGGATATTAGAAGTCACTGAGGGGTTGTTCTGTAACCATATAAAGACACAAGGCTGCAGGCTGAGTTATACAGGGAACTCCGAGTATCACTTATGTATTATAAGGGGTAATGAGCATTGATGGTACATTGCATTTCACTCACTCTGACATCAGCAGTTCTTTTTAGTTTAACTGCAACGTAACTATTTAACCAGTTAGAATGCGGTTGTGTTTTGAGCATATATATCATATATATCAGTCATTCTATGACATTACCACCAAGAATTTCTGTGACCTGTAAATTGGTAAAAGACAAAGGGCAACCTTCATATTGATTAGACGAGAAATTGTTCTTCTCTTCTGTGTTGGCTTCGATATTTCTTGGTCAAACTGAATTAAAGAAAACACAGTAAGAATCTAATTTTATAAATATTATAGAAATGAAATAGGACTATGTTTGGCGATGCCTGATACATATGATGGATAAAAGTATTTTTTCCCTGTTGTTTATATAGAGCTGGTACATTTCCATAGCTCTTTACAGTTTACAATTTAAAGGGGAACTATCACAAAAATGATCATTTAATATAAGCTTCATGCAGGAGTTGGGTGTCAGATATTCACTTTTGACAGTTAGATCCAATATATCTTATAGAGGGCTCCTTTTTTCTAGAAGATGTATTAGAGCTCACTCTATTAAACTCACCAGACATCATGTCTCTCTACATGCAGAATTTGTGCAAAAGGCAGTTATTTTGTTAGATTTTGTTTGTGCTAGAATCAGTTATTTGAGTGAGCTCTAATACATCTGCTAGGAAAGGAGCCCCCCTATAAGATATATTGGATCTAACTGTCAGTGAATATCTGACACCCAACTGCTGCATGAAGCGAGAATGAAGAGAAACAGATGCTCAGAGAGGAATAGTGAACATAAACTTGATCATTTCCGAAACTTGATCATTTCAGTATATTTTATTGATTGTGTTTAGAAAGTTTCTTATTTCAGTATGATGAAGCTTGTATTACATTTTCATTTTTGCGACAGTTCCCCTTTAAGGTCCCTATCTCATACACTTGGGTCAGTTTAGTCTAATTACCTTGCCTGTAGGTTTTGAAGTATGGAAGCGAACTTGAGTATCCAGAAGAAACCAGAGAACATATAGGGGCAGATTTACTAAGCTCGAGTGACTAATTTGAACAAAAAAAATATTCTAATTTTTGAAGTATTTTTTTGGGTACTTCGACCATCGTATTTGATCGAATTCGATCGAATCTAAGGATTCGAACGATTTGAAGTAAAAATCGTTCAACCATTCGATAATCGAAGTACTGTCTCTTTAAAAAAAACTTCGACTTCATACTTCCCACTTTAAACCTACCGAAGTCCAATGTTAGCCTTTGGGGACCTCCCCCAGCACTTTTCTAAAAAATTTTGGGTTGAATAAAAATCCTTCGATCGATCGTTTAAAATTGTTTAATCGTTCGATTCAAAGGATTTTATTGTTCGATCGGACGATTTTTATTCGAATTTTATTCAATTAGGAAAGATTTTGCTTTGAGGGTTTTTTAACCCTCAAAATTCGACCCTTGATAAATCTGCCCCATAAACTTCTTAAAGATGGTGCCCTGACTGGGATTGAACTCAGGACCCCAGCACTTCAAGGCTAGTGGATAGTGCAAGTAATTCACAAAATCTAAATCTAATATAATAATTTCCAAAGATAACTGGTTTACTTATGTCTACAACATACTAAAAGTCTACTTTCAGAAGAACTCTTTCACTCTGTTGGGTAGGGTGGAGGCAACAATGTATCTGATGATCTTTGACATAAGGAACATGACTTTCTCTCTGTTAACCGTCTTGTCTTTATTCTTGGTATTAAAAATGTTAAGAGAAAAGTCATAAATTCACAGCAGGCAACAAAGGATTATAGTCAAAGATATGTCAGAGGTCAATGCAAAGAGCAAACAACAAAGATAGGGAAGAGGTGGGTGGCCAGGAGATCAGGCCAGAAGATACTGAACAAGACTGTGTGAAGAGGATTAGTAGGGAGCAAGGTAACCAGATGCAGAATAGACTTTTAAGATCCATTTTCAATATCACAATTGTCCAGTGAAGAGTGAAGCAATAGGCTGGGTTGAATCAGGTTGTTCATTCAGCAGAATGAAGGGAAACTATACAGGCATTTTGGAATTTTGAATACTGACTGGAGGAGAGCTGATTTCAAAAATATTATTTCTGTAGTCAGGCAAACTGAGAAGACTACAGCAAATACTTTTCATGATGCAAACATTATTTGGGCAGGCATCCCCTTTAATCTAGAAATTAAATTTCAAATGAAAATATTCCGCAGCTAAAATCTGGCGTGCTTCAAGAATTTTATCGTTTCCGATTTTTTTAAAAAGTCAAATTTTAAAAAATGAACGGAATCAGATTTTCCTGCAACTCAAGTTTTTCATGACTATGCTAGCAATCGAGTAAAGAAACCCTTATTGTGAAAAGAGTCAATTTAATCATAATTTTACTTCACAATCCAATCCAGTTTGATTTAGAAAATTAATAATTCTGCCTCCCCGATTTTAAAGAGGGAGCCAACTCTCTGCTATAACTGATAAACCTGACTCCTAATGTATTACTAAATGCATTAGAATTAACTAGAACCAGTATCCTATGCCTCACCTGTTTCTTTCCTTGATCCATTCCAGTTCCACCACCTTCTGCATATGAAATACAGAGATAATGCTCTTAGATGCTGACAACTTCGTCTTGGCACATATATTTCCTAATTTCAAGCCCAGAAACCAGGCAGCAGAAAATCCTAGTCATTGTCCCTTACCATGAAATCATTCCTGATCCTGCCCTTTTTTTATCCTAAAATATAAGACTTTTCCTGGTCATTTGTTCTCATGGATTCTTTAGCTAGTGGGCCGGATCCATTGGCTCTTCTCAGTTCAGTGAACCCGTACTGTTTCTTGGCATGCATGGATGTGCTTCTTCTTTGGAGTGGAAGGATGGGGCTATAAATCCTACATTTTTTTACACTTGAGTGCAGAAGTCTTTGGATACACCTAAAAGTATCTTTTAGCAGAGCATACATGCCTTTGGCACAGACAGGTAGAATTTTAATTTATTATTAGATCCAACTCAAAATTGCAGAATCTGAACAATGTACAGGTGAAGCACTGGATGTATTACTACCATGATCCTCAATATTTCTTGACTTTCCAGCTAGTTTTACCTGTGTAGATACTACTCACACTAGTGAAGTGTGTCTGGTACTACAAATAACAATGCAGCCTCCACACTAAACATAATTGACTGCACTTCAAATGGGAACTTCTTGACCTCTCTGTCCTACCAAAATCCAGTCTCCTATCTACTATATGAATAGCAGTAATAAATAGTAGTAGAATAGTAGTAGTATGAAATGCCACATCTCTGAGCCCATCTCAGGGTATCTATTAATCTATAATTTTGGAGACAATTTTCATTGAACCATGGCCTCCAAAATTCTTTCCATCATTCCTTATTATTTCTTTTATCTTGTTTCCCAAAAATGCTCCCTTTTGAGCTTGACAGTGATGCAAACTTCGAATTTTGGAGGACCTGTTGTGTTTTGCTGTATTGGGGCTGGCACTGATTTGGGACTTAAAGCAGTTTTTTAAGGAGATTTACAGTATCAGTTTGGTAGCATAGAAATTACAGTTATGTTTCTAATTAATGGAATCACATACAAGCCTTTAAGTTGCATGGACAACTAGGTGATCTTATGTGATATAGTTCCCTTTGGTGAGTTCTGCAGTGTATGAGCAGGGGCAATCCGATGTCCTATTAATAACCTGCATTGAACTGTTGCAATGCATCCCTTAACCTGTCCAAATGTAAATGCCGGATTATAGACGGCAATTAAGATTGGCAACTTTGCATTCCCCCAGAAGCAAGTGTCACCGGGTGCCTTCCTCCTGTAGCCTTTACACATGATTGACTCAAGCGACATTCATCCATCTGCTTACAGATTGGCAACACTCATATGGGTCACTGTCTGACCTTTGAAGGTAAACTGAAGCCTTAAATAAACTCATATGTCCTTCCAGGCTTGCTTTATGGAATATGACAGCTGTATGAGTCTAGAGGTAGTGTAGCTCACATCAGAAATTATGTCCTTGACCAAACCCTCCTGTGCCTCTATTTTCCAACATCTACCTTTTGTAGTGGATTGGTGGCACTTTATAATGTCCCTCATACTATAGCTCCGAATGCAAATGAGACCACCATGTAATATGTGGGAATATTCACACACCATCAGAGGGGAAACAACATTGGAGTTCATAGATGCTCAAGAGGACTCCGGAGGCAATATCCTCTGGTCATGTTACTGCTCTACAGCAACATTATATTTTGATAACTTTGATAAGCATCATGGTTCTCTTTTTGTTTTTTTAAACCTTAAAAGGTATTTAAGGTCCTTTGGTTCGATACGGATTTTATTTAACATGGCAAATGAGCTTCTGACAGACAAAGTGTTCAGCAACTATGGGAAATTGCCGGGCTGATCCATTAAAAGATATTGCAAGTAATTAAGAATCGTGCATCCTCTGACATGAGCCTCACTACAATACATCACCTTTGTCTTGCCAACTACTTACACAAAAATCCATCCATATGTAGCGTCAATCTGCAATGCAGACCCCGTGTTATCTACCTGGAGGAAAAAAAAATATATAAATATATATATGTGTGTGTGTGCTTATTTAAACTTATAGGATAATTATAGGATAATCTTCTCCAGATCATGATAATGTAATTGCTAAATAAAAGGTTGATTCAAGTTGAACATGGAAAGACCAAATGTCTAGGAAAGGCCCAACAAACGGTGGTTACAAGGGGCAGGAGTTTTTTTTTTTTAAGTTCTACATTTTATATTTTATATTCTCCTCTGGATATAGAGAATGCAATCTGACCTGCACAAAATCATTTTTTCCATTTAAAAACATCATTACCCCAATTTCCTGACATTCCAAATGTGTTTCCTGAGCTTCTGTGGTCCTCTGGACAATTGTAACCCAATTTGTGTGGCTTTGCTTGTATCAGGCTCTGACAGAAATAACGAAGTTTAACTCAATTATTCAGAGCTATTTATCGTATAACAGCCTTTCCCTGTTCTAAATTCTAAATCTAGCCCTTCCCAGTCAATGAATAACCGAAGAGCTGCCCACCTTTCCGATTAATATTTATTCCTTCTCTTTGGCGTGGAGTAGACAGACCGTGACTCCTTCGCTAAGCTAACTGCTCATGCTTGACATTGTCACAGAGACCCTTGTCCATTTGCATGGAATGTTGTTGGACAATGATTCTTGATTTAGGAATGAAGAGACAGTTATTGGAGAATGATAGAAAGCAGCCTGGGCAAGTCTGAGAATGGAGAAGAACTTGATGCATCAGTGATATCGATGACTATGGTAGAGGTCACACACTACTGAAAACTGTCATATACACAACATATTGTAATTTAAATAGGATAGAGACCTGCTAGTATCAGTAATACATTGTAGCACTCACTGTTTAGGAAGCAATAGGGTTCATTATGAGCACGGTGGGGGTTCAAAGTGAACAAAACAGGGGCAATAAAGTATTTGCCACATCATAGAGCAGAGACACGTGTGTCCTCCTGATGAATACCATGCTGACTGGGAAGAAAAATATACATTTTAAAAAGCACTAGAGAGTTTAATAAAAATATGAAAATTCTTCATGATATTTCGTGGCACATCTTGGGTATAGACTAGGTAAGTTATCATTTATAGTTGAAATTTTTCCTACTAGACTAGAATCTCATAGACTTGTATGTTTTACCCAATCAAGTTTTTTTTTTTTCTTCTTAAATAAATATCTCATAGGGTTGCCAACATGTGACTTTCAGGAGTCTGGGCAGGGGGAGGGGCTGATGACGTCGGGGGAGGTGGAGGACATTAGAGAGCAGATCGGGTGACATTCCGGGGTGAGTTCATTGTATCAGAGGGAGGGGTTATGTCTTGGCAATACCCTGTCCAGACTTCTGAATTTGGAAATCTGGACAGGCAGTTTTCTCCCGAACGGCCTTTTCGAATACTGGGCTGTCCATGTGGCAAACCTAATATCTCGCCACCTTAAACCTGCAAAGACTTTTATATTTAAAAAATATCTAAAAATATTTATAAAGGGAATAACAAACACAATCTCAGAAAATATTGCAATTAAAAAAACATGATCACAAAAAAAAACATGATCAAGTTTTTCCTGTGATTGACATGGGGCATATTCATTGGTTTTCGAGGTTTTGCCAGAATTCTAGAGATTTAGATTTTTCTTACCACAATCATCTTGCCACCTAAAAAAAACTTTTTTTTCCTAGTTTTTTTATTAAAAACACAATTGAAAAAAAAGACCATCAATAAAATAAAATACATGAGCGTTAATAAAAAAAAGCTGAGTAGAGATTTTGCCATGAATTACACAATCACTTTTTTTTCTACAAAAATATTAAAACTAGAAATATTCTAATGTTTTTTCATTAAAAAAAGCCTGCAGGGGTGATATATATATATATATATATATATATATATATATATATATATATATATATATATATATATATATATATATATATATATATATATATATATATATATATATATATATATATATAGTCCCACAGTACCAGCACTCCGATCTTTAAACAGGTTCGTGGTGCACGATCAAATACAGGATATATAGAACAAGAAGGATCAGCACTCACTGTATTGATGTGAAGAAAAGTTTTGCGTTTATTGATTTACAACATAATCCGACGTTTCGGTCCCACCTGGGGACCTTTCTCAAGGATATATATATATATATATATATATATATATATATATATACCAATGTTTCATAGACCAGCACTCCCTTTGATATGAGATAAATAATTTTTTATTGTATCTTTCTCCAATGTTTCGGTCCCTGTTGGGACCTTTTTCAAGGAGCATTCCGTTATGCAGAATGCTCCGAATTGCAGGAAGACCATCTCCCATAGACTCAATGTTTTTTTCTGTTATAATGAATATCATCCATATAAAATATAATTCATCCTTATTGGCAAAACAAGCCTATTGGGTTTAAATAATATTTAAATGACTTTTAAGTAAACTAAAGGTATAGAGATCCAAATTCTGGAAAGATCCCTTATCCAGAAAACCCCAGTATTCTGGATATTTCCTATACCTGGGCACCTAAACATAATTTCAATATAAATATATATTTTTTTTATTATTATATCTATAATATTAGCTATAGAGTCTGTGCTGCCCCCAGTATGATTTAACCGAGGCCCCGTTAATAGCAGCCGCATGCCTTGTATATTCTGAGATGCTGTCAAGGAAGACATTAGTAAGGCTATTAAACAAGACCCACAAAGGAGATAGTGTAACATGATGGATTTTCCTCCGGCTCATTATGAATCGGGTACACGTTGCTACGATGGCCACTGTTTAAATTCTTTTTACTATGGGCCTTCAAATATATACATGTATATCTACTCACATATATATGCACACGCATTCACTAATTGGCAGGTAACACATTGCATCGTCTGTCCTCTGGAGTATCTACTGTTCCTCAGCTGTGATCACAATGGAAAGTGAAGAAAAAAAAAACATAGTGTCTTACGGTGGAAGCGGCTAAAAAAAGATTACCAGGGTAACGCACTTCAATATAGTGCAATTGACATGTGTAATAAAACTCAAGGTAGGCATACCTTTCAATAAGAAAGTCATCCTGCAAACATGCCTTCATTAGTTTCTAGGTCATAGCAGAAAGAATTGTAGGCTCCGTGTCAACTTATCCATCCTCGTATGTCATAGTCTGCTGCCTGGAGTTGTCTAGGTAGAAGTACAGTAAGAAGTTATTTACAGACCAGGAACAAAGAAGGAAGAGAGAACATCAGCCACCATGTGTCATGCTTAGTCAGCCGCCCTCGGATCACATGACCAATTAACCATATACAAAGCTTCTTATATATATTTATATATTTAATATTTATTTAAACATTTTTTGGGAATTAATTATGAGACAAAAATCATAGTTCTGGATTTTAAAAAAAAAAATCTTTAGAATTTAGATTAAATTTAGATTAAAAAAAAATAGCTCTTTTTTAATATGTAATATTCTTCATTAGACAGTAATGGCATTGTGCATATGGCAGATCTTTAAGACCTGCTTAAAGTTGGTGTGGTTTTTGTTTGGGGGCGGTTGAAAATATTACAACTTTTGGAAGCCTTTAAATGCTTTTTGACAAAGGGAAATATGGAAAACATGTTCACATAACACATTATTTATATATAAATAATTGTTCATTGACAGCTTTGACTATGTCCTCCTATAATAATCTCAGATATGTAGCCATACTCTATATTGATTCATCTGCTTGTAGTGCACACACTGTAGGCATGAAACCATAGATCAGTGATCCCCAACTAGTGACTCATGAGCATGTGCTCTCCACCCCCATTCATGTTCCCAGTGAGTAAGTGCCCATTTTTAAATTTCAATCTTAAATTCAAGTTTTGGAGGCATTAAGGAACAGGGACACTCCAACGTTGCCATAACAAACCCAACAAAGAACACACAATGCACATATATTAATCCTGTGCAGGTTTCTTCATTATCAAATGTAGCACCTGTAAGAGCTGGGACGATATTACCTGTAATCTATAACTATAAAGAATAATTCACCAATCAACTGAAGTATGGGCCTTAAGCCACTAAAGAGTTAGATGTTTCTCCAAAGTTGGAACATCTTCTTTTGATCGTCTTTAAAAGATGCATATACTGAATAATTCATTTTCAATGAGCTATGGCTAGACTCACAATTAAATGAAACAACCTTATACACCCTAAAGTTTAGAAGATAACACCTCTACAGGAATATCCTGAAAGCTAAGTGTCTCCTGGTGAAACTCACTTTGGTTGAACTCATAAAGGCCACATCTTTACAGTACTAAAATTGGGAGATCGATAGTTGCAGCCAGACTGTGGTTTGGCGACACGCCTAGGTGACAGTAATATTTACCTGTTTTACAGTAAAACTAAATTTAGAGCAATGGCAGGTTGTGGTAGTGAAGCTGAGGAGATGGTGGTTTCTCTTATTGATCATGTAAAGCGCCTGTTGGTTGCATGGGACAAATATACCAGCTCCGGATATCATCCCATCTCTGCCTAATTTCTTAAAATAAATCTATATTAGGGGAAGCCAGTATCTATAATTACAGTCTCAGCATCCTTGGGAAGCTAAGGGCTTTCTCTACCCAACACTGATCCATCAACTTCTTATGATTACATGATGTGTCTGGTTGACTGTTTGTAGGGGTAGCTTAATTTTTCTACACACACCCGATAATGATCATCTGGGATAAGATAGAAACGTAAAAGTGGAATGGAAATTGATGATATTGACTTAAGAACAGCCTAAAATGATCCCTGCATACAATATTATGTAGATTTGTCAAATGGTGTTGAAGAACTAGCAAGAACTGTGGAGGTTCCTGCACTGCAAATCCCTGAATTCTCTCTCAAGGTAGCTGGAAGCTTTAGTTTAATCTCAACAGCAGAAGACTTAGGGGCACATTTACAAAGCTCGAGTGAAGGATTCGAATTAAAAAAACTTCGAATTTCGTAGTGTTTTTTTTGGCTACTTCGACCATCGAATGGGCTACTTCGACCTTCGACTACGACTTCGACTACGAATCGAACGATTCGAACTAAAAATCGTTCGACTATTCGACCATTCGATAGTCGAAGTACTGTCTCTTTAAGAAAAACTTCGACCCCCTACTTCGGCAGCTAAAAGCTACCGAAGTCAATGTTAGCCTATGGGGAAGGTCCCCATAGGCTTGCCTGTGATTTTTTGATCGAAGGATATTCCTTCGATCGTTGTATTAAAATCCTTCGAATCGTTCGATTCGAAGGATTTAATCGTTCGATCGAACGAATAATCCTTCGATTGTTCGATCGCAGGATTTGCGCTAAATCGTTCGAACGATTTTAGTTCCTAGTCGAATATCGAGGGTTAATTAACCCTCGATATTCGACCCATAGTAAATGTGCCCCTTAATGTCCACACTAAATATATATTTATTTACGCATGGAAGTCATGTTGACTTCTTCTTGTTAGGATTCGCATCTAGGAAGAGTTAAATAGCCTCATTGAAAAAATGCAGAGCAGCATACTTGTAGCTCAAACATTCCTCTTTCTTCTTTCATTATGTATTCCTCTCTTAATTTAGGTTGGCATTTTGGCCTTTGATTCTGATGGCAGATATAAAATGAGCCAGCAGAAATGTTTCTTCAATCCAGTACAGGTTGAAGGTGACTGCTGTAAGTAGGGAGGCAGTAGGGGCCACAGACTTATCTTTAATTGCGTTACTGGAGGAACACAGTTCCATAAACCACTATATCATTGTGTGTAGTTAATGCAAGCCTCGGATGAAATTCATTTTTTTGAGGGTACAAGTAAGATGTCTTTGCAGGAAGAAAAACCCGGACGGTTCCTGCAGAAATATTCTGTTTTTATTGAACAGAACACGGTGGCTGAGACATTTCCGCAGCCGAGCCATGCTTGTAATGTTTAGAAGTGAAAGCTATTCTAAATGACACAGAGCCTCGTAGCAAGCGTAGATATATAATGAGTAAATGGGGCAGTGCCAGTGTTCCTCTGCCTTTTCTTTCCAGACCTGCAGAACACATAGAGAGTGAGAGAAATAACAAGAAAAAAAAGCAGCCCTAATAACAGTTCTATTCATTTATAACAAAGGATACAGGAGGAGGGGAACGTGGAAAATGCACGAGGGCTCTTATATCCAGAGAAACAAAATGGGCCACTATTCACCGTACCACGACTGGATATATGATGCAGAAGGAGGCAATTCAGAGTACGACTTTTGGGCTTTGCTGGTTATTATGAGTCGCAAATAAATCTCATAAATGATACAAAGTCCAACCAACATGCATCAAGGGCTCGATGCTCGAGAACAAGGTCTGAAAGTTTTTTAGCCACATGAGCTGTGAGCACCCATTGTAGCTGGTTTGTTTTAACTCTGTATCTGTCTAACCAGCTTTCAACCAATGTTGGTTTAGAAACAAAGGGTTCCTGTTGCTAATCATCAGCAATGGAATATTCAAAGATCTAAACCTCAGCCAAGCTATATGCACTAATAGGGCTAGATCCACAAGGAGAACAATAGAATGACACCAAGGCTATATAAGTATGTCAATGAGTCTCTTAAAGGGTTGCTTCACCTTAAAGAATTAAATTTTAGTATGTTATAGAATATTAATTCTATGCAGCTTTTTAATTGGTTGTCCTTATTTATTTTTTCCAGTTTTTCAAATGGGGGTCACTGACCCTATCTGAAGAATAAATGCTCTGTAAGGCTACACTTTTTTTTACTCCTCTTTCCATTCAGGCCCTCTCCTATTCATATTCCAATCTCTCTGGTTGCTAGGGTAATTTGGACCCTAGTAGCCAGATTGCTGAACTTGCAAACTGGAGAGCTGCTGAATAAAACGCAAAATAATTCAAAAACCACAAATAATAAAAAATGAAAACCAATTGCAAATTGTCTCGGAATATCACTCTCTACATCATACTAAAAGGTAACTCAAAGGTGCACAACCCCTTTAAATAAAAAAGTAAACCATTTTTGTTGGGGATATTGTGTCTGGGCTTTCATCTGACAAAGGGTGGGCGCCATTGAAATGGGTGGTGTGCGTGTGGTTTTCCAATTATGAGTGACTATAATAATAGACTATTTCACTCTATAACTTATATTAAAGCTGCTATTGGGTTCATCAAGTACCCAGTAATTATTTCCCCCCTCACTCCTATAGATGGTCATAAAAGTTCAACAGCCGCTAAAAAACCAGAGGGCCAGATAGTCCTACTTTATATAAATAACTGGGCCTGTTTTGCCCTGTCCCCAATCCATGCAACCAGTCGGTAACTCCCCAATAAAATAACATCAAATGAAAGTACTTACAGCGCTGACCTTACCCAGCATTTCATCTACTCATAAAGCCTTTAAGATATTAATGGTTTCATAAAACGGTCATTTTTTCAGCACATGTAACAACTGGGACTGGAAACTGAGCTAATGGTTTATACGCAGTTAGATATCATTATTATTGCCCCATAAAATGGATTCCAAAGGATGGCTTCATAGTGAGTCCAAGATCGGACTTTTGGAATTATTTTGTCAGAATGCTATCATTTCAGGTGAGAAATGTAGTTTTTAGTGCAAAGCGCAATTCTTGGGTATTTATACTTGAAGTTAGTGTTGTTCCTTTCATGGGTTATATGTGTTTATTACATTTCCTTTAGAAATTGTTAATGGTGAACTTATAGATTGTGTATTACATGACTTTTATAGACACACTCTATAAGCACAAAAAACACACATAGACTATAAAGGATAGTAAATAAAAAGTAGTTGCCCGAAAAAACGCTCATTGATTTCAATGTGTTTGGTGACAGTTTTGCAAATTTGTGGTGAAGCAAAACAGGTCAGATTCGCCCATTCAATAAATGGAACAAAACAAATTTGTCATGCTCTGCTGTCACCACCTTTGTTACTATCACCATCTTTCTCTACCATCAAAATCTTGCCAGACATTCTCCATCTTGCTCTCTGTTGTACCATACTGTTTCTGTTGTACCCTACTTTTGCCATCTTACCCAAGAGTCTCAATCTTACGCTGTTGTTTTCATTTTGCCCTACTGTCGCCATCTTTCCTACTTTTAACATCTCAAGTAATACTGTCATCTTGTCCTACTGTCACCATCTTGTTCTACTTTCTCTGTCTTGCCCTACAGTCCTAATTTTGGCCTACTGTCTCCATCTTGTCCTACTGTCTCCATCTTGTCCTACTATCACGATTTTGTCCAATTGTCTCCATCTTGTCTTACTTTTACCATCTTGTCCTATTGTCACCATCATTCCTACTTTTACTATCTTAGTCTAATACTGTTATCTTGTCCTACTGTCATCATCTTGTCCTACTGTCACCATCTTGTCCTACTGTCTCCATCTTGCCCTACTGTCTCCATCTTGCCCTACTGTCTAGTCCTATTCTTTCCATCTTGTCCTACTGTCCCCATCTTGTCCTACTGTCTCCATCTTGTCCTATTGTCACCCTCTTGTCCTACTGGCTTCAATTTGTCCTACTGTCACGATCTTGTCTTAATGTCAACATTTTAGCCTACTGTCATCATTTTAACTTACTATCCCCATCTTGTTCAACTGTCTCCATATTGCCCTGTTGTTCTCATCTTCACCTTCATGTACGGCAACCTTTGGTTCCAGTTCTACCATGAGAAAAAATGGAAGAGTGTGGGGCAGAGGGAGCTGTCTGTGGTTGTATCTTTCTAGAGAAGCTCTGTTGGATGATGGAAAGTACAGCACATTACAGGTAGAGAAGGGTTGATAATGTGTTCCAACATAAACACAGAGGAGTTTTGGAATTAATTTAGTACATCAGACTACTAGCTTCTCTAATTTAGATAGGGGTTACTATTATGGTATCCATGTGCATGGTTAATAAAATAATACGAACTTAAAGGGCCACTATACCATCCTTTGTCAAATGTTTCCTTTTATCTAGTGGAAATACAAAAAGAGAAATATACCAGTATTTTCCACATGTACAACTGTACTTGCAGTTTCAAAGGCGCATTTACAAACACAAATGCAAAGTGCAAGACTAAAAACTGGAATTGCACCGTTATTGCTGGTAAATATCATGCCCGCTTACTTGTGTAGCGCAGACAAAAATTTGTGATTCTGTTCATTTTTCAAGGAGTGAGTAGCATGAATGAGTTATTAATTCATGGTTGAAGCAAAGTGTAAGACATGAGGACCTCTACATTTAAGCAGAAGTGATTTTTGCATACATTTTATTGCACTTACTCTTGTGTTTGTAATAAGATTTTTTTTGTTTTACCTAAACCACCTCTGACTCAGACTGGTTGACCATATTCTTCCATTGTACTCTCATTATGTTACATTAATCTTACAAGTAACTAGAAGCAATCATGGCATAAAGCTAATGGTATTCCTTTTTCTGGGGAAAACCCTAGTGTATAGTGGTCCTTTAAAGTAGGGAGGTCAAATAAGTGTTCCCCCACCTCTGGCTGAAAGACAGATCCTATGGTCTTAAGCCATGGCTGGAAGGCACATGGGTTTGACATCTCTGGAGCATGTGTTACTTACTAAGTCACTTTCTGCAAGACTGTCTAAAGGCACACAAGCATGAGAATACAACTGCATGATAAATCTGCTTGACCTTGCATGCCTACAAAAGAAGTTATGCAGAATGAACATGCATGATAGATTGCAAGTTCTTATACCTGCAGATGGATCATGGGGTACTGGAAGGTTATGGAATGAGGGGAGATCAAAAGCACTGAAAGTCTGTATACACCAGAAGGCTTTGGGGCCATCTTCGATATGCTTATCTACTGTGCCATTTGCATCAAAATTGTACCTTATGTTCCATCTGCCCTTTTACAGAAAACAGCTCTGTTCAGTTGGAATTGTAGAACTAAAACTCCAAAAATTCTCCAGACAGCCTTGTTGGGTTATAGTTCAATAACAACAACTGGGGCATGCCAGATTGAACTTTAGATATCCTTGACTTGCATGAAGACCTCTTCTCTAACCCAGGCCTTGAAAAGAAAATGTACTAATTATTGATTGCATCTTGTGGCATCTCATATTGCCAATGAAAACAAAAATACAAAATTGCACCAATTTTTTTTTAAAAAATTCCCCATTTTCAGCCAAAAGGGTTGTGGTGAATGAGGCCATCTTAGAGTTCTTACTGCATGAGTCTCAAGAAGTGAATGTGGGATAACTTGCATGCAAGGATTTATGTGCATGAACAGTGCCGTGCATGGAAACGCATCAGACTACAGGCAACGTTGCTTGGGAGTGATGCAGATAAGGGATAAATACAGTTTGTGCCCATGGTGCAAGTGTGCAGGAATGCTAAGCAACCAAAACAGACCCTACAAGGAATCTTGTTATTCTAGGATAAAATAAGATAAAGATTGCTGTTGGACTTTATCTTATATGTCACCTCTAAAGGTAGATCTAAACGTTCTAGGTTGGTCAATGATGTTCTTAAAATTCCCACCACAGATATAATGGGGTACTCTGCAGAAGAGCAACTAAGAGTTTGGGACTATAAATTTAGTTTTATTAAAAAAGCAATGTTCTATGACACCTGCTCACAGAATGGACCCACCCATAGGGTAAAGCTGTGTGAATCTTGGTGAGCCCAATTTAGTAGAAGGGGGTGGATGGCCTAAAAGGCAGGATATGATTCAACATAAAAGCTACGTCAATAATGTCTCATTCACTTGTTACAGCTATGGGCACATGCTGCTATGTGAACTTTGGAATTACCAGTAGGTCAAGGTTTGGGAAAATTCAAGAATTTTCTTGCATGCATTTTTGTAACTGAGCCTAAGTCAGGTTGAGCATATGCATTGGTGCTTCTCAGAAGTTCCTAAGAACCACATGATTTATTTATGAATGGCAGTTACACTAAAATTGCGGCAAATATTGCACTTATTGACCTCATTCAGTAACAGTACTTGTGCCCAATCACGTGTGCTTCCATAGGGTAGGGAGTAGGGACCATGTGTCCTTCTGGGTTGATCACAGTGGGTTGTATAACAAGTAGCTTTACGAGTTGCACAATTTTAGTTCCCCTTTAAGTTAAGTATAATTGAATGGATGCATTTGGGGAATTCAATTCTCTGGATTCAGGCAGATCAAAATTTGATTGCAAGCTCTACAGTACAGACAGTAGCTACGCCCATACATTGCTCTATAAAGCCATCACTGATATCAATTGCTCCAGATGTGCTTGGCTGAGTTAGCCTAGTGCAGCGTGTCAGGTTATTAACTGAGCTCGGTGATTTATAAGTAAAATTCTCCGTATTTCAGGAAACGTGCATAGAAGCACAGAAAGGCGAGATTAATAAAAAGAGAAAATTTCCTTGGGAAAGTCTTTTTTTTTTTTTTTAAATAAGCTTAGTGAAAATGCAGAATTAAATGGCACAGAAAAATAGAGGAGAAAAACCCATCATTTGTACTTTGCTGTCTGCCGCTTCTGTTGAACACCTGGTGTTAATGGGCAGATGTGACTATCTTGCCCTTCACGTTCTCAGCTGGGGGCGACCCATGGAAGCAAATCAAACAGCTGGGGCAATCATTTAAGGGGAGTTTCAAGGGCTACATTACTCTTTAAAGCATTCGTCCTTTGCTCAATACTTGACCCTTCCTTTCCCTCCTTATCCTTCTTTTTCCATTAGAAATAAAATAAATACAAAAACAACATTAACACCAGCCTAGACAAGGGTATGGCCATCTTTTAGTGATGTTTTGCTTGGTATGGCATCATTTAGATGATTGGTAAATTCAAGTACAGGCAGTGTCAGACTGGGGGGGGTTTAGGCCCACCTGGGTTGCCACATCAGGGGCCTGCACACACAGATAAGGGTCCCCAACCCCACCTCCACCAATTCCATGAGCCCCATCCCAACCAGAACCCCCCCTCCACCCATCTTCCCTTTCTCCTAATGATCGAAGGCTAACTTGTCTGGGCCAGTAGGCCAGGGAGCCACCATTTTTTCCAGGTGCCCCGCCAACCCAGTTGAACCTTGAGATGTTATCATTTCTATTACATTGACCACTTCGGGCACTATTACATTGGAATCCTTAGATGACATGTGTAAAGCAGACCACACAACTACAGGGGGTCACAGAAGGTATAGGGTGCTTAGTAGGACACTGACCGAGAAGCAGTTTCAATATGTGTGTAGGTGATGTAAGGGTTTGCCCTTGTCTACTGTGTGAAGTGTAACCTATGTCCTCTTGGAGGGATATATTCTTGTTGGGCCAGGTGGAGTTATGGGTTGTCCAAAGTCAATAAAAGGAAAATACTCCTTTTCCCTTACTCATTTCCCATGTAAGTGTGGTGGAGGGCCTCAGTAAGGAGAAGCCTGAAGCCTAAGGGACAACAAAGATATTAGTGTAATTCTGGGCAGGGACTTTATATTGTGTGTCCTGCCATAGGATTGCTTATATCAGAGGTAGTTCCCCTTTAAACCAACAAAATCTTCTCTCCTGAAACGTTTTCCATTCCTTTTTTGCACCGTATCTCAAGTGAGAAAACCTCAACAAAACAGCCCCTCGAGCTTCCACAGCAGAAGAAGCAATTTCTTTTCTTTTCTTTCCCCCCTGACCATCTTGGAGATTAGGCCACCGGAGGCTTTAGAAGTTAAACATAATTCATTTTTCCCTGATAGCACAAAACTGTCATGTAGTAAAGCAGCAAACAGGATTTTTTTTTCTCTCCCCCCTTCCTCGATACAAGTTGGCTCCGTGACCCAGGACATTTAGCTCGTCCCCCTGGACTTCGGCCCATCTTATCGCAATGCTGATGTCTACTTTTTGTTAAGGAAGCGGCTTGCAGATTGCTGAGAGAGGATTCTTTCCTCTTGTCCAAGTTCTGCAGAATTTTCTAACCCGTCACAAGCATTCAGCTGTCAATTGAAAAACAAAATGAGCAGTGCACATAGGGCCCGCACCCAGAAATGATTGGGGATGTGTGGCAAATGTAAACGGGATATAATGCACTGTTCTTGTTCTATAGAATATAAACATTTGATGTAAGACCCTCAAATTAAGCAATTAAATAAGCTGTGCTGCTTTATACCAATCCAGGGAGATTTCTGTTGGCCTTTCAAGGTTTTCAGGGTGCTAAGAGTTGTAATCAACAACTTCTGGTTGCAATTTTCGTTACTGTGCCCCAAAGCACCCATTATTCTGGTTAATGCCATGGACATCCTTTTGATGTGAGTTCTGGTTCCAGCAACTTTTATTGGTTCAGGGGGCTCAGCTTGAAGGTCAGTTAGTCTGAGTGATTTGATCTGATTGATCTGATTGATTGATTGATTGATTGATTGATTTGAGATCTAGATACTTCAGAAAGCTTAACATGGAAGCCAAGGTCTCTGTTGGAATAGCAGAAACAGTCAATAAAACCTTGTTATTATGAACTAACTGGGGCCTACCATGATGTCATAAAATGTTATGGAATCTCTGAAATTGAAACTTACCAAATTCCCATATCACTGGTTTACAATTCCTACCATCCTCAACACTTGTCTCACTGCAGGCTGGCCTCAAGGTCCCTTTTACCAATCACAGCTCTCCTGCTGTGATTAAAATGCATTATAAGAGGCCAGGAGGGCTATCCAATAGTTCTCAGTCTGCCCATGGACTCCATAGGTTTCACATCAACATTTTAGTAGAACGCGGCACTCCATTCAATGCCATAAATATTTTATAGCACAGGTTTTCCCTTTAATAACAGTACCATTTAATAATATTTTATAAATCAGGACGACAGTAGCATACAATCAAATCTGTCATGTCATGGTCTGGATGACAGTGGAGGCCAATCACGAACTGTCATATTATAGTCCGAATGACAGCAGCATCCAATCAGATCTTGTCATGTTCCAGAGTGAATGACAGTTGAATCCAATCATATCGGCCAGAAAGAAAGTAAAAATCTACAATTTCACAGTCCATGTTAATTCTATAACATTGTTTCCAGCTCCATGTCTGGGAATCCTCTCCCCATATTCTCAATATCAGATCTGCTTGACATCAACTCCACTCACTGACAATCTGTGTCAGCTTTAATTCAGGCAGAAAATGAATAGCCTGAACATTACTCTGGATGCACTTTTTTGGCCTTTCATACAAAGACCTGACTGTGCGTAATAAATGCATTCTATATTTATCTTGTGCCGTGAGTTTCCTGAAGCCATATAGAGCGAGGCATTGCGTTTCAGTGGATTCTAGGGGTTTTTTTTTTGGCAAACGTAGTAATGATGGATAAAAAGAATTCAGAAGCCATCACATTTGTTATTGAAAGCCCAACAAATATTTTTAAAGGGATACAATCATCCTGTTATATGCAAGCAAAAGATGACTGCTCTATTTCCATTAAAAGAAGAGGAGGCAATTAGCTGTGGGTTACAAGTACAGCCCTGTTTAATGAACAGTGTTTTCCTTGGGGACACAAAAGTATTCCTAATGCTCCCAGATTGCAGATAATTGACTGGCTTCTGCACTCCATCTAACCCTTGTACACTGTCTGGTTGAGACCCTCAGAATTCACTGGATAAAACAGGTGGTCCTTGTATGACTTGTATGAGTGGGTGGACAGTCAAGAAGCACAGCCAACATAATCTGGGTTGTCTGACTTTTTCCTTCTGTGTGTTTGTAAATGACCTCTAGTTCTCATATACAGTATCCCTGGTCTCCAAAGGAAGTTGAGGTTATTTTCCATCCCTTCTCCAAGTATCATTTTGATCAACTACGCCTATCATCCTTTTGCAAATCTCAAGTCTATTAACTAAATTGCAGATCCAGGGCCACTATTGTGGGTTGCATACCCTGTGCTTTGATGTATTGCCTTCGTAAAAAATGGCCCACCAAGTAAATAAAGCTTCTTAATCATTTGGGAGGGTAAAATATAGACAGAGAAGGGTTATCTAACATTAACATTCATGCACTGGTTGACGATAAAGGCAGATGTCACTCTACATTGGTTGAGGATAATAGCAGTTGGCACTCCAATTTTGAGGCCTTAGATAAAACAATTGTGGGATAAAACTCAGTAGTAAGAAGGTTAAAACTCATAATTCATGTTCATATTTTTTTCAGCCATGTTTATGTACATTCAGTTTCAAGATGTGCCTTCTGGTTCAAACGCCTCCCACTTCAACCTTCACTTCAGCTCACTATTAAGAAAATTTGACAGAGCTTCCCAAATTGTTTTATTTACCTCTATAGGAAATTCTTAGCATTAACAACTCTCCGACTTGCGTTCTTCTTCTATATTCTCTCTGGTACATCAAATGTTTCTCGGTACAGTGGTCACCGCACAGACATTTACGTCAGTACATGACCATTCTGAACCAAGAGGTGATATTCCAGTAAAAGGCATCACATGGGAGAAGATTAACAACATGTTTCCTAAAGATCCTAAAATCTCAAGGGCACCTGTTTATCACCAGCAGACATTTAAATTAAAAAAATAAATAAAATGGCCAAATTCACCTCCAAGCATCCTCTACCATAAGATGAGCAGACATCATCAAAGTCTGACTTTTATTATCTTTCAAGCGAAATGAATCATAAATAAAAATATGATCTGCCAAAATGGCACAAAAATCTCTTTGAAGGGAGAAGATGTCTTAGGCAGAATGTTCAAGATCAGTCTTTGGCCGTCCATTAAACAAAGCTGAAGCCCTATTAAGTTCTTAGTAGGAATATTGGTAATGCTTTAACTGGGAGATATTTGAAGAGAGGTTGTGAAACAAGATCTCTAGATAACCAACATCAAATCATTCACTATGAAAGAATAGGAATGAGCCAAGCATCACAAGTATGGGGCCAGCACAATAGGATATGTGCGTGGGAAACCCTACTGGGATCATATGGATTTTTATCTGTCAGGTGAGAAAATCACTTTGATTTATAATAACATGCCTACGTATGCAGTCAGTATTGATCTGGCTTTCAGAGCCCCCAGTAACACTATTCATACAGCAAATCTGTGCATTATTCAGTTAGTCGCTGCCCCCCAAAAATAATTAATTGTAGCCCTCACCCTGTTTTCTGCAAATTGGGCCTTAAATCCAAATGCAATGTCTTGAGACCCATCCAATATACATTCATTAAAATATTGTAGTCCACCAAGTTGTTACAGGTACACTTCACTACTCATATATCCATAACCAGTGCCAAAATATCCATATAGGGTAATGGTGTACTTATGGGTCATAGAGATATAATAAAAAGTAATTATTACATCAACAGTTTTATTTTTTAATTACTAACTGCCAACTGTTTAACAAAGAATGGTCCAGGAATCTGAGGAAACTGAAAGCAAGAAGGTTTCAGAGATCAAGCATAAAAATAAATCAAAAGTCCACATTTTTTTCCCCATTAACCATAAGACTTTGAGTTGACACTTTGACGCAAGAGTTCTTCTCTTTGTTAGTGGCAGATAACAGATTAAGTTCATACCACTAGCAGAACTAGGCAATGACTGTGCACCTAGGATGCTAGAATTTCCAAGGCGAGTGCAGATAAATGACACGGTATCTCTAGACCTTCCCGCAGGACACTTAAACAGCTTGGGTGAAATATACGCCACATTTCTAAAGTCTTTTTGCTCGCCTCTCTAAAATTACCACGGGTTCCCAAGAGGGATTGGACTGATATTTGAAAGAATCGAAGGAAGGTGTTATACAAGGGTGATAAAATATATGAATTCCTATATATAGAGAGAGAACATAGTGTAGTACTTGCTGGGTGGTACAAAGATATCGATTAAGGAAAAAAGGAGCACTGGACAGTCCATAAATCCTTCATAAAGTGACAATTTCATTGAATGTTTTGCATATCAAAAATGTAACAGTTATTCGTATTCATGTTATTAAGGATCTGTAGTAATTTAAGTTGAAAACAACACAGTGTGTTGTTACACCCCCCCAATATGTGTAAATTATTTCTGTTTAGTATTATTGCCCCTTGTGGGACAAGGCAGCTCCTGACCCTCAGATAAGCTTGTAAAAGGCTCTTTTTACATCCTCTGGGATTACAAGGTAAAAAATTCATATCCCTTTAAATAAATGAGAATTTTTGAAATGCCAAAAGATAAGAATTTTTTTTAATATTGATTTTATAACTGCAAAAATGAACAAAGCTTTATGTCATCGAGACTGAAAACATTCATGAGTCTAGCATGACTATATCTGGGGGGGCACAAAACTGCAGAAAAATTTGAACGAATATTTCTAGTTTTCAAAAAAAATGCTCTCTTGCGTGGCATGAGACCTTTCTTTAGTAAGGATGTCCCTTCGTCCTCCCCCTCCCATTATGTTCATGAAGGACTAAGAATAAATACAGAAGAAGTTTCATTTTAATTTAATTTTCCTTCTCTCTCTCTCTCTCTCGGCAGCGCATCCTGCATCTTTTGCATTTTCTCCTATTGGATTATATTGAACATTTCAATTCTCTTTTATTTTATTTGCATTTGGTTTATTTTTTTTCCCCTCTGTTCGACAGCTCTGAAACTTTAGCAAATAAAATTCTTAATTTAGTCTATTCCAAAGCAATTTGCGGTTGTTAAGAATCAGGAGCTATGACATCTGTAAAAATTGCAAGATTTTACGAGATAGTAAAGAATTTCCTGAAATATCGCCATGCCTTCTAACTACCTGTCATGACTATTTACAATGGAGCTTATTTTAGCTACAGTATTTAGCTTAGTGTAGATAGAAGAGATTGTGTAGCCTGAATCCAATCAAGGATGGTTTGAGAGAGAGCAGAGCAGCCCAGGCTTACAAATGACAGAAAGGGAAGAAATGTCAATTATTCACTGAGCAGCATTGAAAACAGGAAGTTGGTAGAGATCTACGTTAAACTTCCTGTCCAGTCCATGGTTGGAGATGCCATGCTGAAACATGCTTTTTTAAGGGTAAGAAGAAATATCATTGCAGCAATAGTTCCCTGTTCTGGATTCACATCTGACATGCATATGCCAGAACATTACCTCATCAGTCAGGTTGAAGTAACTCTAAGGATTTTGGCATCTATGGTAAAGATGTACTCTAGGTAGTATGAAATTGACTTGGGCTGGTGGTATTGAATACACTATTTGTATTTTTCCACACATAAAGCTTTTAAATATTGGATAGTTGCATGATTGTTGCCCAAAAATGCAGGCAGCCATGTTTTTAGGCAATGGTTTTGTAAATATGGTAAGGTAAATACTCAAGGTGATTTCAATTTCCCAAAACAATCTCTAGTCAATCTAATAAATAATGTTTTCTATCATATGCAATACTGAGGGTACCATGTAGGACTGTAATGGGATAGGCTAGGATTTTGTTGATGTTATTAAACTGAGGATGATTCTATTGAGCTGGAATTTCTAAAGGCCTGTTCCCCAGGAGATCCAACTGACTACATGCTTAATGCGAGTTTCCAATTTAGTTTTGCCGCTTATTAATCTGCGCTCCCAATTGTCTTGTACAGACACAGCTCTGCATGAGCGAAATAATAATAAAAATAAAAAATATATACGTAACAAATATTCTAATTGAAGAAATAAAATGTTGTGCCTACGTGCTGGGGATAAACGTCTGCTTAATGAATATTATTGCAATAAGGAAGAAATAAGAAAATACATAGAATTCTTGAAATAGAGCTGAGCGGCTTTAAATGTTACCATTACTCCCGAAAGAGAGAGGAGAATTACTGTATGATTTTCTATTTTATTGCACTAAACAAGAGATAAAATGGGAATCCATGGGAGTCTAATTAGTGGTCCATAATGCTGCTGTACCAAGTAAAATAATCTTTATTCTCAAATGTCAAATACAGCCAAGAACCTTATAATTAGCTATAAAGTTTAAGTGTCAATTTAGCCAGTCAATACAAACGAGCATCTGACAAACATATCTACCAAGTGAGAATAAATGAGGGTGTCCAGATTTTTAAAGAGAAAATGGAATATATATGTAAATGGGATTTAAACATTTTTTTTTTGTGGCTGTGGTTTAGAGTTGAAGTAAGTTTATATGTAAAGCTTTCTTGAGTCCTGTAACCTGTAGCAAACAACCAGTAGTTGGCTTTTACTGCTCTAGTGCAATTAAAATAAGAACAACAAGAAAGTGATTGACTTCTATGGCTGCATAATTTAATTAGCTAAATAAGTAAAATAAGTTATTCATGTGAAGGCAGTGACAGAACTAGGGCTAGGTAGGATATAGAAAATAGAGAAACTATGTACTTACCCTAAACAGGCCAACACATCCTCAAGAGAACTCGTTCAGACTAACCTACTATAGACTTGATTCAGTGAAGGATTTCCCTAAAACAATAAGTGACTGATGGGTGACAGTGGAAAGTTGAGGGTGTGAGCAGTCACTGGGTAGTGTGACAAAGTTCAGGGCCAAATTGGGCCTTGGGTAACAATACTACTTGTCTGGGCTCTCTATGAAGCTACAAATACTTCAAGGTCTGTGGATCCAGAATAACTTATTGTAACCAATCTCTCAGGGTTTCAAAAAAGATCTGTACACTTAACTTCCTAAAAATACTCAAATTCTTCTCAAGTGGACATCATCAATGTTATTTTGTAGTAGATATTGAAGATCATATATGTTTAACATATAAGAATACAAGGTTTGGGATCAGATTATCTAGTACCTGCTGAAAAAAAACACAGTGAGAAAACGGGGATATTTTGCAAGCCCATTATAATGGCCAAACTCCTAATAAATAAATAACTCCTTATATGATGGTCCCCAGAGACCCTTATCATTGTGGTTGATATGTTGTTGTAAGGATTATACAATCTACAATTTGCAGACTGAAATTCATTGCATCGGAAAAGTAATTAATCTCGTATGTGAAAAAAGAGACCTCGCCAATCCTCACACGGATCTCAAGAGGTTTGTATGAAACAATAGCGTGCTGGGACTTTTTTTCTAATGCTCTACACGCAGCAGTAATTTTAATATAACCTTATTGTTACATGACATATCCTGTCTGCTGAATGTGCTATATAGAGTAGACACATGAGGATAAATTATATGTGGCTCGCAGTCTGCTCCTTCCTTGCGTGGCTGTTGGAATGAGCAAAAAACCCACCCATCCTGAACGCCTTGGGAGGTGCTGTGTATTCTCTCTATCTATAAATATGCCAAGAGTGACTCCTAAGCTCTATATATTCACAACATAAAGATGTTTTTCAAATGTATAGAAACTTATTTTGATTTCAGGGGAACAGTTAGAGAAGACGGGGTCCATTATCAGTGAAGGAAGTTGAAGGTGCCTGTAGAATTAGTGTGCCATCACCTTTCCCCCTTTGGTTGTTCGTTGCAGGAAAGCCATAGGTTTGCCATATATAAGATTATCATTAAAATAAAAATATATAATGTGTCCTTTTACTCATGATATTTGATATTCCTGTAAGATTTGGGCCCAAGGCAATGAGTAGGCTGCAATCACTCAACAATGTTTTCCTTCTCCATGAAGGAATCTCCTCAAATTGCTTTTCTTGTGGATCAATTACCCTGGCTCTACATATGCTGATCACACAACCCCTGCCCTGCTCTGATGAGCCCCAGTAAGGGTGAAAGGAGTCTGTGGTTGAGAACCTGATCATCTTACTGCCCAGGCTGTAATTTAAAACTCAATCTTTGGGGTATTTCATCTAAATGGGAATTTTAGGAGAAATCCTGGGCCTTTTTCCTGGAATTCCTTCTGCTTTAAAGACAGGTAAAACATCAAATTTGAATGAGGCATCAGATTATTCTGCAAGAATAAGGGCAATGGGTCTTATTTGAATTGAATGGGGTGGAGAAAGAAGCAGAAGCAATTCGGATTAAACACAAGGATTGGATACAGCAGTACACAAAGTCATTTAAATCATTAAAGATCGAAAGGGATAAAGAATGAGGTAGACATGGGTTGAAGTAGTTCTGGTCAATATGGATTTGGTTTATACCATAATCAAAAGAATAAATGTTTAATGAGAAAGATGGTAGCTTAACAATGAATGGTAGCATGTCCTTGACAAGTAGCAGGGAGGCCAACCATCAAAGGGAATAAGTTATAGACTTTTGGAGGTGGCAATGAGAGTCACATAAGATGAAACAGTATATTAACATTTCATAAGATGTGTCTGAGCTGAAGGCAAAAGAGGTCTATGTACACAATTAGAACATTCCAAATTGTCCTTGTTACAGTATTTATTTTTTGAACCTACCATCCCTAATGTGCAGCAGGTTTGCCTTAGAGATAGAACGTTATAGCAGATCCTGCATGTTCTTTCTTATCGGTTGGATCCAATCATTATGTTTACTGAGCTGAGGACTTCACAGGACAACGGATTACTCCCGGAGCAGCTCTGACCTTTCATGATAATAAGCAGACTAACAGAAATGATGTTAGGCAGCGTAAGCTGGTCTCATTTCTGAGAGGATCAGACCTGCTTTAGAGGTTAAAACACATTGTCTCTGGGAAAAGAAGGAATAAAAAGGTCCATTCTTTGATTCAAGTGCCTTTTGTAGAGGTGGAAAAAAGATAAAAGATGTTTTTCAATGCAGAGGAAAAGGCTTTGCAAAACATATAAGGGAGAGAGAAAAAAAGAATGGCATATATAGATAATTGTAGCATCTTTCTGATGCTCGTCTAGGCCTCTGAGCTTTGATGGAAGGAAGACGCTTTAACTGTGAAGATAGACACCATCACCCTATCTCATGTTGCAGAGCAGGATTATACTTGAGCCATAAGGCGCAGTCAGAAATGCGTTCTTATGGCGGATTATAGCTTGCCGCAGGTGAAAGTGTGAGGCACATGGGCAGCTTTCAATTACCCAAGCCGCACAATAATACCCACTGATGCAATGACATTTTTCTTTTTCTATTAAGACAGTTCCTCCCGGTCTTCACGTGGGTGTGAGTTTGCTTAAGCTTTTTAAACAGCCATAAACATTCTACTGGAAATGGTTGTATTACATAATCCATACAGCCCAAGCCTTGTTGAACAGAAGGTGGTCTCATACCGCCACATTACATATATGTATAGTCATATAGTGCCCCTCTTAGAAACTAGAAAAAATCCTGGTGGGCCCTGATTTTAGTGGGCTCATAAACACCTGACCATTAACCTCTACTACTTCCATGGTGGCAAAGGGGTGAATTATGTCATTGCTAAGCCGAAGACATAAGGTTCTTTGGTTGGCTCTAGGTACCCTAATCCAACCTCAATCTATTCTTGCAAATCTGGTTCAGTGAGGCAATGCTGTGGTTGATCCTGAATTGATAATGGGATCTACGCTCTTGGTTATGTATTCTTAGATAGCTGAAAGCTTGCCAAAGGTGTTGCCACTCTTTGCCTATAATTCTGTAGACCTTGGAGACTGTACAATTGGTAGAACTGATGGAGAAGGAGAAGAATAAACAGAATAGCACGCCAGCCCCAATGTAACCCTTCTCTATAAATACATAGGTGTTAACTCAAAGTGCTATGGCTGTTGGGTCTACAGTGGATAACTATGATGGTAAATAGACCCTTCAGAGTTATTCACTATGGTCGATGAACATGGAGACCTCAATGGAGTTGTATTGCATGGAGACCTAGATGTCACTACTATTTGTATGTGTCAAAGAGACTGCTCTCTCAGCAGAGGCATGATATAAAAGCTCTTTTCTCTCTCTCTAGCCTTGATCACTGTGAAAAGCTGGAGGAAAGTTGGTGAAGCATCAGCAATGTCTATTTGTGAGGCACAATTATGACTCTTTTTAGTAACTACTGAACTGATGTAATGGCAAATGCATTATTATGGCTGACACAAAGCCTTGTCGGAGTTAATTATACATCATCACACTTCGCTTCAATGTTACACAATAAGATCTCTGAGTCAGGAAAGGCCAGAAAAAAAGCAATTATTAATAAGCTTCATTTTTCAGCCCTGAGCCCCCCAAAAAATTCAGATTTTCTGTTGAATAAATAGTAAGGCACATTAGTTTAATTTTATAATTCAGCAGTTTTCATGCTACAGTTCACAGCAAATACATTACAATGAGGGAAACTGACAGGGAATGCTGGGAACGGTTCTGCTGTCTGGTTGCTAGGATGTTATCACCATAGCAATTACACAGACATTCGGAGGTCAGTATGGACAATCAATAGGGGAGTACCAGCAACAAAAGATGAGCAATTAAATTTAGAAATAATGAGAAAACTGAAGCCTTGCGGTCAATCCGTTTATTGGTTGTTGGGGTCAGTGACCCTGACAATCAGATATCATTGTCATTTGTAGGCTAAATATAGGCAGAAATGCTTATAATTCAAAAGTAATGAAGGCCAATGGGAAGTTGCTTAATATAGGTCCATCAATAACTTGATGTAAAGGTGGACCTCCCAATCTGTCATGTTTTTGGCATCCCCCAGATCAAGAAATTGCTGTAGAGACCCCCATGGATATAGTGTTGACTGGATCAAAGCTGGGAGGGGGCTGCTAAAGGTTTCTTCTTTCGCAGCCTTATTTCATTTTTATTGGAGACTCAATAGAACATCAAATAAATATGTTGGAGCTCCATGTAGAGATTGATATTTGTGTTTAAAGGATAAGTATTTTAAAATAAAATAAAAACCACCAAGTAGTCACCAAGTGCACTTTTGCAATGTACATCAATTTTTTTTTTTTAATCCAAGTATACATGTAGTGTTAATATGAATACATTTTATTACAACAGCACCACCTGTTGGTCAGTTTCCCACCAGTCTGACCAGCAAGTAGTCAAGGAATTTGTCAGGAGAAAGAAAGAGGCTGATGTTCTTCTGCTTAGGAAAGATGTGAGAAAGGTTTCTAATTGTATTCCTAAGCAGAAGAACATCAGCCTCTTTCTTTCTCCTGACAACTTCCTTGACTACTTGCTGGTCAGACTGGTGGGAAAATGACCAGCAGGTGGCGATGTTGTAACAAAGTTCATTAATATTAACAGTACACGTATCCTTTAATATCTTGGAATTAAAATAAATAAATAATGAATGCACTTTGCAAAAGTGCTTAGAATAGCACCCTTGTCAATTTTACATCCACTTATTTTAAAGGTTTACTTATCCTTTAACATGAAAAGGAAGCAGGCTTTAATGCACCTTAGACAAATTAAACACCTTCAGGTCTAAAGACAAAGAGACAATGCCATGCTCCTCAGATATGGAGCTCGCCCCATCAGATAAGTCTCATCGTTAGAGGAAAAGGCTGAGCGTTTAGTGTTTCCGTCATGTTGCCAGCTTCTCCTTTCTCTTCAAAAACCTCTAAATACGTTAAATCCATAAAAACTAAATTAAAGCAGCTGGTGTTGGTTTTGAAAGAAATAAAAAGCTCCCATATGAAAAAGCGCAAAGTTTTGGGGGAAAAAATGATATAAATATATATATATAATGTTTAAGCAGCCGGCAAGGGAGGCTTTTGAGATGGTATTAATACAATCCATATTTTCTCGGCTTTAGAAGTTAAGATGCAAACAAATGACAGTTCTCAAATATAAGTAATCCTCTTTGTAAAGCTCTTTTTAATAAATGAATTTGGGTTCTGCCGTGGCAGATTTGCATCTGCCAGGAAAGGAGATGGAGATGGGAAGAGTGAAATGATATTTGAAACTGCATGATGGCACCGGGCACCAGTTGGGCATTGGACTGATCCACTGGAGCTCTGTTGTGAAGCCCCCCATTGAGTTCTGGAAATAAATGTCCATGAAAACACTATCTATCTATTTATATTTTATCTATCTATCTATCTATCTATCTATCTATCTGTCTATCTATTATCTATCAATCTATCCATACATCCATCATCCATCCATCCATCATCTATCCATCCATCTATCTATCTATCTATCTATCTAT
Source organism: Xenopus laevis (assembly GCF_017654675.1). Taxonomy (NCBI): domain Eukaryota; kingdom Metazoa; phylum Chordata; class Amphibia; order Anura; family Pipidae; genus Xenopus; species Xenopus laevis. Next base: position 227,854,037 of record NC_054371.1, read on the forward strand.
CTATCTATCTATCTATCTATCTATCTATCTATCTATTATCTATCTATCTATCTATCTATCTATCTATCTATCTATCATCTATCTATCTATCTATCTATCTATCTATCTATCTATCTATCTATCATCTATCTATTATCCATCCATCCGTCCATCATATATCTATCTATCTATTATCTATCTATCTATCTATCTATCTATCTATCTATCTATCTATCTATCTATTATCTATCTATCTATCTATCTATCTATCTATCTATCTATCTATCTATCTGTCTGTCTGTCTGTCTATCTATTATCTATCTATCTATCTATCTTTCTATCTATCTATCCATCCATCCATCCATCATCTATCCATCCATTATCTATCTATCTATCTACACAGTAGAATAAAGGCAGTGCACTCCTGGGTTTCAAAAATTAGTCGCTTGTCTCCAAGTTAGTTATCTATCTATCCTCTGCACCTTAAAGTATAAGTAAACCTTTAAAATAAAATTTGACGAGGGTGCTATTCTTTTTGCAATCTACATTCATTATTTATTGTTTTTTAATTCCAAAATAATAAAGTATACATGTGCTGTTAATATGAATGAATTTTTTTACAACAGCGCCACCTGCTGGTCAGTTTCCCACCAGTCTGACCACCAAGTAGTCAAGGAAGTTGTCAGGAGAAAGAAAGAGGCTGATGTTCTTCTGCTTAGGAAAGGTTTTTAATTTTTTTTCCTAAGCAAAAGATCAGCCTTTTTCTTTCTACTGACAACTTCCCTGACTACTTGGTGATCAGAATGGTGGGGATACTGTTGAAAATGCAGGTGGTGCCTTTCTAACAAAATTCATTCATTTTACCCGTACATGTATCCTTTAATTTCTTGGAATTAAAAAATAAATAGTCAATGTACATTGCAAAAGTGCTTAGAAAAGCCCCATCATCAGTTTTACATTCACTTATTTTAAAGGTTTACTTATCCTTTACACAATGATTGGGCTTGTCTTTTTCAATAAGGAGCAAGGTTTAATTGACTCATTGACACAATGGAGGCTTAAAATTAATGTCTACCTATTGAATCTGTCCACACAAATGACATGGCCATGGGAGCTTGACTCTACCATGAATTACCCAACCATAGTGAAAACCCATAGGAAGTCCTGTGGGATTGAGGTGTTCCTTGGTAGACCAAGGGTAGCTTACCAGTGAACACTGTAGTTTTCTAGAGTATAGAAGGTAGGAGAACGTGTGCTCAGTCTCTTTCTAGTCTCCAAAGACCTTAGGTGGAGGTTGGCTTCAGAACTGGAGTCCATGACCAATCACTACTAGTGCATGGACCCCATGGACAAGGCCTTGTAAGTGACAGAGTAGCTCCCAACAGTCCTGTGTTCCACCAAGGAGAAATAGTCTAAAACTATTCCCACATCCCAAGATGAAACCTCCTCTGCTCTAATTATAAAGGATTCCCTTGTGTCCTCTCAATAAATATGCCGATTATACCTTAAAATTCATAATGCCCGTTTAGATATTTAATAACTGGAAATCAAGGGGGAAAAGTAAAAATATATAACTGCTGCACTTTGAAAGTATTCTCTGTGGATAAAATACAGGGGATTTTTGTTTTAAAGCTTTAGACATACTTTTTCATCCAGTGCCTTGGCAATAAATAAGTAGGAGTTGCAGTTAATTTCAGTGTTGGAGACAACAGATCAATTTAGCGGCACTTCTAAATCATACAGGGAAAGTTGTTTTATAACTCACAGAGCTGCAAGTTTTATCCAACCAAGATATTTAGGTCCTTAACAAAAAACAGACCCACTTTTACTCATGGTGGCCCCTTCAGCAAAACAATTTTCAGGAGGGGGGATAACTGATTTATATGAAGTAGAACTGTTCATCCTATGGTCCTTTTACTGTTACTGAACTACAACACAAGCCTTTTTACTTAAGGTTGGTCAACTTCAAAATATTGTAGATTGCTTCCTCAACCTACTATACCTGCTATCCCACAGTCACACTCCCTTCCCAGAGACTATTATCCACTGTTACTATAGGCACCATCTCTCCCTACTATACCTGCTATCCCACAGTCACACTCCCTTCCCAGAGACTATTATCCACTGTTACTATAGGCACCATCTCTCCCTACTATACCTGCTATCCCACAGTCACACTCCCTTCCCAGAGACTATTATCCACTGTTACTATAGACAACATCTCTCCCTACTATACCTGCTATCCCACAGTCACACTCCCTTCCCAGAGACTATTATCCACTGTTACTATAGACACCATCTCTCCCTACTATACCTGCTATCCCACAGTCACACTCCCTTCCCAGAGACTATTATCCACTGTTATTATAGGCACCATCTCTCCCTACTATACCTGCTATCCCACAGTCACACTCCCTTCCCAGAGACTATTATCTACTGTTACTATAGGCACCATCTCTCCCTACTATACCTGTTATCCCACAGTCACACTCCCTTCCCAGAGACTATTATCCACTGTTACTATAGGCACCATCTCTCCCTACTATACCTGCTATCCCACAGTCACACTCCCTTCCCAGAGACTATTATCCACTGTTACTATAGGCACTATCTCTCCCTACTACACCTGCTATCCCACAGTCACACTCCCTTCCCAGAGACTATTATCCACTGTTACTATAGACACATCTCTCCCTACTATACCTGCTATCCCACAGTCACACTCCCTTCCCAGAGACTATTATCCACTGTTACTATAGGCACCATCTCTCCCTACTATACCTGCTATCCCACAGTCACACTCCCTTCCCAGAGACTATTATCCACTGTTACTATAGACACCATCTCCCCCTACTATACCTACTATCCCACAGTCACACTCCCTTCCCAAAGACTATTATCCCACTGTTACTATAGGCACCATCTCTCCCTACTATACCTGCTATCCCACAGTCACACTCCCTTCCCAGAGACTATTATCCACTGTTACTATAGACACCATCTCTCCCTACTATACCTGCTATCCCACAGTCACACTCCCTTCCCAGAGACTATTATCCACTGTTACTATAGACACCATCTCTCCCTACTATACCTGCTATCCCACAGTCACACTCCCTTCCCAGAGACTATTATCCTACTGTTACTATAGACACCATCTCTCCCTACTATACCTGCTATCCCACAGTCACACTCCCTTCCCAGAGACTATTATCCACTGTTACTATAGACACCATCTCTCCCTACTATACCTGCTATCCCACAGTCACACTCCCTTCCCAGAGACTATTATCCACTGTTACTATAGGCACCATCTCTCCCTACTATACCTGCTATCCCACAGTCACACTCCCTTCCCAGAGACTATTATCCACTGTTACTATAGACACAATCTCTCCCTACTATACCTGCTATCCCACAGTCACACTCCCTTCCCAGAGACTATTATCCACTGTTACTATAGACACCATCTCTCCCTACTATACCTGCTATCCCACAGTCACACTCCCTTCCCAGAGACTATTATCCACTGTTACTAAAGGCACCATCCCGCTAACCCTCAGGCCCCTTTGCAGAGTTTGTTATCCCATGTGATAATTTACTATTTACATTAGCCAAAGTTGAATACGTTTTGCACTGTTAAACTGATGCAGTTATTAACAGACTGTAGGATATGAGCAGCCACTGCCTCATGCAAATCTATTTTATTTGCAGTTTGCCATCAAGGACATTGCTGTAACAAATAAGCAAGGCTGGTGCATTGTAGATGAGAATGCAATGAGCTTTCTCTGCCCCTGTTCTTCAATTAGAATGATCCCATATCTCACCAGATCCAGTCACTGCCAAGGCTGCAGCATCTTATTTAAATATCCCATCCATCAAAGATCATGCTCAGCCTTCTATTTGCAGTGGCTTTTGATGTCGACTGATTGATTATTCAGGTTGCAATGACCAGAGGTAAAATAATTTCCTGACAGTTAGTGACCAGCTGGAAGCATTAAAGGATTAGGCTGCAGTCAGTCAGAGTTGACTTTAAAGTATGGAAGTTGGTATGGAAGTAATTGATGCTATTGGGTTGCCACCTTGTTGGTGGGTCAGTGACTTATGAAAGTTTACAGAGCTGCAAATCAGTATGAATACATATATATCGGATCAATGTCATTTGTCACCCTTCTGTTGGAATGTCTTCTCATTATCTCCGAATCGCTGGGGGCTTGGCTTAATTTAATGGCAATGATGCGGTTTAGTTTTAATGCCATTCCTTCTGTAGTGAACCAAAAATTCTGTAGGTTCAGCTTCTATGTAGTTCAAATGAGGGAGCACGAGCGCTGCAAAAGGGCAGATTTGATGATTTTATTCTCTACTAAAAGTTGGCAGACAAATATAGCCCACGGCGTTGACTCTATGCCGAATGCTTCCTACAACGAAAGATATTACATCTTGGATGGCTTTGCTGGCATTTAGATCAAGTCCAAAGGTACAGCTTAGATCTCATTACTGCTCACAACCGGCACGCCAAAGAAAAATGGAGAAAAATGAGTGACTGAGTAATCCTGATTGGCTGTAGAAAATGCAGCTCTACTGCAAGTCAGAGAAACCCAATGACTGTTATTGGGATCAGCAACTAGAGGGCCGCAGGGTTCAGGCCACTTTGTCTGTTTAATGTGTAGGTCATTTCTTTTATAAAGTCTTGTCACTGGATGGCTCTGTTTTCTGTCTCATTTACATTCCAAGGAGTCTCCGCTGGGAGCCTGAGCCACAGACTCCCGTCCTCTATCCTTGTACTGAGAAAGTGGAACTGCTGACTTATTCTCCAGAGACGAGAAATGTGATAAAAATCGTATTGTCATGAAGAGCATTAATTAGTGAAGAAAGCAATGGGTTCTTAACAATGAGCTAAAATAAAATTTCCAATATAATATTATTTAGATTACTAATAGAAGCATCTGCAATGTAGTGATCCCCGAACGCCCCCTCCAGCTCCTCTTTACCTATAGACACCTTACAGTCTTCATGGAGCTTCTCTTATCAATGGCCGGTGGTGCAGTAGGACACAGTGTAGTGCTTTACTAAGACACAAACTGAGGGGCAGTGGTTCTTAAAGATAAGTGTATTAGTGGTTCTTAAGCAAGCAGGACAGAATTATTAAACTAGCAGGCAATTACATAAATATTCATGAAATTCATTGGCAGTACAGTTGCAGTAAAAGGGGTCCGTCATTGACAACGAGGATGCAAGTAGTAGAGAACTAGGGGCACAAAATGGACAAATCCTACAGTGGGTGGAAGGCAGCCTTATCCTTACCACTTCAGGGCTGTTGGTGGTCCCTAACGCGCACAAGTGAATGATGTGTAAGTCTACATGGCAAGTGAATTGTGCCCTTTTTTTACACTTTGCACTCTGCCCTGCTGTGAATGTTTGACTTCTGGTAGTACTCACAGCAATTATATACAGTAGTGCCATGTCCTTCACTTGGAACTCCTGCGTTTTCTTAGGTTTTCTTCTCTTGGCTTTCTAAACCTAATCATAGAAATAGGGGTTGCTGTTCCTCTGAATTTCCCTCTAGTAGACTTGATCTACTTCTTGGTGAAACCTGGTAATGCTCTAGAACCTTGTTATATCTATCTAGTTCAGTTACAGCACCTTGACGTCAGAACTATATGTCGGTCTCAATATTTACTGTTTAGTAGGTACCTACACAAGCTTGGACTTCCCTGGAGCATTCCTTTCAATGTCCTCCTTCCTCCAGAAGTGTTATCCAACAAAAAGAAGTTATCTTTTGCCCTACTTTATGGGGGGAGGGGGTCATCTCTTATTCCCTATTGGGTAGACCAGTGATCCCCAACCAGTGGCTCGTGAGCAACATGTTGCTCCCCAACCCCCTTGGATATTGCTACCAGTGGCCTAAAAACCATTGCTTATTTTTTGGCTGAAAGCCAAGCTTTATTTTCATAACAACTATGTGCACTGCCAAACAGAGTCTCATGTAGGCTGTTAGTCCACATAGGGGCTATCAATAGCCAATTACCGGCTGTTATTGCATTCTTATGTTGCTCTACACCTTTTTTTTACATTTGAATGTGGCTCATGGGTAAAAAAGGTTGGGGACTCCTGAGCTAGACCTTAAAGTTTCATTATATAGTGGGCTAGTCCCAAGCTCTATCTCTTACTCTACGGAACAGTTAAATGTCCACTTTATTAAGGAGCACTAGAAAGTTAAATAATCTTTAGTTGGGATACCTATAATATAATATTCCTACATTTATATATATATCAGATCATTTTGCTTCATTTGACATATAGATCTAATTTATCTTACACATAGGGGTATATCTATCAAAGAGTAAAGTTAATAGTGAAGTTCCGCCACTGGAGTGAAATTCCGCCACTCTCCATTCATTTCTATGGGATTTTTTTTTTTTCACTTTCACCCATTGATAAATACGCTTTTCAAAATCCCATGGAAATGAATTGAGAGCTGCGGAATTTCACTCTAGTGGCGGAACTTCACTCTTTGATAAATTTACCCCCTAGACTGTAACAGGACTTTGGGCCTAACAATAGTAGACACAATCGGGATATTGCAATCAATGTGGAATATATAACTTCAACATAATGAAATTGCAGGGCAGGTGGGAAAAAATGCTTCATGTACCAAAGAAAACACAACCACAAAACATTTAAAATGCAATTTCTTTTCTGTACAGCCCTGAAACAAAATTAGTAGACACAAACGAGATGTTGAAATGATTGGATTTCGGCAAATTGCGAGAGACCAGTCGTCCGTCTGACAGTCACAATTCAATGTGCACTTTAAATATTAATGTTATGACAGTGAGTGACGTGGACAGATTTATATTTATTTTTATTGAAGCCCATTACTATGACATAGATTGCCTTTTAACACAATTTTCAGAGCACAAACTCTGACCCGCGTTTAAATTGAATAATACAGCGGCCTGACCATTCCTTGCTAGAATTTTCTTGATATCCCTTTCCCTTGTTATCCGGCACCATTTGCCACAGATCTTTTTTCATAATCAAATTTCAACGTAACGAGTTTGTTTCCACATGATGCTCCATTTTAGAAAATAAAAGTTCTCATTTAAAGGCTTTCATCTCCCTTTGTTAATGATGAAGGATTAATGTTTGTTTATTTTACTTTGCCTTAATCTTTTGGTACCATCTGTATTCGCTCCCTCTCTCTTTCTGCAGAGACACACCTCATCTCTAACTGCAAAAATCCATCAAATATATCTATTTCTCTATTAGTTTATGTGTGTGTTCGGGGCACAAATAGATCATCTGAAAGATGCTACGGGGCTGCCCTTTCAAGCACTTCCAAATAGATGAGATGGGGAGAATGTGCCGTTTTTTTTCCATGCTTTAAAATACATTGCTGTGAAATTTAAGTGCTAAATGGTTACTTGATATAAAAGTGACTTTATGGTTACGGTAGAACATTATAAAATGGGGTTGTTCAACCCCCTTCCAGACTATGGGGCAGATTCACTAACGGGTGTATTTTCGCCAGCATCAGCTTCGCACCCCTCACACCACTTCGCCCGGCGCAAACGTGCTACGAATACGCAAATTCACTGAAATGCAAAGTTTTGTCCAGGGTGTCGAACGTTGGTGACTTTTCGCTAGCGTTTCTTCGGCAGTGCGAGCATTTCATGGTGAAGATGCGCTATCGTTCATTTGTGCCTACAGAAAATTCGCTAGTGATATGTCATCCGACGGGTAATTTAAAGTTGTATGGACGATTTTATTACAAGGGTTGGTGCAAATGCTTTTTACTTTTTATTACAAATGTCCAGAGAACCTTAATAAAGACAAGAGAGTTAATATAATGACCTACACATGCGCCCACTGTAAAATGAATGTTCCATACAGTATGTTATGAAATGTCTGCAGAAAACCGGTTACCCCAAAAAAAGTCTAATTTAGGACTTTTGCAGCCAATCCCGCTTAAAAAAAGGAAAAATCACCAGCGTTTTTTGAACTTTAATGCATATTCAGCACACAGGATATGATTAGAGATGGACGAATTTATTTGCCAGGTGCGATTCGTGTTTCGTCACCGGCAAATAAATACGCAAAACCGCAGTAAAAATTTGCCAGCATCCGGTTTGGCGAAATTGCGCCAGCGTCCAAAGAAACAGACGCCAGCGGTTTTGTGAATTTATTCGCCGGCGTCGAAATGCGGGAATTCGCCACGAATCGCGCTTGGTGAATAAATTTGCCCATCACTAATCATGTCCTGTGTGCTGAATATGCATTAAAGTTCAAAAGTCGCCAGCGTTTTTTGAACTTTAATGCATATTCAGCACACAGGATAAGATGGGAGAATTTATTCACCTGGTGGGATTCGTGGGAATTCCCATGATTCGTCACCGGCGAATAAATTCGAAAACTGCCACTGGTGAAAAAAATCCGCAAAACCGCCGTGAAAATTTGCCGGCATCCGGTTTGGCGAAATTGCGCCAGCGTCCAAAGAAACAGATGCCAGCGGTTTTGTGAATTTATTCGCCGACTTCGAAAGCGGGAATTCGCCACGAATCGTGCTTGGTGAATAAATTCACCCATCACTAATCATGTCCTGTGTGCTGAATATGCATTAAAGTTCAAAAAACGCTGGCGACTTTTCCTTTTTTTAAGCAGAATCTATTTTGTGGGAAATTCGCAAATTTTTCGGCCGAAACGCCCCAAATTCGCCCATCACTAGATATGATGTAAGTGACAGAAGATTGGGGAAGATCTAGCTTCTTCTTAGCACTTCACCTAGTCTGAGATGACAAAGTCAACTCTGGCGAAAGAGGTAACGTTCTGTAAAATCCGCACTTTAGTGAATTTGCGCAGTAACAATCATTCACTAGAGCGACAAGGTAACCTGGCGATAGAGTGCGGATGAACGCTAACGACGATACTCTTCACTAACAAATTGGTGTCTGCGCCTGTTAGTGAATTGGCGATGGCCCTGTGGATGGCAACACTGGCAAAAAGTCATTAGCGTTAGCCACTTTAGTGAATCTGCCCCTATAACTTCAGGGAAAATGGCTTTGGTCAAGTTTCGAAAATGTGTGCCGACTAATGTGCCAAGAATTTGGGCACCCCAGCAATTGCTGTAGAGTTTGTTATAACTTTTAGTTAAGTTACCGCAAGATTGAAAATCCCTTGGAAGACAAACACCATGTTGACTTCTTTTCCAAAACTGGCACATCCATTAATTACCTTTAAGAAATATGCTTTTTAGACTTTTAGGTTACTGGCATTTATAGTAAGAGGACAAGGCTGATCTATTGAATCAGAATTGATTAAAGTTTTTAAACTGACTAAATGGGCAGTATAATCCCTTTTCAACATGAGTTCAATGACTTGCACTGCACTGAGCATACATGTTTGCCTGTTATTTTAATTAAAATATATCTATGGTTTTAAGTCACATTCTACATCCTGCTAGTATGAGATTAGTCAGCAGTCCACTAAAAAATCCTTCATCTGGAGGTAGGAAGGAAAGAAGGAAGGAAGAAAGGATGGAAGGGGGTTGTTTATACAGAAGCTTCTCCCTTTTGATTGGGCTTCTAAGAACAGAATTTGGACTTTATTTTCAAACTCAGATTTTGCTGAACAATTAAAACAGTAGGCACAAAGTCCTATTGACTATGTGCCAAAGCTGATGCCACGTTACTATTTAGGACTCAGCAAGGCTTTGGAGGCAGTTACAATTTTCAAGCCTTGACCTGGATAAAGTAAAAGTTCTGTAGGAATTTTTGAGAAATATCCTGAAATGTATGGACATCTATGCAGTTACTATGGTTTAAAACATTTTAAACAGTCATAATTATTCTTGATAACAAGTTGAACTGGAAGAGATCCTTAAAGAGAAAGAGCCTGTAGCCATAGAAGGGATAGCATCATGGAGAGCTCTCTAACCTGGCATATAGTATGAGTCTGTATCCATAGAACAGAGAAGACCATGGAGAGCTCCCCAGTCTCATATACAGCAGAAGAATGTATCCATAGAAAAGAGAGCACCATGGAGAGCTTCCTAGCCTGGATTACAGTAGGAGCCTGCATCCATAGTACAGGGAGGACCATGGAGAGCTCCTTAGCCTCACACACAGCAGAAGAATGTGGCCATAGAACAGAGAGCACCATGGAGAGCTCCTTAGCCTCACATATAGCAGAAGAATGTAGCCATAGAAATAAGAGCACCATGGAGAGCTCCTTAGCCTCACATACAGCAGAAGAATGTAGCCATAGAAATAAGAGCACCATGGAGAGCTCCTTAGCCTCACATACAGCAGAATAATGTAGCCATAGAAAGGAGAGCACCATGGAGAGCTCCTTAGCCTCACATACAGCAGAAGAATGTAGCCATAGAAAGGAGAGCACCATGGAGAGCTCCTTAGCTTCACATACAGCAGAAGAATGTAGCCATAGAAAGGAGAGCACCATGGAGAGCTCCTTAGCTTCACATACAGCAGAAGAATGTAGCCATAGAAAGGAGAGCACCATGGAGAGCTCCCCAGCCTGACATACAGTAGAAACCTGTATCATGGAACAGGAAGGACCATGGAGAGCTCCTTATTCTGATATGCAGTGGAAGGCTGTATGTAAAGAACTGAGAGCTATCCATGGTGCTACTTACTAAACTCACAGGCAGAAAAGGAGAAAAAAACACTGAAAAAATACAAAATCAAGCCACCGGGCCTTAAACTGGTCAGTTCATTCCTCTTCTATTTTTTACCCAGTTAAAATCAGTTTCTATAAGGTAAAAGGCTTTCCGAGTGTGACTGTCATACTGATATCAATGTAGTGGTTAAACAAGGTTTCCACATCCAGAGCACACTCTTAGATTAAGAAGCACTACAGCAAATTAAACTTAATGCATAATAATTAATGGAATATTTATTAGACAAAATTGGCAAAAGGGGTTTTTAAGGACTTATGAATTAGTTCCCCTCAACGCATCCTGATGACTACTAATGAGAGCTGTAAAATCCACATTCACCTAAGGTCCTTCTTTAGAAAAAAAAATCAGTGTAACCCAGGTAAAAAAAATAAAAAATCGTTGAAATGCTGTGATGAGAGAACAATGAGAAACACAGCAGACTTTGCAAACTCCATCATCAACACAAAAAAGCAGAGTCATAGGATAAAGCAGGCATTGAGCTTTTGGAGGGTCCAACGGGATGGGAGCCCATTGGGATTTTTCAGCATATCCCAGAGGGCCATTCCAACCCTGAAAATAGGAAGCATAACTAAAAGTGAAGGTCATCTATTAAGGTAATTAATCTAATGCCTTAAGGAGAGGATGCAGTTCACAAACATCTGGTAAATGAGGAACACATAGTACCTTCCCCCTTCCCTTGCTTACACTGAAATTCCAAATGTTGATTTTATTAAACGCGTGTTACAGTTGAATGCCTTACAAACCAGTACAAATATACGGTGACACTCCCTCAACTTTACAGGCCAGGATCCCTTGACTGTGTTGGTAGAAATTTTTCTTACTCTTATGTACAGATCTGCTTCCTGATCACTGCAACTATCTTGTTTTTGGTTTAATCTCCTGCCATTAAAATCCTGTAACCTTTGGTGTCTAAGATGGAGGAGCCAGAAGAACAATTCTCAGTGGACTTTGCTAATAAGATCAGGGAGATGATGGTCTGAATAAACAATACCAATAAACTCTTAGTGGTTGAGATTGTAAATGGACTGCACTAATAAGCAATGGGACTTGGTTATTATTACTAATACCCTGGGTGGTCGGCGTTCTAAATGCAGTGTACTAATAACTTGCAGGAGGCCATAGACTAAACTGCTTCAGCTCTGGTTTACAGGCAAAGAGCCCAGTGCCTCCTAAAAGAAAATCATAGATATGGCCACTTGGCCAGACATTACTAATAGAGTTACACACATCCAAGACAGCAATGAAGTGTCTCACTCTAACTGACAGTGAGGCTTAACTTCCTGAAGTTGAACTTTACAATACCCTACTGGGGTGGTTCACCTTTAAGTCAAATTTTAATATGCTATAGAATAGATCATTCCTTACCACTTCAGTATTTATTTTTTATAGTTTTCACATTTTTGACCTTCTTCGTCTGACTCCAGCTTTCAAATGGGGGTCTCTGACCCCTTCTAAAAAACAAATGTTTTGTAAGGCTACACATTTATTTTTATTGCTACTTTTTATTACTCTTCTTGCATATTCCAGTCTCATATTCAAATCAGTGCATGGTTGCTAGGGTCATTTGGACTTTTCAGACAGCTGAAATTGCAAACTGGAGAGCTGCTGAATAAAACGCTAAATAACTCAAAAACCACAAATAATTGAAAAAAAAAATGAATATCGCTTTTTACATCATACTAACAGTTAATTTAAAGGTAAACTATCCCTTTAAGTGCCACAAGTCATGAAGAACTGATGCTACTGTTACCATCTTGCCCAACTGTTCCTGACTTACTCTATTGATAATTACCTGTTGCCATTTTAACCTACAATCAAAATCTTGTCCTACTGTCCCCATATTGGCCCAATATTACCTCTTTTGCCCTACTACAAGCATTTTGTCCGGCTATCATCATCTTAAACCATTATCTTGCCCTACTGTCACCCCCTACTGCTGCTCCTCAAGGCCCCATCATATACTCTTAAGCCAGTCACCCCTACATCCATATCATAAAGATTGTTCTGGAAGATGGCAAACTAATTTATTAAAACAATCTCACCAAACAGTCTATACCAACACCAGTACCTCCTGCTGCATTAGCTTTGTAGTAGAGTCCACATACTGTATAAAGAAGAGTCAGATTAAACTAGGCAACCAACGTAATTCAGCTTTTTTTTTTCCATAAAAGGGTAAGAGAACAGCTTTTTATCCTTTTACTTTAAAGTACAGTCTATTTAAAAGGAAAAAAAAAACCTGAAAGGAAAACTGCTCCCATCCTAGCAATGCTCAAATCATCAAAAGTTGCCATGGCAACAGCGGTGTAATTAAGGGCCGTTCAGCAACGAGCAGCTGTGTGCACTTTATCTGGCTGGTGAAGGAAAAAAAAAATAGCATCAATTTGCAGCCTCCTTCCTGTTCTAGGAAAGAAGGGAGAGATGCAGCGCTTCCTAATTATCTCCCCTAACTAGTCAAGTCATAATGAAGTGGAAAGGAAAATGGAGCGCAAGAGCATGGCTCTGCCAGGTTAAGGTTCCTCTGCGTTTTTTTGTCTACACTCTTGGTTACAGCATCATTCATTAAAGATGGGAATCAGGGAGTGCTCTGGTTACTTTGTAGGGTTTTATCCATCTCTCTTTCTCCCATTAATGCGTCACTTAACCCTCATTTAGTCTTTCTCATGCTTTGTGCTGAACTTTGCCTCTAGACCTAAGAAACAAACACAAAGATCAAATGTTGCCACACCTTAAAATAGTAACAGCATGTACCCATACACTATGGTATTACTTAGAAATGAAAGTATAACACACATAGAATGGTGGAGACCCAGGGGAAGAGAGTGGAATGTCTGCTTGGGGAGGCGACCAGTAGAAAACTTGCCATTGGAGAACTTATAATAATAAATTAATATAAAGATTATCTCTTTTTGGGGAGGATCACAAAATTTTCATTATTTTCTACATCAGGGGTCCCCAACCTTTTTTACCTGTGAGCCACAATCAATTCTAAAAAAACTGTTGGGGAGTCACACAAGCATTTAAAAAGTTCCTCTGTGATGGCAAATAAGGGTTGTGGTCTAATTGGTAGCCCCATGTGGACTGCTAGCCTAAATGAAGATTTGTTTGGAGTAACTCAGTAACCCAGTGCCTCCAAAACTTGTATTCAAGCCAGGAATTTCCAAATGGCCACTTACTTTGAAGCCACTGTGAGCAACATCATGGGGTGGTGAGCAACATGTTGAAAGTCCTCAAAAACATCTTGTTTCCTTTACCGTCTCCTCTTCTGCTGTGCTAAAATTGCTTCTAAAGAATATTTATTTTGCACTTTTAAGATAAAACATAGCATTGTGCTGGCCATACATTTAGTTGAATCTTCCCTGGACTGTTTGTCCGTTCAACAAAAACAATCAAGGCATGGCACAAATGTATTTTTATTGTTGTATTTAATAGAAATTTTAGAAGTGATGTTTCAAGTGAGGACTAGAGGAAAAAAAAAACTGAAACCCAATAGTGCGGACATTATTATTAGTAAATAATATTTCGAATAATTGAACTGCATTTTATTTAGACATAAGGCTGAGAAATTTGGGCCGTTGAACTTCTATTTAGACTGTTCATGTAGACGCCTGCACTGACCTTGCGAGCAGCAATGAACTATTGGAAATGTAACAAAACATTCCATTTCCACTCCAGTTAAGCCTAATGAAACATCTTCATCCGTTCAATAAACTGATCAACTTTATCGACTGTCATTTTTGCATCATTTAGCTTGTCATTAGCTCCCTGATATAAGGTTCCAAGGCTCTGGGCTTTTCAGTGGGGCAGGGGAGACTGGATATTACTGGTACAATGGCTATTGGGCGCCATCATGGCAATGACACATGGGTTTTACCAATTTGTAGACTTTATTTGTTCAGTCTATAAATGAAACAATAAGGCCCATCTATAGGGGGGTGGTTTCCAAAATGAATGCAATGGTGAGTTCTTCTACTTCTTCGGATGAAAAGTTTGCAACTGTGCCTGTTGACTCTGGAAAACCCTGGAGCTTCAACCATGCTGGGCCTGCCAGGAGCTCCAGGGTTCCCATGACAGGAACACAAGCTCCAGAAGGGACACAACCCCTACTCTGGAAATGCTAGATGCAACTTGCATTCAACTGACATTAAAACTCAAAGCAATTGCATTCAGGTTGATACATCTGGCGCAATTGTGGTAAATGCAACTTGGAATATGCCTGCAACTATATTGGAATTATAGGGGGGGGAATTGCATTCAGAATCTAAAAACGTCACTTTAATCACTGCATTTGCATTTTGAAAATGACCCTAATGAGTCACTGTAGAACACTAATACTGTTATATCCTGAATTATTCTGCATTTCATGGCTGCTGTGTCATTACTAGCGTACAGAAAAAGAAGATGATTACACATTTTGATGGGTCTTCCAGTGTCCTTTACCTTGACATTTGTGCTGATGACATATTTGATCTCACTGTGAAAAAAAATCAAACATTTATTAAAGTCCTCCTCCAGTGATATTGGAAAATGAAGGCAAATAATAAGGAAATAATTGCTGGCGGCAAGAATCTCGGTCCTTATCTTAACTGCTGTATCAATCCCGCAGAACAAACAGGAGAATGGATGATAATGGAATTAGTTTTAACGGTGATATTGTTGTTGACTTTAGGCCCCTGCTGGGTGTAATATTCAGTAAATTGACTTTATTTTTTAATTTTCTGTTTTTTTATTTATTCTAAGAAGATCTGACAATAACATTTCAGAGCTGCGAGAAAATATCCCAATATATTATTTGCCCATTTGCCCCAGGAAAATGAGCATCTCATCCACAGAGCATTATTGACCACAATATGATATACACTGAAAAGCGCACATAAGGGCCATTAAAGAGAAATGGGAAGATGTTTTTGTTGCTGTACAGATGAGATTTTGTTTTTAATTCAGATACAGGGATGCTTATTCACACTCGCAGACTATTTCTTTGATTCAGTAGATTTTATTTTACAGTTTATTTGGTTGACTTAAAATACACAAATGTCTGAGTAAGAAATAGTGCAACTTCCAATAATTGGCTTTTTCGTGAAATGTGGAAAATCCATAAGACTCAACATTACCCAAAGTCACAATGACTGTCACCACATGAGTTGGGCAAGAAGTGAGCAAGTAACTATCACCATGGGTGTAATTTAATAAAGGCTTGGTTAGAGTAGGCCTCTCCATTCCAATGGCAATGGATTTCCTACAACTAACAGGATGAAGGTATTATACTTTGGAACTTCATAACAAATACATACATACATACATACATACATACATACATACATACATACATGGAAATCTGTTCTGGGATAGACATGGAATTGGCATGACATACTATAAATAAATGTCTTTAATTAACCTTCCCATGCAAAAAAAAAATCACCCTCCACCTATGACCGTCACAAAAAGGGGAAATTACGTAAGTAAGAATAGAAAAAAAGTTAAAAATCCAGGAAGCAAGACAGAAATAGTGGAAAGAATCATAAAATGAGAGGAATGGTTGAAAAAATCAAGAAATCAAGGCAGAAGGTAGAGAGAATAAAGTTGGTAAACAAGGGAAGGGAAGGCTTGTTATATTTGGGGAAAACTGTGAAAGAATGTTTAAATTAAGTAGGTAGGGCATCGAAAATTTGGAGGAGATTTTGTTGAATGAAGTAAATAAAAAGGGATATTTATTTGGAAGCGAAAACATTGTAGAAAAGCAGGGAGAAGAAAGGAGAGAATATCAAGGAAGTAGTTAGAAAATAGGTGGAAGGAAGTGTTTGCGAAAAATTAGGGAATTGGTGACATAGATATGGAAAGAATCAAGAAAGGAGGGATAAGGTGAGAAGCTGGGTACTCAGGGATGGGGTGGAAAGAAGGCAGGTAGATGGTGGAAAGGGTAATTAAGGCTTCTCCCCTTAGATTGAAAGAATTGGGAGGAAGTTAGGATAATTAGATAACTATAAAAGGGATGGACAAAGGATATAGAGAGGGTAGAGAAGATAAAGTAATGAAGGAATAATGGGAAATTGGGTGTAAAGAGAATAAAAGTTAAGCTCCAGGATTTTTTTTCTAGTAGAGGTGTAAGTTAAAATGATTCTGATATTCCTATGTTGCTATGAAGTGTATTTACATCTAGAGAGGAAAGCCCATAAGCTTGCAATCTAGCAGAGGCTTTTTTTATGACTATTCACCAATAAATGCCCAGATGGTGCCTCGTGTCACTTCCCCATTGTCTCGCCTGTATATAAAACAAGAGAGAATTTGCAGTTGTTCCTCGCAAAGGTTAACGTTTTCCCACCTCGGAACAGCAGACAATATCACTCCATCTCGCCAATTAATTTGCAAATTTTTAAACTAACAAAAAAGTAATCATGGAACTTAATTAGGAGCCCGTTAGTGCTCTATGATTACCATTCTGTTTATTTATATATTTATTTCTAAAGTGCCTCTACTCCTGCTCAATTCCCTTAATTTTTCTAAATTGTTGCCAATGTTTTCGATGATCTACCTTACAGCAGAACAGGGAGCCATCGAGCCGACGCTGGGCTGCTCTGCACAAACAGCTTTGCATTTTGATGGAGTGATGTATGTGAATGGACGGCAGCAAAATAATTCACAATCTGCATATTGCTCCATGGAAAGATGCTGACTGGATCTCATTTGTGTGGAAACGAGCGCATGAGATCTTTTTAATGGCAGATAGCTCCAGTTAAAACCTACTTCAAAATCACTTATCGCTACACAGAGCGTCATCACGGAGCAAAATGGCGCTTAAATGGAGAAGCAGCTATTAAGCCCACTGCCTGAAAGGCATTATTATTCTGTATTCTGTTTTAAGGGGAAAATCAGCAAATGGACAAAAAAAGAGAGAATCTGGATAGCTGATTCTAAACACAGGCACAAAGGACTATTCATTTTATAATTCCACCCTCCAGAACTCAGGAAGGTGGGGCACAGGCCAGATCTTCTTCAACTACAACTCATCAGAACATTAGCCTTCGGTAGCATTAATGAAACCCCATTTTCCATAAGAAACGCCAAGTGAATGAGAAGAAGAAAATCAAATACTCCCGGAGTCACCTGTATTTATACCCCGACAGGGTGGGTCAAGGGACATAGTCTTTGTGCAGTGGGTCTAGGGTTTTCACCTGGCCAGTTAAACACCTGTCAAGGCCTGGTTTTAATATGTTACCAGGTAGAAATATAATGCCCTTTTATTGCGATCCTGACCTAACAATTTAAGACCTGATCCACCACAATGTCTTACCCCTGATCCCAGAATCTGCCCATAGCCCACCCATTAAATCACAACTCTGACCCCTTATGTCATCACCCACCAATTACACAACTCTAGCCCGCTGCCCTTCTGCCAAAGCCTGCCCAGTAAGAACATTTCTAAAAGTAAGAAATCATAAATGGGACAAGGTCTACCTAAAACAAACCCATATTTGGTTCCCCGAAGGTTGACATTTCAACAAAACAAAACAGCCAGGTGTACTACCTATGCCAGTGGACTTTTTTTAGTTCAGATTTCCCTTGTGGTCCAACCTATAACTAAAACTGCTATAGTTGCATTTGTAACTAAAAGTGCAATTCCATGGACCCCAAAATCAATGGAGTTCTTTGACTTCATTAAACCCAAAATAAAGACAAAGGGTGCACCCTGCCGTATGAAATATTGAGAGTCAACCCAACTTACTTTGATTCCTGAGCAATTGGGTCTCAAAGTATTGTAGGTGCTTATTTTTTGATTCCTGGCTTGGAGGCAAGTTTTGGTTGTATAAAAACCAGGTGACATGCCAAACAGACTCTCCTGTAGGCTGCCAGTCCACATAGGGGCTACCAAATAGCAAATCACAGCAATTATTTGATGTCCCAGGGACTTTTTCATGCTTGTGTTGCTCCCCAACTTTTTTTTAGGTTTTAATGTGGTTCCTTAGTTAAAAAGATTAAGGAGCCCTGGTCTAGACATTGCCATTAGCATTCAAGTCAATGGATGGGGTAATTCCCCATCCACCTTCTGAGCTGGAAACCATACTGGGGCAAAATTCTGGGAATAGCTTTGCTAGATTGAAGTGTACTTTTGAAAGCAAGACTGTTCCACCTCCTCTAAGCCAACATGAGTTTCTGACAACTGTACATACTGTATTTCATCGGCATTCCAGCCATTTTTCCCCCCAGGACTTAACTCACACATCTTGCATTTTAAATAGGGATCGGTGTGTCAGCCAATGTAAGAAACACAGCTATCGATCTATATGCATAAGAGTAAAGGAATTAATTGTGGCGATCTTAAACAACGCTGAGTGTAAACAATATGCCTATAAATTTCATTGTGCTGTAGATAAATGCCCAGGAGATAAAAAAACATATTTAGGAGCTAGATTAAGCACTGCCTTTAATGATGGAATGAGTTCATTAAATAGAAACCGTGAAGGAGAAGAACAATACAGTTTTGGAGGTAATACACAGTAGGTGTCTTGCTAACTAAATAGACACTTGCAGCCCTCCGATATCACCATTAGCGCTATTACAAGAAACAACGATGACTGGTCAACCTTAGGTCCCTTAGTTCCCTTAGTTCCTTGCTGCCATTGGTTACATTTCTTCCATTTGTTTTATAGTTTATCAATGATACTGTATGTTGCCTCTTGTGTGTAGATGTTATGATGGGGGCCCTCACAGAATGTTAGATCATGAGCACATTCTTCATATTATTTCTCCTCCTATTCACCCTAGAGCCTTATAAGAGGAACCACAATCACCTGGGCCCACCTTTAATTTACATGGTGCTTTACTTGGCCAGTGGAACACAACCAACATCTGGCACTGCCCCAATAGAAATGAATGACATTTCTTGGTTATTACATAGTGGAACAAGGTTGAACTTCAGGGAACATGTGCCTTGTTTCAAGTTTTCAATGATGGGAGGGGGTAAACCCCAAGTTATATGTAGAGTTAATACATCCAAGTATATATTTATGGTTCCGTTTGACTGCCGCTGTTTTTTTTAATATACAAGCTCCTTTCTTCTAAAATCCTACTGATTCTTCCCCCGAGACCAGTAATGTCTCCTTACTGGGTGTTCCGGCTCAGTATGTGTGCCAAGGAGTTTCCGTAAGCGTCTTCTCCAAGCTTCCGTCAGTCAAGTTTATGTCAATGGCTCCGGAGGGACTATGTACAGGGGCACATTGTGCTTAATGCTCTAACATTTAAGAGACAAATCTAATGAGGTTGCTGTATTGGTGCCTTATAAAAAAGATTCACAGTTATCAACCTTGACAAAAAAGTAGCACACGTTAGCTCAGATCTGGATAACCAACGTGGACTTGAGAGGTCGTAAAGGGAGAATGAAGTAGCTGCCTGCTGGCAGCCGTCCCATGTATATTTGTATATAGATATCATTTAGCGGCAGCTCGGTTCATTTTTTTTAAAAGCTTGTGTTTTAATGGTAGTCTCTCCGACTTCTATACGGAAGCCCATTCCTTTACAGGCATTGTGGCCACCACCCAAAGCATTGCACTTTTGCAAGGCGCTGAAATGATGGGGCTTAAAACAATTTGGTTTTAGATTAAGTTCCTTCCAATGTATAGAAAATCAGGACACACAAACCCCAATCTGGTTAAGCATCTAAACTCATTCAAGGCCCACCTACTCTATGACAAGCCAGTGAGAATCTGACCCACAATCAATTACTTTTTTGATACTCATTATTTAGGATTGTCCCATCTATGGCCACTCAGCTGCTGTTGAGCTACAATTCCCAACAGTCTTGCCTCACTTTACCCCTTATCTTTCACTTTTCCAAAATAACTTATTGCAGATACCATGTCCCCACCAGTGTCTCCATGGGCATGACTGTCATGGCACTAAGGACCATGCTCCTTTGCTCCAAATTTCAGCACAGTCCTACCAGCAAGGGAGGTCTGTGGAGGAGGCTTTTGATTGGATAAGCCTGCTGCATTGTGAATGAACCCCTTGCCTGAAGTGGAACTGTCTTGAAGTGGAACTGAGGGGCTGAGAAAAAAAGTTCATTATGGATTGGCCCATTTAATTCCTATTTTAGCATATGAGAAGTGTCTGCTTTGTACTGCCCCATACAACCTCTTGGGCTAAAGCTACCAATTAACCCTTTTACAAAAGAACAAAAGCAGTCCTCTTCTATACATCTTAATATGTCCCATCCAATCCCACAGGGTGCAATAACTTTGCTTCCACAGCATAAAATAACAATTAGAGCAATGCCGGCTGACCCGGCCACTAGACTGCTGCGCTGTGCGGCAAACAAATTGCTTCTTTGCTTCACTGCTTAACTATACCGTGTGTCCATGTATATTTATTTATATCTATATATACATATAATATAAAATGAGACAGGTAGCACCCCTTAAAGGGGATGTAGACTCAGAGCTAAAATGTTGACTAATGAAAGAAATATATAATTCTAAACAACTTCCCAATATACATTTATTACATATTTTCTCTGTTTTTAAAGTTGTTGGTAAATGTAATTGATATCTAAACCTGTAACTGTCTGCCATTTGCATTTCACCTGCTAGTTCTTGCTACAGGGACCATTGAAACTATGTTGCAGATTTGAACTCCAAGACTTCAGATCCCCCAGCACCTTCTTTACAGGCCTTTTAAGACCAGAACATGCAATTCGGAAACTAGAGTCTTTGCTGTAGGAGACTATCCATAATAATGCAAGCAGTCAGAACCAACAGTGCAGGACAGAGAAGTTGTCTGTTGTCAGAACTCACATTATAATAATCTGTGGTGCAGACTTTCTATTTTCTATCCTGCCTGTATTCACTATAAGATTTCATTACTATTCTCTGTAAGACGCCATTTTTTTCAGCTCCACCCACTTTTTTTTTGCTTAATTAACTCAGTAACCGTGGCAGTGTGGCAGCACCAGCTTTCAGCATAGTTTGATTTCATCACTCAAATATTTTGGCCGCTAGTCAAGGGAGCAACTTCACAATAAAATCCAGCCCAATGAATTCCAGAGCTGTAATGTAACAGGAGCGAGAGGGGCATTCGGCACACATAACATAACACAGGTATATTAAAAATATCATAAGGTACCAGAGGAAATCATTACAACAGCTCAGGAACACATTATACAATACATAGGAGAGTGTTGACTCCACATAAATAATATCTCCCCGACCTCTGCAAGTAACGCCGAGCACAGAAAATGAGCAGAAATAATGGACAGGGATGAGCCTTCCTGCTAATAAAAGCAACTATCGGGTAAAGGGCCATTTGGGTTTGATTTGAGACGCAATGTTTGTCTTAGGCATAAAAAGCTTATTGTGCACAAAGAACTTTCCCCTTTATATTTGTATTTATACATATGGGAGGAGGGAGGTGCCATATTGATTCCCTTAGACAGTACAGTATAAGGGGATTACTTATTGTGTGCCCAGAACATTCCTTCTCTGTATATTTGTATTTATACATATGGGAGGAGGAGGTGCCATATTGATTCCCTTAGACAGTACAGTATGAGGGTATAGCTTATTGTGCACAAAGAACTTTCCCCTTTATATTTGTATTTATACATATGGGAGGAGGGAGGTGCCATATTGATTCCCTTAGACAGTACAGTATGAGGGTATAGCTTATTGTGTGCCCAGAACATTCCTTCTCTGTATATTTGTATTTATACATATGGGAGGAGGGAGGTGCCATATTGATTCCCTTAGACAGTACAGTTTGAGGGTATAGCTTATTGTGTGCCCAGAACATTCCTTCTCTGTATATTTGTATTTATACATATGGGAGGAGGAGGTGCCATATTGATTCCCTTAGACAGTACAGTATGAGGGTATAGCTTATTGTGTGCCCAGAACATTCCTTCTCTGTATATTTGTATTTATACATATGGGAGGAGGAGGTGCCATATTGATTCCCTTAGACAGTACAGTATGAGGGTATAGCTTATTGTGTGCCCAGAACATTCCTTCTCTGTATATTTGTATTTATACATATGGGAGGAGGTGCCATATTGATTCCCTTAGACAGTACAGTATGAGGGTATAGCTTATTGTGTGCCCAGAACATTCCTTCTCTGTATATTTGTATTTATACATATGGGAGGAGGTGCCATATTGATTCCCTTAGACAGTACAGTATGAGGGTATAGCTTATTGTGTGCCCAGAACATTCCTTCTCTGCATATTTGTATTTATACATATGGGAGGAGGAGGTGCCATATTGATTCCCTTAGACAGTACAGTATGAGGGTATAGCTTATTGTGTGCCCAGAACATTCCTTCTCTGTATATTTGTATTTATACATATGGGAGGAGGAGGTGCCATATTGATTCCCTTAGACAGTACAGTATGAGGGTATAGCTTATTGTGTGCCCAGAACATTCCTTCTCTGTATATTTGTGTTTACATATATGGGAGGAGGAGGTGCCATATTGTTTCCCTTAGACAGTACAGTATGAGGGTATAGCTTACTGTGTGCCCAGAACATTCCTGTTTTTTTCTGTATATTTGTGAATTTGATGGGGAAGGTCCTTCCTGGGATCCATTTGTCAGATATCCCTCACTATCACACTGCAGAACTTGCCAATGATCAGTTAGGACTCATTTACTAAGTGCAAAGTTAAAGGACCACAGACCCATGCAAATCTACACAGGCCTCATTTACAAAATCATGGGGTAGGATAGATAAACTAATAAATAGATGAATAGCCAGACAGATCAATGACAGATGAGTGGGTGGATGATAGATAGATGATAGATAGATAGATGATAGATAGATAGATAGATAGATAGATAAAATAATCAGTCAGTTGATGGCTTGATGTTTATGAGCACACAATGTAAATACACTATGTAAATACCATTGCCATTATTGCTTTTACTCCCCATGATTTTCGGGGTTCCTGCCAACTCATTTGCTGCTTGTTTTACAATGCAGTGGAGCAATCAGCCAAGTCACTATACAGAGAGGAAAGCGACACATGCTCACAAGAGGCAAGAACTCACCATCGTTCCCTCACTAAATGACTGGCTGGTGTAACAACCCTCCGAGTCCATGAGCGAGTCGCCCGTGCAGAGAATGAATGCAATCGCCTAAATAGGAGACACATAAAGAGACACTTACAGAAATATTTCTAGTGAGAAGTGGCACAGTTTGTACTGAAGGGAAATCTCTGCATTGAGAGAGTGGGGAGCCATGACACTCAACTGATGGAACTTCCCTCGATTATTAGTAAATCATTTAATCACTTCTGAGACTCAAGCAGTGGGCTGGACTCAAAGGGTCTAGTCCCACCAATGGGTGGCAAGAAGATGGAGAAGAAAGCCAGAGCCTTGTCCTTCTAAAACCCCATCTTCACGCGGGCCCCGTCACACCAGGGCACAACGTTTGTGATCCAGAACCCAATCCTATAGTTCAGGAGAATTGGGTGGTCAAGCCTTGAAGTCTGTGCTCTACTGAACACTCCCGTCACTTTATACGTAAGGTTGATAACACAGAGATGAATCTGTTTTCTCCTAAGTGGCTTTGGGTCCATGAATATTCCCACAAGTCTTACTTGTGTGCGGAACTAACACACATTAAGGCCTTTCCAGATGCCATCAAACCTCTTCCCACGTCCAATGTGAAAAGCACTTAAAATGTTTCACAAACACACAACAAGGAACTTTACACTCAAGCCGGGGAAAATACATTTTGAGTAGATCTGACACCAATGACATGTGGTTGTGGTTGTGCCCAAGGTTGCATTGGTACAGGAACCCTCCCCCACAAACTTCATTATTGAGGAAGACATTGAAAATTCCAATGACTAAAACATTACTTTTTTTGTACTTTTTGTCTCTGTCCAGATGCATTTACAGATTTCAGGAAGCAGTGTTCAGTGTGTTGTAACATCCACACAAATCAGTGCACATTATAAACTGCCAGAGGTTTTATTATTAGGAGCATTAATTACAAACGAACAGGATGGTCCAAAAAGACAAAAGGGTGAAAAACAGATTACCCTTAAAGGGATCCAGATGTCTGTGTTCTGTTCTCCTGCCTTCTGATGACAGAGTTAATAGGAGAGATGCAATTAACGTTAACAGGTTTTTTATATCTGTCCAGCAAGTGTGTCACCTGTTACTCTCAGATTAATGAAGCTCCTCCATTTAGAGGACACTATGAATTCTGGATATAAATTGACTCGCTCTGTTCTGCAGAGTTAACAAAGGGGATGTTTTTAGGGGGACAAAAGGGGAAAATGCCCAGAGTTCAAAAAAGCAGTATAGTATAGTAGGTCAACATTTCAAAAATTAACAAGTTGGCGACAATAGAGTAAGAAGTAGATTAAGATGGAGAACATGGGCTAAGACAGTAGCAGTAGGACAAGATTGAGACAATAAGGCAAGATGGAGACAGTAGGGCAAGATGGAGACAATGAGGCAAGATGGAGACAAGGAGTCAAGATGGACACAATGAGACAAGATGGAGACAGTAGGGCAAAGAGGAGACAATATGGCAACACAGATAAAGTAGAGCAAGGTGGGGACAATAAGGCAAGATGGAGACAGTAGGGCAAGATGGAGACAATAAGGCAAGATGGAGACAGTAGGACAAGATGGAGACAATATGGAAACACAGATAAAGTAGGGCAAAGTGGGGACAGTAGACAGGATGGTAGCAGTAAGACATAATGGAAACAGTAGAACAGCAGGACACGTTAACAACAGTACAGTAGAATGGAAACAGTAGAGTAATATTGGGAAGTAGGACAAGATGGAGAAAGTAGAACATGATGGTGATAACAGGGCAATATCAAAACAGTAGGGCAAGATGGAGACAGAAGACCAGGATGGTAGCAGTAAGACATAATGGAAACAGTAGGGCCGGATGAAGACAGTAGGTCAAGATCAAGACAGTAGGACAAGATGGAAAAAATAAACAAGATAGCTATGGTAGAGCAAAACAGTAACTGTAGAACAAAATGCACACAGTGGGACAATATGGTGAGAAAAGAGCTAGATGGAGAGAGAGTGCAGGGCAAGATGTTGACAGTAGGGTAAAATACTCTGATTTCATTAAAAGAAAACACATTTCTTTTACCCAATTCTCCTTTAAAATAATGACACTCCCTACACACCTAATATTCTAACAGTGGAGTTTTACTATCATCACTTAGGGGAAATAATAAAAAAGACTCCAGTATGCCTTGTAGCTGCACATCGATGTTCTTTGATACAAGTTAAACTCCTCAACTGGTGGTAGAAATTTCAGTGAGACTACAAGTCCAACATCCATTGGGAGGGGGGACAGTACTCTGGGCCTTAAGAGAGCGAGAGACTTAAGGATTCTGTCTTTAACAGCAGTGTAGCGTAGTGAGGCCTTAACGGATGTCAGCAGAAGAGATAAAAGATAAGCCAAAGCTGATATATAGTCTAATGACTAATATAGAAACTCAAATTTCTCACTGGTTTAGGCCACTCTAGAAAATGTCTTTTGGCATTTGCAGTTGACTATGAAAATACATCTGTCAGGCCAGTTCTTCTGTTTGTTACCCCACGGGGCAATGTTTTATGTTGAAGAGCAGAGCCTAATGAAATGTCTTCTTCTTTCTGATCCCGTAAATCTCCAATATCCTCCTTTCCAGGCAGCCGACTTCCTAAACCTTCAGAGACATTGTTAACCTGTCTTCAGAAAAACAAGCTGCCTCTCTGCTGCGGTGCCCTGAACTCATGTACCTGACCTGGTTTTTGTAGAGAGAAGTTTCATTCCAGAACTGGTCAAACTATTGTTGCCATAGCAAAAAACTAATGTTAAAACACAGGAGGAAAAAAACCCTGAAGTCCGTAGCTGAGGAACATCTTGGTTATGGCGTATATTTATTATAGAGTGTCAGTTCTGGACATTAGAGATAATTTTGTAACCTTTCAGTAATTGGTTAGTCATTGTCTAATATTAATAGTATAATTTCCATAGTATTTAATCACACCTCTTACATATTTATTTGCATAAATCCTACAAACAACAGTCAGAAGTCATGTTCTTTTAATTAGCAACAGAGGTGTTTTTAAAGGGGAAGTAACACTAATGATTGGTTAATTTCAAATGAGTAGAATTCATTGTAATATAGAGAGAGGACTTTTTAGGGGGTAAAACTAGGAGCAACCTCTCTAGTGATAACAATAATAGTAATAGCCATGCAGAGAAGCATTCAAGGGTAAGAAAAGTGGGTAACGGCAAAAACAGTAGGGCAAGATGGGCAAGATCGTAGGTCAAGATGGAAATATAAGAATAGAAATATGAATATAGTTGGACAACATGGAAACGGAAGACCAATATAGAGATAGTAAAAATGGAAACAGAAAGTCAAGATGGAGACAGAAAAGCAAAATATAGATAGTAGGGCAAGATGGAAATGGAAGAGCTATATGGAGAGAGTAGGGCAAGATGGGAACAGAAGGGCAAGATGGGATATAACAGGGAAGGAGAAGAAAAGAGAAGAGCAAGGTAAAGATAGTAGGACAAGATGGAAACAGAAGGGCAAGATGGAGACAATAGAGCAAGATTGGCAAGATTGGATCTAACAGGGAAAGAGAAGTAAAGAGAAGGGTAAGATGAAGATAGTAGGTAAAAATAAAGATACAGTAGGGCAAGATGGAAAGAGAATATCAAGTTGAAGATAGTAGGGCCATGGAAATGGAAGACCAAGATGGAGATAGTAGAGCAAGATGGAAAGAGAACAGCAGGGCATAATGGATAAGGAAGAGCAAGACAAAGGCATTAGAAAAAAAATGGAGATAATAAGGGAAGGTGGAAACAGAAGAACAAGATTAAAACAGTAGGGGCAGATGGAGGAAATAGAGTAAAACAGAAGATCAAGATAGTGGCAGAGAAACACAGTTTTACCCACCCTGAATCCCTTCAACTGCTGTTGACGCACAACTCATAGAACCCCCAACAGCCAAAGCTACCAAATGTTGTTGGGACTAAATTACCCAGAACTCATACAAGCCAAATGCTTTCCTTTTATTGTGTTGCAATTAATAGCAACCCCCAACTGCTAAAGACATCTAGATGTCGATGACTATAAACTCCCAGTATCCCTATGGAGCCTGCAAATATTGTCCAACTATAGCTTTAACCTTCCTCCACCAGAAGAAGCACCTGTTGGCCTATGAGATGTTAGTATACTTTACCAAAGACCTTCCAGATGTTCCCATGGTGCCTTTGTCAGTTTAGGAATGCTGGGAGTTGCAGGCTTGAGCTACCTGTTGCCTTTCAGTTATAGTCATGATCTGGGTACTACAAAGGAATTATATGAGCAGGTTGTTGAACTTGAGGAAAGTGGGTCTTTTTTTTTAACTTTAATTGCTATGGAAAAGCAGCATTTGTCCCCGATGACACTCCCTGTTCATAGTGCACGTTAACGAGTAAACTCTCACCTCCCCAACATTTGGGGTCAGTGCACCTGCCGAGCCAGGTCCCCATAGCTGTGCCTTTGTATCCGTTCCCTTGGTTACCAATCGAGTGAGTGTTGCATGCAGCACAGGCCTCTCCCGTCTCATTTGTATGCTCTTTGACTGCGCGCACATTTTGGATTTTTCTGTCATGTGCATTGCTGTCTGTGCAAAATCTGTCAACCTGTCACCAACATTGGCCAATTATGTTACCGTTGTCAAAATACAACAGTGACTGCTTTTTACCCTCATCCAACATCAAAGCAATTATTACTCTCAATGTCAGACTCATAAATTAGCACCGGTGCTTGTTATTAATATTTACATACAGCATCTTCCTATTTAGAATCCTTCTCTCTGGTGCCAGGGTTAACCCCATCCAGTTAGCTGAAATTTCTTACTTGGCAAACAACTAACAACATCGGATGTGCCAGGGCGTTTATCAAAAGTGATACTTTGGTTCTTGCGATTTTCAGTAGCTTCTGGTAGCAAAGCACTCTGAAATGTGCCATGCAGTGCTACGTAATATGTTGGCGCTATATAAATACATGTTAATAATTGTCCCCAAAGCTTAATACAGAGATACTAGTGATGGGTGAATTTGTCCTGTTTGCTTCGCCACGGATTTTGTGAATTTCCCGTGAAAATTTCGTGAAACTGACAAAAATGTGTGAAACGGCAATTTTGACGCCTGCGTCAAAATGGGCACTTGTGTCAACTTTGATGCCGGCACCCATTAAAGTCAATGGGCTTCTATTTATCGTCAACATTTTTTCGACGCAAATTCGTGAATTTATTCGCTAGAATCTCAGCTGCCATACAGCAGGACAGGACTGCTGCTTACAATGGGGATCAGATAGGATCTGTGCAGCCACTGGGACAGAATGTTCTGTTATACAGATAGCTAGAATCTCAGCTGCCATAAAGCAGGACAGGACTGCTGCTTCCACTGGGGATCAGATAGGATCTGTGCAGCCACTGGGACAGAATGTTCTGTTATACAGATAGCTAGAATCTCAGCTGCCATAAAGCAGGACAGGACTGCTGCTTACAATGGGGATCAGATAGGATCTGTGCAGCCACTGGGACAGAATGTTCTGTTATACAGATAGCTAGAATCTCAGCTGCCATAAAGCAAGGCAGGACTGTTACTTACAATGGGGATCAGATAGGATCTGTGCAGCAACTGGGACAGAATGCTCTGTTATACAGATAGCTAGAATCTCAGCTGCCATAAAGCAGGACAGGACTGCTGCTTACAATGGGGATCAGATAGGATCTGTGCAGCCACTGGGACAGAATGCTCTGTTATACAGATAGCAGTGACAGTGATCAGTAAAGGGTGTTTTATGTGTGCCTAACTAATAACATTTTTTTTTATTTTGACTGTAGACATTAAAAAACACTCATATCATTGCTCTATTATTTGCATTTAAAGGAATTATGGTGCCGGCAGAGAGTACATTTTTTTTGCAAACCGTGTCTTATCACATCGTAAATTACTGTTTTTCCTTCACCGGCCCGAACCTCTTATTGACATTGAAATCAGAGAATTGGCCTAATATGCAATTTCTGGAAATGGATGGAACGTTAACTTTATACTCCCCAATGCGCTCTTTTTCTCTGGTCACGTTGCAGCAGAAACAGCCGTCTGGAAGCCAGTGATCTATGCCCGTGTGTGGAATGCATGTCAGGGTGGTCATTGGAATCGTCCATATTTAATGGCCGTCGAGTTGAAACATTAAGTTGTGAGCAATGTCTGTCCTGGCGAGACGTGCGCTAAGCCTTCCCCATGTACTGCATTAAATCAAAGAGTCGATCCAAGGGGAAGACGCCCTGGGCACGAGCTCGGGGTGACTCTACGCTAATTATGAAAATAATAATAATATTTTGGAATGAGAGTGGTTGTTAAGTGACTGCTGTTGAATGCAGATAGATAGAGGCATATGAATCAACAGGCAAGAGAGAGACGTCCCTATGACTCATCCTCCCAATGAATTGCAATAATTAGCATAAGGTCACCGAACGCTCGTCTGAGCAAACGACTTCACCTTCTCCTTCGCTTCAAACGACCTTCCCGGAGCTTTACAGTTACCAGAGGATCAAGTCTCTTTGCCTGGAGTGATTCTAAAGTTCTACTTCTTTGGCTGGGCCTTGCCCAATTAGATCCAATATCTTATCTTGTGATTTTTGGGGTTAATTGGCACCGATTGTTGTGCTGCGCTTCACTTCATTGGTCCCTTAGCAAAGATCCGGCATTTCTGAATGCTGAATGCAGCAGGGCCCGACTAGAAAGAGAAGTCATTAAAAATGAATAATAGCAATAAAAATCCTTCTGGTTGCCGAGGTCACTGACCCTAACAACCGGATCGCATTTTAAATCGCAGGCTGGACGGAGAGACGGAATAGAAGGAATAATAATTTAAACTCGTGGAACTAAACATATCAAGACCAGTAGTAAAGTTTATTATATTAGATACATCAACAAGAGACTCTAGGGGTAATTTACAACTACAATATGCAGTTTCACTACCTATAATTCAAGTGTAGTTTGCCTGCCAAAATCAGTAGCCAATCAGATGCAAGCAGTGGGATTGCATCGCTTCTGGCACTCAAAGTTGCAATGATATTTGCATTTGATTCTATTGCCGCAAGTCTATTTCTCTTGTTGACTATGGGAACCCTAGAAACACCCCTAAATTCATTTCCAGGACTCCCCATCATCAGTAGGCACCCTCGCCCACAATTCGGCAGAAGAGTCAGAGCAGACGCAACAGCACTTGGCATAACTATTCCAAGCAGTAGGTTTGATAAACAGTGGCAATAATTGCAATATTCGCATTCTTTTTGTGTCACCACAGTTGATTATAAAATTTTTGCCAGCAGCTAGTGGGCTAATATCTAGAATTGAGGGAAAAGAAATGGTGCCCCTTCTATTTGCATGGATTCATGACCTGATGGATAGAGAAAAGTTAACATTTAGGGGCAGATTTATTAAAGATTGAGATATGTTTTACAGAGTTCTTCAAGGGTAGTTTTCATTAAAAAAAACTTGAATTTTTTGGTTAAAAAAACTTGATTTTTTTTTGGATTTTGTAAAAAAAACTTGAATTATGGGGGTTTTTGTAGCTAAAACTAACATTTTTAGATTTTTTGTAAAAAAAACTCAAATTTTTCAAGATTTATTATACCTCGAAGCTGGAAATAGCTTGAATCTGAAAATACTCCAGTTTAAACCTGTCGAGGTCACATAGAAGTCAATGGTAGAGGTCCTTTGAACCATTTGAAGATGTTAATAGCCTTCATGATGTTAGTGTCTTTGGTGGGGTTGACTTGAGAAATTCTTATTTTCACTTGAAAAACTAATTCCAGTTTTGGGTTTGTTCACCCCAAGTTTTTACATTCTAGTTTCTTCTTAAATCGGAAAATATTCAAGTTGTGATTTCATCCAATGTATAAAAACCTCACAAACCTCTAAAACTTTAATAAATAGCCCCCTTAAACTACAGAATGAAACACAATTTGACTTGGTCTTAAAATAATAAATAAATACTACATGTACATTTTTAAAAGAAATAACTGACTTGGTCTAAAAAAAAATAGTAATTTAAAGAAAAAGATGGATAAATGGCAAGAAAATTAAAAATCGAACATTCTACATAACATATAAATAAATAAAAAAGAAAAAGTAAAATCTGACTTGGTCTAAAATAAATAAATAACCATTTTTCTTTTACTCTAACGGTCTACATAACAAAAAAAATCCAAAAAAAAAAAAAGTAAAACGTAAATCTGACTGAGAAGCCTTTTCTCGCCTACTTTGTGCTACAGGAAAGGTTGGATTAGAAATAAGAAAAATGTTTGTATTTTCCTTTCAAAAACATTGTCAATGTTCCTCTTAAACATAAATAAATACTACATTTACATTTTTAAAAGAAACAACTAATCTTGATCTAAAAAATTAAAAATGATTTAAAAAAGAAATCAAGCAAAAAGTTGATAAATTAATACATTACAAAGTCTGACAGTCTACATAAAAAGAAAAAGTAAAAAAAAATTATTAGTCTTGGCCTAAAAATAAAAATGAATAAATTACAATTTTTTTTTTTTTAAAAACTGTCTACAAAATAAAAATAAGTCAAAAGTAGATATGACGTAGCAGCTCCTTTTTTCCTACTTTGTGCTATAGGAATTATGGATTAGAAATAATACGTTTCTAACAGATAAATACATTTTAGACATTCTTCACATTTTTCATATTTGACTTTACTTCAAAAACATTGTCAATGTTCCTCCAGGTTTTTGTACTTTTTGATTGTGCCCAGAGGCAAGTTCTAAAATGTTTTTCTTTTTTTCCCTGCAAACTGGTGGGACATTTTGGAGGCTGAGGTTCTGTATGCTGTGGAGATTTGTCTAATTGGTGTGGTTTATTACTCCCTGT
Organism: Xenopus laevis; assembly: GCF_017654675.1. Lineage (NCBI taxonomy): Eukaryota > Metazoa > Chordata > Amphibia > Anura > Pipidae > Xenopus > Xenopus laevis. Next base: position 227,886,622 of record NC_054371.1, read on the forward strand.
GGAGAAATATTCTGCTGTAGAAAATTTAATGAGGGAAAAAAAAACTCTGGCTCCTTATTATTTTATAAAGACACTTTCTCTTCTGATGGGAATGATTTTCACGTGAAATAAAAGATAAGGTCCATAAAAGCCTTGTGAAGGTATCTGTAATGTTTTACCCATGAATCTTACAGTATAGTCTGATGCCTACTAGAATGGGACTGTTTGATGGGATATTTTTAATGGATGTTTTATCTGTTTGTTCTGTGTTTAGTCACCTTTGAAGAGGATGGAGCTAGAACCAACTTGTAGCCATCAAAAACCAGAATCAGGTCCAGAATTAAGTTTCATGTGATAAAAATCAACCAATCCTCCATTTTTCCCTTAAGGGTACCCTTTAGTGGTTGAGTATCAGACCCTAATCTTAATTGGCAGCTGCTGGTCACAATTGCAGCATCTGCTTGAACATCTGGGACGGTGGTGTTACCTGCTTTAACATCTCAAGAACTTAGTCTTACTGTGCTTTATGGGACGGTGGTGTTACCTGCTTTAACATCTCAAGAACATAGTCTTACTGTGCTTTATGGGACAGTGATGTTACCTGCTATAACATCTCAAGAACTTAATCTTACTGTGCTTTATGGGATGGTGATGTTACCTGCTTTAACATCTCAAGAACTTAGTCTTACTGTGCTTTATGGGACGGTGGTGTTACCTGCTTTAACATCTCAAGAACTTAGTCTTACTGTGCTTTATGGGACGGTGGTGTTACCTGCTTTAACATCTCAAGAACTTAGTCTTACTGTGCTTTATGGGTTGGTGATGTTACCTGCTTTAACATCTCAAGAACTTAGTCTTACTGTGCTTTATGGGACGGTGATGTTACCTGATATAAGCAACACATCATCCCCTTCTCAATTAAGAAATGAGAGGCGGCAGCAGCATTGAATGAACAGGTTCCACCACCTTCAACCCCTGTGGACAAACATCTCCATCATTTTTCTTCTCCCAATGTTGCATTAGAAAGATCTCCCTAAGGGAAAATTCTTTATGTGGAGTGTACTGCCCTATTACATCACCTGGAGCAGAAAACAGTGGAAAAACTAATATTGTGCAAGGTATGTGTCCATGCTTGAGCGCACAGTCAGATATCTGGCATTAAAAGCCGGTGTTTGCAATTAGCCAGCCTTATTGCAGGAATAAACCAGTGCCTGGAATCTCGAGCAGTAAATTGCTATGCTGTACCAGAGTGAATTATCCCATAGGAGAGCTTCTGTGCTCAGGGCCATACTAACTTAATTCTTTGTTTTACAGCTGTTGTGCAGAAAATGATATTGGATTTTAACAGAAGCCTCATAGTTCTGCCTTTCTTATTTTACAACTTGGAAGACAATTGTCCTGTCCCAGACCATTAGGATACAGAAAATGAGCATAAAATTAGCCTGGGGGTTAATTAATGAGCCTTGACACCTTTAAAAGTAAAAATAATGCCCCTCAATGTCTCCTTCGTCTAAATCCAGTTATCGCTCACCTTAGGTATATAGACTCATAATCATGAACAGCTGAGTGTGATATCCAATAAACAACATGCAAATAAACCATTATAATTCACAAACCCATATCAGACTTCATGGACCTGAGCCCAACCCAGATGAGCCTTGGAAACTGCTACATAAAGTTGGCCAGGAGTTCTTTTTCTCATATCAGGTAAACGGTGGAAATGGCACAGAAATAGAACATTTATATACAAGGGTAAAACATTTCTGCAACAATAACCCATGTTATATTAATAGTTAGGGAATCATAGCTGCCAACACTTTAACGCTAGGTTTGAAAAATTAAAAACTTTGGTGAAAATCCTGCAGTGGAAACAACTCTGCAACCCCTAATTCCTTCTTCCAAGAGTGTTTCTAGGTGCTCTTCCATCTCATATTCCATCATTACAAAGACAATTTTGAATTTATCTATTGAATTAATAAAACCAAATCAAAAAATCAAGTAATTTTTCTTCTTTTCTAGGTCATTCCATAGCTCCCACGGCTTCTGATCTGCCTGGAGGGTTTTTTTCTGGTTCAGTTAAAAGATCATCGTTAATGTTAAGCAGTTGTTTAAAGTGTAGTTATTGACATTATCTAAACAAATTTGAAGTTTTTGAAATTTTTACAGTTTTTGAATTATTTTATTTGCTATTCTATCTTCAAAGTGAATTTCATGTTAAACAATACCAGGTTGTTGGTGGCAATGACTAGATAACAGAGGGAAGCCTATTTATTAAAATTTGAATTTGTATTGTTTTTTGAGGTTTGTTCAACCACGACTAAACTCACATTTTGTAAGAATGTTAATGCTATTACAAACTTATACTAAACCCCCCATAAAATTTGACCTAAAGTATAGGATGAACTATAGCTCACCGACAAATTGCTTAATTGGTAGTCCTGCTGGGTATCCTGTATTGATACCCTAATTCTATTGCTCGAAAAATTAGAGTGCATTTACTGCCGTGGATTTGTCCTGCACACCAACCTTCATTGAACTTTTACATGACCTCACCAGTTTGAGTTTTTTCATGGTTTTTACCTTTAATAAATATAAAAATTTTCATGGTTAGGAATAATTAATTAAATACACAAGTTTTAGTGCTAAAAAGTTTGATTGGGGGAAAATAAAAAAATGAACGTTACTATATTGGCCCCTTGACTTCCAAACTGGGCAGCCGCAATATAACATTAAATAATTAAAATTATAAATTGCATACATTTATTCAATATTTAACAATTAACAGTTTAACTTCTGAAAGGAACAGCAGCAAAGCAACATTAAGGGGGTTATTTATCGGTCGCATTTGTGAGGTTTGTGCAGTTTTTTTCTACCTCGAATAAACTCACAACTCGAATATTTTCTTATTTATGAAAAAAACCCAATGTCAAACTTGAATACCTTGAATTGATCCAGTTATAGGCCAAAAAACCTCAGTAAAACCGGAAAATCAGTAAGGCAAAAAACATCTACAAATTGTTCAATGGACCCATACCACTGACTTTTACATGACCTTAACAGATTTTAGCTGGAGTATTTAGCAAAACATCCTTGAAAAACTCGGATTTTTCGGGAAGACACAACTCGACCTTTAATAAATAATCCCCTTAATATTAATAAAAAATAAATAAATAAAATGAATCTACTATTTAATAATTAACAATTTAAATTACAAACTGGGCAGTTGTTGAACAGCATTAAACAACAACACTTGTTAATTACATGAATTGACGAAATATTAAGTTTAGCATACAAACTGGATAATTGGAGAACAAAATGAATGAAAATGATTAAATAGATAAATTAATTAAATATTTTTTTTATATATTATTATTAACAGTTTAACTCACAAACTGGACAGATAGAGGACAAAATAAACCATAATTAAAAACAAAAAAATAATTCACTATTTAATAATTAACAGTTTCACTTCTGAACCGAACAGCTGCAGAACAACATGAAATAATGAAAATGATCAATGACACAAATTCATTTAAAATTTAATAATCAACAGTTTCATTTCTGGAGTGGACAATTAAAAAATGTAACATACATTAATTTAATAAATTGTTGGACAATGTCACTGCCTTGCTTTAAATTTTCTTTCCAAAAAAAATTAATCAGCCTCAATCAGCCCCTTTTAATGCTTTTGTCAGAATTCTTTTTCCAGTACTGAACCTCCTGACGTCTGCCTTTTGTGAATCTTTGGCACTACCTACTTTATTGTTAAAAAAAAAAAAGAATCTGCTGAAGTCACCAAAATGTACTAATTTTGCAAAATAATTAACATATATTATCTGAAGCATTAGGAAGTACTTTAGTTGGAGATGGGGAAACTTGGAAGATTTCAGTGTTGCTATGAAGCTTTACAGTGTGATGGGCACATTTAAGGGAGGTCAGGCAAGCAATAACTATGTACTGGCTGAACATTCAGTGACACTATCTGAATCTCTGATGATGTCCTGACGTCCTTGTGTCTGGTACTAACATGTCTCAATGATTTTCAAAAAGGGCATTTAGCCAATGTGAACAAGGCAAAGCGATCAGATATCACGGTCTAGACAAGGAACCACCAAGCCTAAGGCTTATGGGATATTTTCCCAGTTGGTGCAAAATAAGTGCTGTGATTGGCTATTTGGTAGCCCCTATGTGGACCGGCAGACTACAGGAAACTCTGTTTGGCAGTACACCTGGCTTTATGCAACTGAATGTTGCCTCCCTGGAATTTAAAAACAAGCTCCTGCCGTGAGGCCACTGGGAGCAACATATGAGGAGTTGGTGAGCAACATGTTGCTCACGAGCCACTGGTTGGTGATCACTGCTCTATGGCATGTAGGGATGTAGCGAACCGCCGATAATGTGTTCGCGAACGCCGTTCGCGAACACCGGCAAAAAATGCGAACAGTTCGCGAACAGTTCGCGAACTTCGAACATCCGAAAATCGTTCGATTCGAACGATCGAAGGATTGTAATCGTTCGATCGAACGATTTTCGTTCGAATCGAACGAAAATCGTTCGATTTTAGCGATCGAATGGTCGAATGGTCGAACGATTTTGACGCGAACGCCTATTGGCGAACGTCGCGCGACGTTCGCGAACTTGCGGCGGACGCGAACAGCCGATGTTCGCGCGAACAAGTTCGCCGCCGAACAGTCCGCGACATCCCTAATGGCATGGACAGTTGGTCTACTGCATGTAAATATAGATGCAGGTGCTTCTGAACAGTTTATCATATAGGGTAGAGGGGGCTTTCAGCGAGTGATGGGTTGTAGTTCAACAAAATATTAAGGCTGCATCTTGGACAGTTCTTGTTGATGTGACTCTCACACTGATGGGCCTCTTCTATTCTCTTACTCTTGGTGCTTTGAACTTTTTCCTCTCTAGGCTTTAAATGAGGGCAAGTCAATCTCATACTTGCCCACAATTGATGTCTTACTGAGCTCTCGGTTTATTAGATTTGCAAAAGACTTATTTCTCTTCCCCCTCTTTTTCCCTGGTTTATTTATGTACTCATAATTAGTTCTTGTTCACAGTCCGAGCCATTGCTTGTGTTTCTGAACCATATCCAACTACCCATTTGCCTGACATTTCCTTTGTGTTTTGGAATGACTATGTGGCGTGCGTCACAGAATGCACGGGGCAGCCTTGCTTGCTGGCCTATAGAAAGTACATCTGCACTGACAGCTACAGATGATCGAAAGGACAAGCTGGGAATGAGCAAAGTTTTGAGCTGCGACTCTGTGTGTTGGGCTCCTCGGGAACAATGAGCAAATATACAGCTGATAACATTTTACTTTTTCCAAAAATGTTTCTAAAAATGACAAATTCAGAGGTTCATCACATGACAACAACCAATATGAATGCCTACACATAATTTCAGATATTTAGGCAAATACTATTTACATACCATCTAACCTTAAAGGGATCCTGTCATCGGAAATTTTTTTCAAAACACATCAGTTAATAGAGCTACTCCAGCAGAATTCTGCACTGAAATCCATTTCTCAAAAGAGCAAACAGATTTTTTTATATTCAATTTTGAAATCTGACATGGGGCCAGACTTGTGCCTGCACTTTAGGAGAGAAATGCTTTCTGGCAGGCTGCTGTTTCTCCTTCTCAATGTAACTGAATGTGTCTCAGTGGGACATGGGATTTTACTATTGAGTACTGTTCTTAGATCTACCAGGCAGCTGTTATCTTGTGTTAGGGAGCTGCTATCTGGTCACCTTCCCATTGTTCTTTTGTTTGGCTGCTGGGGAGGAAAAGGGAGGGGGTGACATCACTCCAACTTGCAGTACAGCAGTAAAGAGTGATTGAAGTTTATCAGAGCACAAGTCACATGACTTGGGGCAGCTGGGAAATTGACAATATGTCTAGCCCCATGTCAGATTTCAAAATTGAATATAAAAAAATCTGTTTGCTCTTTTGAGAAATGGATTCCAGTGCAGAATTCTGCTGGAGCAGCACTATTAACTGATTCATTTTGAAAAAAATATTTTTTCCCCACGACAGTATCCCTTTAACTTATGTTGGGAGCCCAAGGGAAAATCTCTGTCCAGCCTAAAACTGGACCTTATCTGTGTAAAATGTACATAAAATAAAATTGTATGATAATTGCAGCACTTATTGTTGCCAATATCTAGGAGTTTGACCAATCAAGGCCCTCCTGGTGGCAAAGCCTAAATATTCAGCCTTGTACAAATATCCTAGAATGGTTAACAGACAAAAATCCAGTTCTAGTTACTATGCTGTTTCATTTAGCCTGAAGGAAAACAGAAAATAGCAATTTAGTATTTGTCACATAGACCCATGCCATCTTGCTAGTCAATAAAGGGTTGAGTTCATAAACTCTCATTTACTTGTCCGCTCTTCACTGCTATAAATTCAGGTCGGGTGGAAGTTGGACTTGTGGTGCAATAGAGATTTTCCTTTAGAAAAAAAAGGGTGGGGTGAAGTGCCCTGCTCTTTGGCATAGCAGCGGTAATTGCGTTGTGTATATCATAGAACATTAGCTGATGTCAAGTATTCAATCACTGTTAGCCAGGATAATGGCTTGAGCTATGCCCACTAGGTTTGGAATTTTAATGATTTCACTGGGGAACAATGTAAATATCATTCTCGATCCATCTCTATTGTGAAGAGCAGGTCTGGCACTGGTCAAACAGACACTCAGCCATATCACTAAACAAAGAAGTTATTCTGAACATTTTACTCAAGTAAAAAAGCCTGAAATTAAGTAACCGCCGAGTCAAGGTGGCCTTTTCTTATGGGCTCTGTGGCATTGGTTATTTACAGGACTGTCTGGACTATAATTTGCTTGTGTTGGGAGTTGCACTTCAGCTGCTGAAGGGGTACAGGTTGGCTTACTAATGTGTTATTGCTATCATCTTGTACATTGGACCACCTTGTCCATCTTGTCCTATTGTTACCACCTTTCCCTAGTGCCATCTTACCACTTATGTCTTGTTCTAATGTATCCATCTTGCCCTACTGTCAGGACATTTCACTAATGTTGCCATGTTGTCTTGCAATAGCCATCTTGCCCTGCTTTAGCCATGTAGTCATCCTGCAGACCTATTGCCCTGCCACCACAGCCATCTTTCTTGCCTATAATTTCATTTAATTGAATTTGTCTGAAAAATAATTACATTTTTGAACTTTATTAAGTTTCAAGATTATGTTTCTTTCAAAATTCGAGCAAATCACATGAAAAGCCCCTCACCTTCCTGAATTTTTTCAAATTCAAGTGAAACTCAAATTTTTAAATATATCAGTGGAAAATCTGAATGAAAATAATTGGCCAATTAAACCCAGGAAACTTCTATAAAACTTAAAGGGGACCCGTCACCCAAAAAAAATTATTCAAAATCCTATTTTATCACATTAGTCAAGCAAAATGAACTTTAATTACACAATATAAATTATTTGAATCTTGTTTCCATCAGTCTGGGAATTCATAATTATAACAAGCAGGCAGGAGCCATTTTGTGGACACTGTTATTAAGACAAGTCTTGTATCATCTCAGAATCTTGTTTGTGAACCAGAATGGGGGACCTGATGTCCATCCCCATGCCCTGGCTACACAATTAAATGGTGAAGAGAACTGGGGGAATGTGGGGAGGGCAGTGACATCTAGGAAGTGCTGAATGGAAAGTGAAAGTAATTGTCTGCCCCGCCTCTATGCCCAGGGCATAGAGGAGGGGCAGACAATATTTGATTGGCAGCTGAGATTTTTAAATGAGCTTACAACAGCTATGAATGCTTTAATAAAAAATAGAAATTGGATTTCATGTTTAATTTAAAAAGGACTTTTATTATACAGATTTTTGTGTCTGGGTGACAGGTCCACTTTAAAGGATGGTTCATATATACAATCTCGCTCCTTCTCTCGAAAACTGATTTTTTTTTTCAATAAATAGTCAAACCCTAAGAAAAATAAAAGAATTTGATCATTTTATCCAATTAAACAATTTGGAAATAAGGCCTGTTTTGAACTTCTTTTTATATATTTTTTTTCATTTTGTTTAATTTTGAAACCTGATGCCTAAGTCTTTAATTTATTGTAAGGTTGGATTTTATTTTGGTGGCAGCAGACAAATAGAGTCACATAAAAGCAAATACGTGCTTGGTAATTATGCACATCTGAGAGTCCGGGGAAAATTTATTTTGTGTTTTCCACAAGAAACTCATCTGGCTGAATAAAATCTTTATTTCTAGGATGATTATGGCATATTTCTAGAAAGCTAATTATATTGATAGATTTGGTTTAGAAAACTGATATAAATCTTTAATTTCATTTCAATAAGCTTTCGGAGCAGTGGATTATCAGATGCAGCGCATTTCTATCTGTGAGGATGAAGCTACATTTCTCGATTTTGTTGGGAGTTGTACTTACTCAACACAACAATCAAAGGAAAAAGTTGCACTATTTCCATCTTGCCCTATAGTTTCCATTATGTCATACTGTTACCAACTTTTTCCACTGTCACCATCTTGCCCTACAGCTAGTGTCTCACTGTCCTGACCAACTGTCTTCTTCTTGACCTCCTGTCACTCTCGTACCCAACTATTAAAATATTGCCCTTCTGTCTTCACCTTAACCCACTGTAATCATGAAACACTGTCACCATCTTGCTCTTCTTTCACTATCTTGCCCTTCTGATGTTATGTTGCCTAGTTCTTACCATCTTCGTTCTTCAGTTCTTGTTGCACTTCAGTTTGAGACCCTCTATAGGTCAATGTTTGGTTGGAGCCCCCTTAGCTCCTAATAGGGTTCCAGATATAGGAATGCATTGGTGTTTCAGTGATTCAGCCATAGTTCCAGAATCTCATTAACCACAGTTAGGAAACCACTCATCAGTCATCATTCTTGCCCTACTGAAACCCAGTGGCGTAACTAGATATTACTGGGCCCCAAAGCAAATAATTTTTCAGGGCCCCAAAATGTTTAGAGGTTGACTTGTTTCTCCAATATTTATTGAAATTGTATATGAATTAGGGCCTCATGGGGCCCCTATACCTCCTGGGCCCCCCTGCAGCCGTAGGGTCTGCTTCCTCTATAGTTACACCCCTGCTGAAACCCCTTTTTTCCTCTAGCCTCTCTTGACTTATAATTGCCCTTTTGCCCTTCTATAATATGTGTCCCTTACTCTTCCAACCTACAACATAGTGATCCCACTATGTGCAGGGCAAGTTTCAGCCTTATTTGTACCCCCATCCCAGATTCACATTCCCTCACTAACTATTCCATAATTCCAGATCCCATCTATAACAATCTTTTGGTTTCTGACATATTTTTGTGTTTTTCCGTTGCCATGCAATAATGACAGAAATGTAGAATTTTCCTAAAATGCTTTGTAATTATGAGATGAAGCCTATGAATTGCACGGTAATTATACTGTGGGCGCTGTCACCTCAGCTGGAGTGTGATGGTGTCACGGTCGCAACGTGGCTTTGAATTCATGGGCACTTCTAGGTGCCTTTACGTATAATTTGGAAGCAATCACAGAGAACATAGAAATTGCAATGTGTGTATCTGCTTAACATATAATTTGAGGCGAGTTAGATGGGCTGTGTGTGGTTTCTAAAGAGAATGGGAGTCTCGCCTTATCTCTGTGTTAAATACACCACTAAGATGTGTTCTGCCTCCTGTAAATGTTTTCTTTCATTTTTGTTTAATTCGAAGGGAAAATGTAATTTAGAGGAGGCAATGTACCAGGTTCAGTGCAGCTAAACTGTAACTCCCAGGATTCCTAGAGGAACTGGAAGATGGACAATGAGTCCTGGGATCAGCACCAAGATGATCTGGGAAATACATAACACTCTAAAAAGAGAAAGTGGGCCACAATTACAATTTACGAATGGTGGTGCATTTTTTTCACATTTTATGGCCACACCCTGAAATTACCACACTCAGAGATAGCATGCTTCTTTTTATATGGTAGCATCAAGAGTAAAGAAGAAGTAGGTGTATCAGTGTTTTATGATATTAAATGGCACAATGTGCCTCCCCAGAATTTCATGACATATTCTGACCCTCAAATATTAAATGAAATCATGTGGCATCAGTCTTGCAAAAATGTGCTTTTGTTTTAGCGTACACAACCTGTAACAATCAATGTTTTCTTGTGTATCAGACATGACCCGACTTCCTTAGAAGCAAATATGACTTCTTGTGTGATAGGTATGACTTCCTGTGCACCAGATATAACTTCCTGATTGGCAGGACTTCCTTAGAAGCATATATGACTTCTTGTGTGATAGGTATGACTTCCTGTCTACCAGATATAACTTCCTGATTGGCAGGACTTCCTTAGAAGCAGATATGACTTCTTGTGTAATAGGTATGACTTCCTGTGTACCGTATATGTCTTCCTTCTCAATTGGGATGACTTCCTGAGAAGCAGAGATGACTTCCTGTGTGATAGGTATGACTTCCTGTGTTCTGGATATGATGCCCTGTATATTAGATGTAAATTTAATGAGCAACAGTTCCGCATGACCACATGGCATCACTGCATGTTCCAATTTGCATGGGGTTAGCATTGTACATGCATGAATGTGCATGCAGTTGGCATTAGCACTTTAATATCAAATCTATTTGTTGCTAACTACATATTTATACAAGTCCATAAAGGGCCCCTTTAACATTTTGGTTGTAGTTATAATTTCAGTTATTTACATTTCAGTAGCATCATTTTTTGTAGGGTCCTTAAAGCAGTTGTTAAACTATACCTGGAGGGTTGCAGGTTGGACACCTTAGATGCATTTTCTCCAACTTAGAAAGGGGCCCCAGACTTCTGCTCTAATGTTGGCAGCTGGCTTTCAGCTGTGGGTGGAATGCTGAGAATTGCAGTTACACAACAACTGGAAGACATCCTTGATGCATATTATTTGTTTTAATTGTTTTACAATATAACATATGCCTTGTTTTTTTCTTCTACCCAGGGAGTCCTTGTGAAGGGGCCCTGTGGATCATTCCAGATTAGAGCTGGTTCAGTTCAGACCATACACAGGTTACATCATTTATCTATAGAACCTCCAGGATTTCCGTGGCTGATACAATTGTGCCTCCCATCTGGCCAATCAGTAAAGCACTGACTTAGTACGTTCATTAAACCTTAGAATGCTGATGAACTGTAGTGCTGACTTGTTATTTCCACGCAGGCCCAGGTGGGTCCAATATCGGCAGATGGTTAAGTACCTGACTTTATGCGCTGCCTCTGGATTCATTTCCTCAAACTTTATTTTAGTCTTAAAACCAACATTCTTAGTGCTTTCTGTTGTTCCTCTGGCAGAATTCTGAATTAAAGTGGAGAAGAATGGTGCGTGCCACGGGTCTCTAGCGCCATGTTACTAGGAAAGGAAATTACAAAGGCCATAGAAATATTCTGGAACTGTTTTATTCACTATATATTATGTTCCAAACTGCCAGCATTTCAGCCAATGACTGAAGCAACCAAGAATAAAGATTTTATAGGGCCTCGATAGTCTAACACTAAAAAGTAAGGTTTTTGCATTAAGTATAGGAAAATTGTACTATTCCCTTTAAAAATCCAAAATAGCAGATGTCTCCTCCATTGTTGCCACCTTAAACTATCACCAACAATATTCCAGCACAGATATAAGATAGTAAAGTGAGAAATGCCATTAAACGCATGTGCTTGCATGTATCCCTTTGGAAGATGTACTATATCATGTATTGCGACTCATGACCAACTACACCAACAAATTATCTTTTTCTATCTGATCTGCTTGTTCACATTCTCAGTACTGTTAGCAGGACTTAAAGTTCTTTTTTTATGTGAAAGACATACAAAGTAGTTTGTAAGACATCAACCTTGCAGGACTAAAATTAAGGCGGCCCCCATCATGCCTTAACCACACCCACATAGGTGGAGGCTTTGTGGAGGCTAATTAAAGGCATTTTCTATATAGCGTTAATCATCACCACATTGTCCATTAAACTAATGATATGTATTTTTTGCAAGAGAAATAATAGTTTAGGTATAAGATAAATATGACATGTACTTATCTTGCACAGTCAGGCTTTGGGAGGAAACAAGGGGAAAAAAGAAAAATGCATCAGTTCATTTTCTGCCTGAATTAAAGCTGACACGGATTGTCAGTGAGTGAAGCTGATGTCAAGCAGATCTGATATTGAGAATATGGGGAAGGTAAGGAAACCACAGACTGAATGTGCTGTTCTTTGACTGGTATTATGGAATTAATATGTTTCTGGTTGGATGATTTTGGCAGTCATCTTGGTTTTATACTTACAGCTAGAGTACACCATGACATTCTTCTGAGCAGATCAATTGGGCTGAAGTTGATTACAGAACAGAGGGTCCCTCGAAGTAGCAGTCATAGGTTGGAAGAGTATGCAAAATGAAGACAGTAGGGCAGTATGGCTACAGTAGAGTAAGATGGAGACAGAAGGACAAGATGGAGAACATGAGACAAAAGGAAGATATCAGGGCAATATGTAGAGAGTAGCTGAAGACTGAGATAGCAGTGCAAACATGGAAACAGTAGGACAAGATGGAGAACGTGGGACAAAAAGAAGATATCAGGGCAAGATGTAGACAGTAGTTGAAGACTATGATAGCAGCGCAAACATGGAGATGGTAGACCAAGATGAACGCAGTAAGGCAAGATGGTGATCATGGAGACAGTTTGACAAGTAGGAGGCAGCAGCACATAAAATATACATTAGGACACAATGGAAAAAGTAGGGCAAGATGGCAGCAGTAACACTTTATCAGCATTGTCCAAGCTACACCCCTCCAGTCGAAGTTGTAGCTGAAAACCTGAAAGGTTATAGGTTGGACAGCTCTACTTTGTATAAAGTTTATATAAGTGGGACTTAAGGATAATAAGATTTTGTGACTTTAATTTGGTATAAAGGGGTATGTCTACTAATCATGCTTTAATGATAAATATTTAATGTTGGGAGGTAGAGATGAATAGTTCTTTGATGAACACTTTCTTCACTGAATATTGTTGCAAATATATGCAAATATATGCAGGAACATAGGTGAGTAGAAAATATGGACAATATTTGCCCTAAATAGAACTGGGATAATTGTTCTCATAGTGTCCAATTCATTTTCTCCAATCCCATCAGCTCTAAACAATGAGCACTTCTTGTTGGCTGCATGCACATAGGTTTGTTAAGACAAGGAGTCATTGCATGGGTAATTCTAATTGCACGAGCACCAGAAGTGGGGGCTACTTCCAGTCTAGGGTTGAGAATGAACAATAATTCCCTGTTTACTGAGATCTGAGCTTTGTCAATGAAGAAACCTTTCCTTCACACCAATGTCTAGTCCTTAGCACTGGAGTTTACTTCCTAGCACTGGATTTTTGCCCTGAAAAGCCCTAAATAGCCAGATTTTCTGAGATGCCGGATTTTCAGATTCTAACTTTTTTCCATCCTGGAGGTATAATAAATCTTGAAAAATGTGAGGGTTTTTTACCTAAAAATTTGGTCTTTAATAGATAATTTTTTTTAGTTTTTGGCATTCAGACTCTAATAAATAACCCCTTTTATGTTTGCTAGCATATTACAGATGACAATCAACATTAGAACAAATATTACAGACACAATTCTCACAATTTTGCCCTGACAAAGCTCAGTTCATCCAAGGGGAAAGCGCACGTCTGTATTGTGCAAAGGCATGATGGAATGATGCATGAGGTTTTGGTGGCTGATTTGGGGTGGTTGTGGTGACATTTCTGGGTGCCTTGTGTGGTTCTGGGTGTTGTAGTTCACATTCCCAGTGTATAGTTATAATTAAGTCAATAATGGGCCCTTGGAAAAACTCAGTAATAATGAGCCCCTTAACTTGACCCTAACCTGCTGGTAGGTCAGGGCTGCCTAATAAACAGATATTATTCTGGATGGGTGGTGGGCCCAATCAGGCTGATCATTTTGGTCATATAGCAGACAGGCTCCTGGCAGACTCATTACAGAAGGATTGCATCCAAGACCTTCTACATGGCCCAGCAAGCTGTTGGCTTGGTCAGGAGTGGTGAAGTTGGCTGCCAATGCCTACTTATTCATGATCAACGTAACCAAAATTTTAATCCCTATCTTTCCCTACTGTTTCCATCTTGTTCTACTGTTTTTATCTTGCCCAACTGTCTCCATCTTGTCCTATCATCCCTATCTTGTTCTACTGTCTCCATCTTTTCCTATTGTCCCCATTTTGTCCTACTGTCTCCATCTTGTTTTACTATCTCCATCTTGTCCTTCCATTTCCATCTTACAGTACCTTCTCCATCTTGTCCTGGTGTCTCATTCTTGCCCTACTGTCTCCATTTTGCCCTACTGTCTCCATCTTGTTCTACTGGCTCCATCTTGTCCCCTAGATTGACCAACATTGCCCATCTTGCTCTATTGTTGCCATTCCATCCTACAAGCTCTATTTTACCATACTCCAAATATTCTGAGACATCTGGGTGTTATGGTGCAATATGATAGTTGTACAGTAGGTCTTTCAATTGTGCAACCTAAACTCAGTTACCAGCTGTGGAAGTACTAAATGCCCAGATATCATTAGAAGTAACATAACCCTATTCTAGGAGTCAATTCAGGGCAACTGATTAAAGCTATCAATATTAATCCTCTCACACAACTCCCACATAGCCAGGATGATGTACATGAAGAATCGAATTCCTGGGAAAATGTAATATAGAAGTCTCACTAAATACCCAAAGCCGGTGCAGCGAGTCGCTTAATGCACATAGAAAAATGACTCAGTGCAAGTATAAAGTGCTGCATCCCACCCTCCCGAGCTCCGTCCACTCACCCAGCGTCTTTTATTCCTAGTGAGTTATTAAAAATGTACACATCAGTGTCTCCCAGGGTCAATATGTTGTTTTTAAATTTAAACATGAATTTCCATTTCATTGAGCCTTCCGGCCTAATGAGATCTGCTCTGACAGGAGCAGCTAGCCGGAAAAGCCATGAGAGAGGAAACAGCCAATAATATCTACACAGAGCAGCGTTGTCTGTACTTCTCTCCACCAGGCTGTGTGGGGAAAGAACGGAGCCTTCAAAACATGGGAGACTGACTTGGGTCCCTCACATATTGGGGCACTGCACAAAAGTAGTTCATTGCTGGTAATGAGAATAGATTATACATCCAGTGCAAAGGAATCTAGAATAGTCTCTGGGAAGGGAGTGTGACTGGGATAGCAGGTATAGTAGGGAGAGATGGTGCCTATAGTAACAGTGGATAATAGTCTCTGGGAAGGGAGTGTGACTGTGGGATAGCAGGTATAGTAGGGAGAGATGGTGTCTATAGTAACAGTGGATAATAGTCTCTGGGAAGGGAATGTGACTGTGGGATAGCAGGTATAGTAGGGAGAGATGGTGTCTATAGTAACAGTGGATAATAGTCTCTGGGAAGGGAGTGTGACTGTGGGATAGCAGGTATAGTAGGGAGAGATGGTGCCTATAGACACAGTGGGATAATAGTCTCTGGGAAGGGAGTGTGACTGTGGGATAGCAGGTATAGTAGGGAGAGATGGTGCCTATAGTAACAGTGGATAATAGTCTCTGGGAAGGGAGTGTGACTGTGGGATAGCAGGTATAGTAGGGAGAGATGGTGTCTATAGTAACAGTGGATAATAGTCTCTGGGAAGGGAGTGTGACTGTGGGATAGCAGGTATAGTAGGGAGAGATGGTGCCTATAGTAACAGTGGGATAATAGTCTCTGGGAAGGGAGTGTGACTGTGGGATAACAGGTGTAGTAGGGAGAGATGGTGTCTATAGTAACAGTGGATAATAGTCTCTGGGAAGGGAGTGTGACTGTGGGATAGCAGGTATAGTAGGGAGAGATGGTGCCTATAGACACAGTGGGATAATAGTCTCTGGGAAGGGAGTGTGACTGTGGGATAGCAGGTATAGTAGGGAGAGATGGTGCCTATAGTAACAGTGGATAATAGTCTCTGGGATGGGAGTGTGACTGTGGGATAGCAGGTATAGTAGGGAGAGATGGTGCCTATAGTAACAGTGGATAATAGTCTCTGGGAAGGGAGTGTGACTGTGGGATAGCAGGTATAGTAGGGAGAGATGGTGTCTATAGTAACAGTGGATAATAGTCTCTGGGAAGGGAGTGTGACTGTGGGATAGCAGGTATAGTAGGGAGAGATGTGTCTATAGTAACAGTGGGATAATAGTCTCTGGGAAGGGAGTGTGACTATGGGATAGCAGGTATAGTAGGGAGAGATGGTGTCTATAGTAACAGTGGATAATAGTCTCTGGGAAGGGATTGTGACTGTGGGATAGCAGGTATAGTAGGGAGAGATGGTGTCTATAGTAACAGTGGATAATAGTCTCTGGGAAGGGAATGTGACTGTGTGATAGCAGGTATAGTAGGGAGAGATGGTGCCTATAGACACAGTGGGATAATAGTCTCTGGGAAGGGAGTGTGACTGTGGGATAGCAGGTATAGTAGGGAGAGATGGTGTCTATAGTAACAGTGGATAATAGTCTCTGGGAAGGGAATGTGACTGTGGGATAGCAGGTATAGTAGGGAGAGATGGTGCCTATAGACACAGTGGGATAATAGTCTCTGGGAAGGGAGTGTGACTGTGGGATAGCAGGTATAGTAGGGAGAGATGGTGCCTATAGTAACAGTGGATAATAGTCTCTGGGAAGGGAGTGTGACTGTGGGATAGCAGGTATTGTAGGGAGAGATGGTGTCTATAGTAACAGTGGATAATAGTCTCTGGGAAGGGAGTGTGACTGTGGGATAGCAGGTATAGTAGGGAGAGATGGTGCCTATAGTAACAGTGGGATAATAGTCTCTGGGAAGGGAGTGTGACTGTGGGATAACAGGTGTAGTAGGGATAGATGGTGTCTATAGTAACAGTGGATAATAGTCTCTGGGAAGGGAGTGTGACTGTGGGATAGCAGGTATAGTAGGGAGAGATGTGTCTATAGTAACAGTGGATAATAGTCTCTGGGAAGGGAGTGTGACTGTGGGATAGCAGGTATAGTAGGGAGAGATGGTGCCTATAGTAACAGTGGATAATAGTCTCTGGGAAGGGAGTGTGACTGTGGGATAGCAGGTATAGTAGGGAAAGATGGTGCCTATAGTAACAGTGGATAATAGTCTCTGGGAAGGGAGTGTGACTGTGGGATAGCAGGTATAGTAGGGAGAGATGGTGCCTATAGTAACAGTGGGATAATAGTCTCTGGGAAGGGAGTGTGACTGTGGGATAGCAGGTATAGTAGGGAGAGATGGTGCCTATAGTAACAGTGGATAATAGTCTCTGGGAAGGGAGTGTGACTGTGGGATAGCAGGTATAGTAGGGAGAGATGGTGTCTATAGTAACAGTGGATAATAGTCTCTGGGAAGGGAGTGTGACTGTGGGATAGCAGGTATAGTAGGGAGAGATGGTGCCTATAGACACAGTGGGATAATAGTCTCTGGGAAGGGAGTGTGACTGTGGGATAGCAGGTATAGTAGGGAGAGATGGTGCCTATAGTAACAGTGGATAATAGTCTCTGGGAAGGGAGTGTGACTGTGGGATAGCAGGTATAGTAGGGAGAGATGGTGTCTATAGTAACAGTGGATAATAGTCTCTGGGAAGGGAGTGTGACTGTGGGATAGCAGGTATAGTAGGGAGAGATGGTGCCTATAGTAACAGTGGGATAATAGTCTCTGGGAAGGGAGTGTGACTGTGGGATAACAGGTGTAGTAGGGATAGATGGTGTCTATAGTAACAGTGGATAATAGTCTCTGGGAAGGGAGTGTGACTGTGGGATAGCAGGTATAGTAGGGAGAGATGTGTCTATAGTAACAGTGGATAATAGTCTCTGGGAAGGGAGTGTGACTGTGGGATAGCAGGTATAGTAGGGAGAGATGGTGCCTATAGTAACAGTGGGATAATAGTCTCTGGGAAGGGAGTGTGACTGTGGGATAGCAGGTATAGTAGGGAGAGATGGTGCCTATAGTAACAGTGGATAATAGTCTCTGGGAAGGGAGTGTGACTGTGGGATAGCAGGTATAGTAGGGAGAGATGGTGCCTATAGTAACAGTGGATAATAGTCTCTGGGAAGGGAGTGTGACTGTGGGATAGCAGGTATAGTAGGGGAGATGGTGCCTATAGTAACAATGGGATAATAGTCTCTGGGAAGGGAGTGTGACTGTGGGATAGCAGGTATAGTAGGGAGAGATGGTGCCTATAGTAACAGTGGATAATAGTCTCTGGGAAGAGTGTGTAGTTTTGAGAAAGCAAATATGGTAGAATAAGATAATATTTAGTTTGGACTGACTATTCCATGACTGACAGTTTTTCTTGAGTACACATGAGTATCGTGTAGCAGCTGATGAATGATAGATAGCCTAATACTTGTAAAGAAGCCTCAAGCCAATACCAAAACGCATATAAATAATGTGCTGCTCCGGGGCCCAAGATTAAAGCAGCAGGCAGCGGAGTGTTAAGGGGTTAAGCACACAGTCACGGGAGAAGTAAAAGAAAATATATACTTTCAGATGACAGTCGACATAAAAACAGTGAAATGAAGCCCAGGAAATCTGCACTATTCAAGGTCTTAAAAGAACCGCTCAGAATGGCAATTAGTGCGCGGCGGAATTAAAGGAACTGTCACAGAAATGCGCCACGTTATGATTAGGGGTCAGGGGTCGCTGCTAACAGTCGCTGATTTGACACATTATGTTCCCTGCTAGTTTTTCATCTCGCATTTTATGGGATGCGGCCGGTCAGTCGGTGCAGGGAAGGTGATTCTAATCACAGGTTGGCAGGCAGAGACAATTTTACTGGGTGCTATATCTCCCCTGCTGAAATACTCTGATCTGCTTTGGCCTTGGGATAGAAATAGTCTGCGCCAGGGCCCCTTAAAATACCTGGGATAGAGACTCATTACTGATAGGTGCTGCGTGTTGGGTCCTCTGGCTTCTAGGCATCTTATTTATGTACCTTTGTACAGGAAATTTTCTAAGGGCTCTTACTCACTGGCGTTCTGACCTGCGCTCCCCTGCATTCCGTTTTTTGGCGTTCAGCCGCAGGGGAGCGCAGGAATAGACGCACGTCATTATTTCAAATGGGGCTGTACTCACTCAGGCGCGTGTAGGCGCCGAACGCAGGTTGAGACGCAACATGCTGCATTTTTCCTGCGTTCGGCGCCTACACGCGCCTGAGTGAGTACAGCCCCATTTGAAATAATGACGTGCGTCTATTCCTGCGCTCCCCTGTGGCTGAACGCCAAATAACGGAACGCAGGGGAGCGCAGGTCAGAACGCCAGTGAGTAAGAGCCCTCATTGTGATTGGCCACTGTAAATATTCTAATGTTTTAATTGGCTACAGGCTGACCTAATTAATTGACCATTATAATACCGATTTAAAGGGGGTGTTCACATTTAAATAATCTTTTAGTATGATGTAGAGAGGGATATTCCGAGACAATTTGCAATTGGTTTTCATTTTTTATCATTTGTGGTTTTTGAGCTATTTAGCTTTTTATTCAGCAGCTCTCCAGTTTGCAATTTCAGCCATCTGGTTGCTAGGGTCCAAGTTACCCTAGCAACCATGCATTGATTTGAATAAGAGACTGGAATGTGAAT
The DNA here is from genome assembly GCF_017654675.1 of Xenopus laevis. Taxonomy (NCBI): domain Eukaryota; kingdom Metazoa; phylum Chordata; class Amphibia; order Anura; family Pipidae; genus Xenopus; species Xenopus laevis. The sequence continues at coordinate 227,906,244 of NC_054371.1, forward strand.
AGGAGAGGCCTGAATAGAAAGATGAGCAATAAAAAGTATTAATAACAATACATTTGTAGCCTTACAGAGCATTTGGTTTTTTTAGATGGGGGTCAGTGACCCCCATTTGAAAGCTGGAAAGAGTCAGAAGAAGAAGGCAAATTATTTTTTAACTATAAAAAAATAAAATATGAAGGCCAGTTGAAAAGTTGATTAGAATTAGCCACACTATAACATACTAACAGATACCACCTCTTTAATATAAGTTGGTTTTCAAGTAATTGCCTACAGGTTGTGCTCGGCATTTTTTGCATTATGTCCCCAATTTTTTCCCCTACCTGATTTTAATTCTGGGGCCTTCTAGCCTCTGCTCTGTGCTGGTGCCTGCAACTCCCAGCATCCTTCAACCAATGAGTATCTCCCCCTGCTGTTTTCATTTAATGCACCACTGCTTCTCATGGGCTGTACCATGCACTGTGTGTTTGCTTTGGGGGTGCACTTGAGCCAGTCCCCGTACCCCGACTAAGGTTGGCTCCTCAACCCTTTAAAACTGAACACATATGGAACCCGCAGCCTGCATGGCTAATTAGAAATTCATTTAGATGCATGGCTGAACATAAAACTTTTTAAACAAGGGGCCAGTGGATGGTCCCTCAGACTGTTGAGGGGGGGGACTATAGTTTGCAAAAAAAAAAAACATGAACGAATTTCCATGCACACTGCAAACTGCACATATATTATTTGTTTTGCAAAAAAGGTTTTAGAAAAGATATTGTTCAGCACAGCTCAGCTCCTACTCTGGGGGAACACGGCTCCAACTTTGGTGCAACTCGGCTCCTACTTTGGTGCAACTTGGCTTCTACTCTGGAGCAACTCGGCTCCTACTTTGGAGCAACTCGGCTCCTGCTTTGGTACAACTCGGCTCCTACTTTGGAGCAACTCGGCTCCTACTTTGACACAACTCGTCTCCTACTATAGCTCAGCTCCTACTTTGGAGCAACTCGGCTCCTACTTTGACATAACTTGGCTCCTGCTTTGGTACAACTCGGCTTCTACTCTGGGGCAACTCGGCTCCTACTTTGGCACAACACGGCTACTACTTTGGTGCAACTTGGCTTCTACTCTGGAGCAACTCGGCTACTGCTTTGGTGCAACTCAGCTCCTGCTTTGGAGCAACTCGGCTCCTACTTTGACACAACTCGCCTCCTACTTTGGCTCAACTCAGCTCCTAATTTGGAGCAACTCGGCTCCTACTTTGGTACTACTCGGCTCCTACTCTGGGGCAACTCAGCTCCTATTTTGGCGCACCTCGGCTCCTACTTTGGCACAACTTGGCTACTACTTTGGCGCAACTTGGCTCCTGCTTTGGTGCAACTCGGCTCCTTTTTCGGCACATAAGTGCTACTACTTTGGTGCACCTCGGCTCCTTCTTTTGGCGCAACACGGCTCCTTGTTCGGAACAACTCTGCTCCTGCTTTGGTGCAACTCGGCTCCTTCTTTCGACGCAACTCGGCTCTTACTTTAGCGCAACTCGGCTCCTTGTTCGGCACAACTCGGCTAATACTTTGGCGCAACTAGGCTACTACTTTGATGCTACTTTGCTCCTTCATTCGACGCAACTCGGCTCCTATTTCGGCAGTTCAAGGGGGGTTGGCTAATCCAGGAAACACAGCACAGCTGGGCCACTTAACATATAGAAGCCATCGGGCCCGAGACAATTTTTCCCCCAGTACCCCACTCATGGGGCCCTGTGCACCTAACTGGCGGGGCCCAGGTAAATAACCTTGGAGGGCCGTATACAGCCCGCAGGACGTAGTTTGAGGACCCCTGATCTAAATGAATTACTAATTAGCCACGCAGGCTGTGGATTCCATATGTGCTTCCATAGGGGTGAGGAGGCAAGCCTAACCCTGATAGAGGACATTAGTGAATGGCTGCAACTCAGCTGGGAATGCTGGTATTTGTAGTACACAGTATATTGTTATTCTTATTATTATTATTATTATTATTATTACATCATATCATTGGAGTTCTAGTACAGGAGCCGAAGGGTTAAATCCAAAATCAGCCAAAAGACTGTGGAAATCAGGAGGTGAATATGCTAATGGGCTTAATTGGCATCTCTTTTCCTTTTATTGCGCAACACAATCGGAGAGACCCAAGATGACTCTTGTAGAGATACTGAATTAATCATACGACTCCGGCCTCTTCCCTTATAAGCTCCTCATTTCCCATTTCAAATAACGTCGTGTGACAGGCGGCGGTGGGATGAAAGAGCGCGAGCGAGACGCTGTTTTCTGGGATAAAGGGAAAGTGCTCCGTTCACGGTCTCTGCGGAGGGATTGAAATAGCTCGGCTCCATTAGGGTAACATGTAAATGACTCTTCCCTCGGCCGCGGGGAATTCGCCAACGCAGTCCTCGTGTGTGTGCGAGTTTTTATTCAAATAAAATGCACTGTCACTGCTGCTTAGTAAATAAATATCTGCAGGGAACTCTTTGCCTTGGAAGGGAAACAAACACCTAATGTGGGGGTCACTCCAACCCTGTTTCTCTACCATGTGTGGGAGCTGCCATACTACTTGCACTGTCCAAGGTTCCCCTTCTAGTATATCATAGTATGGCTAATTCCAGGCAACCTTTCAAATGATCTTCATTCATTTTTTAAATAGTTTTTTTTAAATAATTTGTCTTCTTCTTCTGACTCTTTACAGATTTCAAATGGGAGACACGGGAGGGTCATTTATCAACACTGGGCAAATTTGCTCCTGGGCAGTAACCCATGGCAACCAATCAGATGATTGCTTTCAGTGATCAACCCCCAGCTGACTGAAAAAAGCTGATTGGTTGCTTAGGGTTACTGCCCAAGTGCAAATTTGCCCAATGTTGATAAATGAGCCCCACTGACTTTTGGGGGCAGATTTATCAAGGGTCGAATTTCGAGGGTTACAAAACCCTCGAATTCGACCCTCGAAGTAAAATCGAATATTGAATTAGAAGGATTTTAGAGCAAAAGCTTTGATCGAATAACAATCGTTTGATCGGACAATTTTAAACAATCGATCAAATGATTTTTATTCAACCAAAAAAAATGAGAAAAGTGCTCTGGAAGGTCCCCATAGGCTAACATTGAACCTCGGTAGGTTTAAAGTGCGAAGTATGAAGTCAAAGTTAATTTTAAAGAGACCATTATCGAATGGTCGAATAGTCGAATAGTCGAACGATTTTTACTTCGAATCGTTCGAATCATTCGATTCGACCAAATTCGATAGAATTTGACCAGTTTGATGATTTAAGTACCCAAAAAAATACTTCGAAATTCAAATATTTTTGCATTCAAATTATTCACTTGAGCTTAGTAAATCTGCCCCTTAGTGTGAGGTGGAGAGTGATATTCTGAGACAATTTGAAATTGGTTTTTATTTTTTATTATTTGTGGTTTTTGAGTTATTTAGCCTTTTATTCAGCAACTCTCCAGTTTGTAATTTCAGCCATCTGGTTGCTAGGGTCCAAATTCCCCTAGCAACCATGCACTGATTTGAATAAGAGACTGGAATATGAATAGGAGAGGCCTGAATAGAAAGATGAGGAATAAAAAGCAGCAATAACAATAATTTGTAGCCTTACAGAGCATTTGTTTTTTTAGATGGGGTCAGTAATAAATCAAAAAGTATAAAAAAAAATAATGAAGACCAATTGAAAAGTTGCTTAGGTGAACTACCCCTTTAGTCAGGGTCATCAGATTTCCAGTTACACCCACCGCCCAGGGTCAGATTAGCCTAAAAGAGGACCTCCAAGTGGCCCCCGGCCTAGGGAAACCCCCATCAGCCCACCCTTATTTACACCATGGGCCTATATGAAAAGCAACTGCCATTTAGCGTCAGGTTCTCTCTGGTAGTGATGGACGAATTACCTCACCAGGCACAAACGTGCGGCGAATTTTCACATTACTTCGCCGGCAAATAAATTCGCAAAACTGCTGCGAAAATTCAAAAGTGTCAAAAAAATCTGGACGCGCGTCGGAATAGTCACTTGTGTCAAAACTGTTGTGCGGCAACATTATTTGGACCCCCATTGACTTTAATGCGGCCTTCGAAATTGACACGAGCGTCAAAATTGGCGTGAATTGTCGCGGGTGTCAAAATTTGCATTTCAGTAATTTTTTACTGTTTCACAAATTTCGTAGGAAATGTAGAGTGGCCGAGGTGGGACGTAGGTGGGGCGGGAAGTAGGCGGGAGGATGGGGATCGGAGTGCGCCAGGCCCCTCCGAAGGTTTTTTTTACGGGGGGCCCATTGCACTCTAGTTACGCCACTGACAACATTTAGCGGCTCTGGAAAAAAAATGGGGCGAAAAATCCTTATTTATGATTTATTAAATAAAGAATTTCATGCAGGTATGGGATCCGTTATCTGGAAACCCGTTGTTAGGGTTTCCACCTGTCCGGATTTGACCGGGGGTCAGGGGCGTAACTATAGAGGAAGCAGACCCTGCGGCTGCAGGGGGGCCCAGAAGGTATAGGGGCCCCACGAGGCTCTAATTCATATACAAATTCATTTGGTAAAACAGGTCAATCTCTAGACATTTTTGGGGCCTATAAAATTATTTGCTGTGGGGCCCAGTGATATTTAGTTACACCACTGCCGGGGGTTTTCAGAAGGATTACCTAACATTGACACGGCAATTGGCCAATCGGCAACTACCACCCCATAGCTCCGCCCACCGATCCACCCATGCGACTTCACTGCCCCACCCTCAATGTCATCGCCCTGCCCCTGTGACATTATTGGCAGTCCCCCCAGTCCGGAGCAGCCGGGAAAGTTGACAACACTACCCGTTACCCAGAAAGCTCTGAATTACAGAAAGGCCGTCCCCATAGACTCAAATTTATCCAAATAATCCAAATGTTTGAAACCGTTTTCCTTTTTCTGTGTAATAATAAAACAGTCGCTTGTACTTGATCCCAACTAAGATATAATTAATCCTTATTGGAGGCAAAATCAGCCTATTGGGTTAAGTTCATGTTTATATGATTTTCTAGGTATGAAGATCCAAATTACGGAAAGATCTGTTATCTGGAAAACTGCAGGTCGAAAGCATTCTGGATAACAGGTCCCATACCTGTATATAATTTGATTTCCACATGCAAATTAATAACGAGCTCTCCTCTTCGGAAACATTCTGCGTCCAACCGTTCCGAGTTCTACAAATAAAAAATAAAAAACTCCCTGAAATAAGCAAAATCCCAGCTAATAGGAGCCTCATTTATAATTTAGCGGGACTTGTTATCCGAATGTAGAAATATGGGAGGCGTTAAGGCAGCGGCCGGGTAGGGAAGTGGCAGGAGAGTAAAGGAAATCCGAGGCTTTCAATTTCACTTAATATATAAAAGCAAGAGGCGGCCGGGAGGCAGATTAATAACGGGCGCCAGCGGAAAATCCCAATATTTCTCTTTGCTGCATCTGATGCCGTTTGATTCATAAGCAGTTGTACCGCCGGCTTTATTAAATAAAAATAAATACTGGAGTGTTTCATTGGAAGTGCACACAAATAAAACAATGGAGCGCTCCAGCAGCCGGGGAAATAGATTGTCTCTCTCGTCAGGGATCCGTCTCCTCCGAGAAACAATGTGGGGCACAGATACTCCTTACTCATTTCTTACTATTCCGCGGAAATAATCCGGAATTCCACCTCGATGGAAAGTGGAGCATTAAAGTCTGTGGTTTCTGGGAATTACTGGGGGGGGTAGGGATAAAATTGGGGATGGCAAGACTGGGTGTGGCCCTCCTGCTGGGGGATCAGGGCTGCCATCTGGGGCCCTAATTAGTAATACGGGGCCCTGCGATTACTTATGGTGGCCCTTGATGGTTGAAGTTGGCACCAGTGCATTTGTACTGCCCCCTAGTGGACCCAGTAATGCTGGGGAATAGTGATGGGTGGATGAAATTGCAAGGCACAAATTTGCGGCAAATTTCCGCAGTGGCAGTGTCAAAAATTTTTTGGATGCGTGCCGGAAAAGTCACTTGCGTCAAAACTAATGCGCATCAACATTATTCAGATGCCCATCGACTTTAACGCTGGCTTCAAAATTGACGTGAGCGTCAAAGTTCGCGTTTCATCGTTTCGCGAATTTAGCATGAAATATGTGAATTTTTCGGCGAAGCGAAACGGGACAAATTTGTCCATCACTACTGGGGAACCCTGGAGCTACCAATCACTATTAAAGGGTTTGTTCACCTTTAAATTAACTGTTAGTATGATGCAGAGAGGGATATTCTGAGACAATTTGCAATTGGTTTTCCTTTTTTATTATTTGTGGTTTTTGAGTTATTTAGCATTTTATTCAGCAGCAATCTGCTAGCAATCTGGTTGCTAGAGTCCAAATTCCCCTAGCAACCATACACTGATTTGAATAAGTGACTGGAATATGAATAGGAGAGGCCTGAATAGAAAGAGGAGTAATAAAAAGTAACAATAACAATACATTTGTAGCCTTACAGAGTATTTGTTTTTTTTTTAAAGATGGGGTCAATGACCCCCCATTTAAAAGCTGGAAAATTATAATTATGGAAAACTATAAAAATGAATAATGAAGACCAATTGAAAAGTTGCTTGGAATTGGCCATTCTATAACATACTAAGGTTTTTTTTTATTAAAGGTCGAGTTGTAAAGACTCTTATCAATAAATAAGCTAAAATCAGACATGGGTGTTTGGTCATGGTTTTTTTTAAACAAAATATGAGCTAAATTCGGATTTTAGTGAATAACCTCCAAAAATGTAACTTAAGGGTGAACCACCCCTTTAATGTGACAGTTAGTGATTGGCGAATAAATTTGCCTAGCGAATTTTCACATTTTGTCACCGGCGAATAAATTTGGATGCCCATTGACTATAACGCCTGTGTCAAAATTTTCGTTTCCCAAATTTCGCGGGAAAGCAAAACAGGCTTCGGCGAATCAAAACGGGAGAAATTGGCCTTGACTAGTGACAGTAAATCCAATGTCATTTTAATGCCAAGCCCTGGAAAATGACTCATTTCACTCTGCACTTGCAGTCATAAATGAAACCTATAATATAGTATTTAAATATACATTCTGTATTTAAAGGGAATCTAAACCCAAAAAATTAATTGATGCAAACATACACAGGGTGCTTCTCTGAGCACTTTTGCAATTTACATTCACTTTTTATCTTTAGTCGTTTCAGAGATATTTGCATTTTTAGGTTCAGCAACCTATTTTTTTCAAAAGACTGCAGATTGATTGTAGGAGGTCCCCCATAGACTAAAACACCAATTGAGCAGGTTTCAGATGGTGAATAGTCAAGTTTGAATTCTTAAAGGGACAGTTCATGATACATTTCAAAATTCGAATTTTACATTTTTTTTTAAAATTCAAATTGAATTCGGACTATTCCTTAGTCAAGGTACACAAAAATAGCTTGAAATTCAAATTTTTTTAATTCTAAAATTCATCTTGACTCATCTGCCCCTTAGTGTATATTGTGAGTGGGTCCCTAAGCTCAGTAAGTGACAGCAGCACAGAGCATGTGCAGTGAATCAGCAGAAAAGAAGATGGGGAGCTACTGGGGCATCTTTGGAGACACAGATCTTTGCTGCTAAAGGAATGTGGGATGATTGGACTCATACGGAACCCCAAAACATAAGGTGTAGCATTTCTAACCTTTGTTGAGTTTTAGTTCTCCTGGGGTTTATGGGCTGCAGGAAATGCTGGGAGTTGTAGTTGTAAGACACAGCAATCTCCTCTGAGTGTCAATGAATGGGGAAGGTGATACCCAGCACCAGGGGGGGAGCTCGATCATTAGAAGGAATTCTAATCCTTGTAAAGTGTCGGCAGGGAGGTTTCCCCTTCACCAGAGAGACATAAATACAGCTACTTACAGGCAAATATTGCCTTTCCGCTTTATTAAAAATAGAAATGAGAGCATTACTCAAGGACACGGTGAAATCGATGCGTTTCTATTCCGCACACTCTCGGGAACGTCCTCATCCCCCGGCCCTTTAAACTGTCAGGGAAGGAAAGCCGTACTCACGTTGAACTACAACTCCCACAATCCTCTCAACAAGCAGAGCCGGACCTGTTAGTGGCTAAACCCACGGACACCTCCCCTGGAAGGGGTTAAACGACTTCTCCTGCCGCCGCCGGGACACCGTTTGGGCAAAAATCAAACACTGAGCCATGATCATTACATTCAACTGCTATAGAGCTTGACAAATCACCCAATTTTTCAGGACTTCAAATCAGCAGGGAAAGACGGATTGTGTGCGCACTAAAATTATAGTAATAATAAGGTAGAGAGTGGGGGGGGCAGGAGGGACACAAATAATTGTAAGGCTACATACATAGATCTGCCTGCAATATACCAACTGGCAGTTTGTAAAGTGTCATAGAGATCTCCAGTAAGCGCAGCCATCGATTATCCCTCCCTCCCCGGCATTTATTTCTTTTTTACTTTCTTCTTGGAAGGTGCAAAATGTTCATTTCCACTCAACTCGCCCTGATGTTTATTTATTTTATAAGGAAACCCATGAAAATATGTTATTTGTCCTTACAGGGAACCCAAATGCATTAGCCATTGTTATTCCAGCCAGGGATGTAGCGAACTGTTCGCCGGCGAACTTGTTCGCGCGAACTTCGACCGTTCGCGTCCGCCGAATGTTCACGAACGTCGCGCGACGTTCGCATTTTTCGTTCGCGTTCGATTCGAATACAAATCGTTCGACCATTCGACCATTCGAATTCCTTCGACCGCTAAAAATCGAACGATTTCCATTCGTTCGAACGATTGTAAGCATTCGATCGAATGAAAAGCATTTGATCGAATGCTTCGATCGTTCGATTCGAATGAAAATCGTTCGATCGAACGATTAAAATCCTTCGATCGTTCGAATCGAACGATTTTAGCGGGTGTTCGAAGTTCGCGAACTGTTCGCGAACGTTCGCATTTTTTGCCGGTGTTCGCGAACGGCGTTTGCGAACACCAAATCGGCAGTTCGCTACATCCCTAATTCCAGCCTGAAATTCCAGCATATTCCACATACTGTAGGTATTTCTACTATATTTACTACATATATTCCCTTCCCAGAGACTAGTATCCCACTGTTACTATAGACACCATCTCTCCCTACTATACCTGCTATCCCACAGTCACACTCCCTTCCCAGAGACTATTATCCACTGTTACTATAGACACATCTCTCCCTACTATACCTGCTATCCCACAGTCACACTCCCTTCCCAGAGACTATTATCCACTGTTACTATAGGCACCATCTCTCCCTACTATATCTGCTATCCCACAGTCACACTCCCTTCCCAGAGACTATTATCCACTGTTACTATAGACACATCTCTCCCTACTATACCTGCTATCCCACAGTCACACTCCCTTCCCAGAGACTATTATCCACTGTTACTATAGGCACCATCTCTCCCTACTTTACCTGCTATCCCACAGTCACACTCCCTTCCCAGAGACTATTATCCACTGTTACTATAGACACCATCTCTCCCTATTATACCTGCTATCCCACAGTCACACTCCCTTCCCAGAGACTATTATCCACTGTTACTATAGACACCATCTCTCCCTACTATGCCTGCTATCCCACAGTCACACTCCCTTCCCAGAGACTATTATCCCACTGTTACTATAGGCACCATCTCTCCCTACTATACCTGCTATCCCACAGTCACACTCCCTTCCCAGAGACTATTATCCACTGTTACTATAGACACCATCTCTCCCTACTATACCTGCTATCCCACAATCACACTCCCTTCCCAGAGACTATTATCCACTGTTACTATAGACACCATCTCTCCCTACTATACCTGCTATCCCACAGTCACACTCCCTTCCCAGAGACTATTATCCCACTGTTACTATAGACACCATCTCTCCCTACTATACCTGCTATCCCACAGTCACACTCCCTTCCCAGAGACTATTATCCACTGTTACTATAGACACCATCTCTCCCTACTATGCCTGCTATCCCACAGTCACACTCCCTTCCCAGAGACTATTATCCCACTGTTACTATAGACACCATCTCTCCCTACTATACCTGCTATCCCACAGTCACACTCCCTTCCCAGAGACTATTATCCCACTGTTACTATAGGCACCATCTCTCCCTACTATACCTGCTATCCCACAGTCACACTCCCTTCCTAGAGACTTTAAAAGGAATAAAAGGATTTATCCTCATCGCCACATTGTCCTATTTTTATCACATAGACTAATAATATCCTCACTGCCTTCAGTCTCTCTCATCTTCTCTCCTACCCTTCCCTTAGCTGTTTTTTTACACCTCTTCTATCTTTGTTTTGGTTTCTCTCCCCCATTGTGATCTCACTTCTCCTCCTTCCCAACCACAATCCCATGCCGCGTCTCAGTGACTCACGCTGTGTAATCTGATGTTGAGCTGAGCCATTTTTAGGCCTCTATTGATTAGGAATTAGGAATCAGTGTGGAGCTGCGCAGACATTTATTTATGGTCATTTTCATAAGGAAAACCTTCATTGTAAGCTACAAATGTACAATTACAAATAATTAGCTGCATTTTTGTTTTATTCAGCTTGAAAAAAACAATTTCGGGTGGAACGTTTTCAATTGTAGTGGGGGTGGGGGGGAGCAATTATTTAGATAAAGTAGGACCTGTGGTCTTTAGCTATTGTATATTATAATTCCCATCAACCTCATCAACCCTGGTGTCATATGCATTTTTAATGCATCTATAATTGGTCTGCAGTATTTATAGAAAGCATATGTATTTTCTAAAAAGAATCATTCTGCTTGTGAGCTGAACCCTGCCCACCGGTCACGCACCAGCAGTATGGGCCCATATCCTTTAAGTAGACAAAGAAATTGGTTGTATATCTATATTTAAAGTATATGGAAGAAAGCGGATTCTCCCGTATTGCATGTGTGCAGCAAACAGCATGACTTGGAATTGTTGCATTAAATATTGCATGGCCATAATGTATGCAGAGCTAATAGTGCATGGGTTTCTGAATATGTGCATACAAAATAAGCAGCTGAAATGTCCAAGAATGCAAGTTTGTGAGCGGGTAGGGTTGCCACCTGGCCGGTATTTTACCGGCCTGGCCAGTAAAAATGATGGTTGATCCTAATGTTATCAATAGGGAAAAAAGATAAATATATAGGAAGGCCTGTATTTTTTTCCAAAAAAGGTGGCAACACTATGAGCGGGGTCTTCTGTCCCCGGGGGACTACAACATATACAGTACACCCCCAGTGAATTCTATAAAAGGGATAATTAAAGGGCCAGCTGTCAGTATTTCCAAACCAATTGTTGGGTTGCACAATAGAACGTAAACCAATAACATTCCAACCAACCCCAAATCAGTCTTGGTATTGATCCCCGGCAAACTTCATCTACTGCTCACCATGGCCATTGACTCCGCCCTTTACGCCTTATAACAAAGGATAATTATAATTCTCGCCTCTCCATTTTCCACTCTTTGCTCATCTTTGTCCTCCACTATGTTACTGTTTCAATCAGATTCCTGCTCTGCGGCCGAGACAGAATGAGAAAAAAAGTAAAAATGGCAGATTAAATCTGAGTCCCGACGCATTTTTGTTCGCGGTATGTTTTATGCTAAAGGTGACAGGCGTTTGATGTACAATAAGTCAGTTCAGCGCCACTCGTTCATATCAATCAGGGAGCCTTTGTGCCTCCTCTGAACCAAGAAACGTGTTCCATATTCCGGCATAGTTACTTTGTATCGGATGACAAAGGTGATTGTGATCTCGGACTGGCTTTGATATTAGAACCCTGCAGCTTCTGCGGAGATCTAATGCAGAGATGTCATACTTGCAGCCATGGGGGAATACAGACAATAGATGTCAAAGATTGACATAGTCCTACTTCTACTGCTATTTGGGTGTAGAACTGAAACACGCCTGGCACAACGTGATATCGTTATAGGTATTTGGAAGACACGCAGGCGTTAATTTCTTTGCACGGCGGTTTTCTAAATGATTTTAGCTGAAGTTCTGCAAGCTGGCATTATTTTGACTGGCAGCGGAAAGATGAACATCAGGGATCTCAAAGAGAAAAACAAGTAATAAAAGATCATTTCAGAGCTTCACCATGAATCTACCAGTACAGAGAGAGGAAGAACTGAGAGGCAGAATATTCAGTAATCTGGGACTATACTTCATACTGATATATATATATATATATATATATATATATATATGGCCAAATGTATAGGGGCCCCCTGTCTGCCCCACATCGCATTCTCAAAGGGATTAATAAAGTTCCCCACCCCTCCCTGCTGTTTTAACTGCCCCTACTCTTCTTGGTAGGTTCCACTAGATGTTGAGATATTGTTGCTGGGAGTTGCTTACATCCAGCCACAAGAGCATGAGTGAGGTTGGGCACTGATGTTGGGGATCAGGCTCATAGTTGGGGATCTAATTCATCCCATATGGGTTCAGCTATGTTGCCCCTTCCTTTGCTGCTATAACTGTCCCTACTCTTCTGGGAAGGTTTGACTAGATGTTAAGACATTGTTGTTGGGAGTTGCTTACATTCAGCCAAAAGAGCATTAGTGAGGTTGGGCACTGATGTTGGGGATCAGGCTCACAATTGGGGTTCTACTTCATCCCACAGGGGTTCAGTTGAGTTGAGATCATGGCTCTGTGCAGTCAGCTTCTTACCATCTCAACAAACCCATTCTATACGGACCTAGCTCTGTGCATGTGCGCATTAATTTGTTGAACCAAGAAGGACCTTCCACGAACATGTAGGAAACATGAATTGTCAGGAATATCATTGTGTGAATCATTGGCAGCTCTTCCATCAACGTTGGGCGAGGCTTAAATTGGCAATTCTAATGATTTTTGCCATATACAATACTTTCACACACTTTTTGTTTCCTATCACAGTTACTGTGCTTTAAATAGTGACCACAAAGGGGAGGGAAAGTGGAAGCATTCCAGGCCACACAAAAAATGTATACGTTTAAATACAATGGAAGTGCAACTGATTTATCTTATTAATCAATCTTTAACCACATGAAAACCTTAAAACAAAACAGTTTGATGGAGATTTAGACTTACTTCTACCCACAAGGTACTAAATATTACCTGTAAGTTGAGTTTTCCCTTTATTACCTCCAACTTCCAATTTTATTTGAATAGGACTAAGCTACACTCCTTTCAAACAATGGAAGAATCCAACATACATTTCTTGTTTTCTTCATCTGCCCCTGTGATATGTGTCTCACATTCTCTTGTATTCTCCACTTACCATTTCAAAGACATGGTGGATCCCACTTATTCCTATTCATCCTTCTGTACCTGGAACAAACTCAGCCGAAATCCCCTTCATCTTTGTGTATCCCTGTCTTCCTCCTGTCCTTTTATCTCTTCCTCTTCTTTTAATCATGAGAAGGAAGCCTGTCCTCTCCTTCTCCCCATGGCCCCTTTAATTACCATCAGCCTCCTTCTTTCTTCTCCTTCTGAGCAAAATTCTAGGTCTTGTTGACTTGTTGACCAGTTTACCTTCACCCACCATCGCCTCAATATTTTAGGCCATCTGAGTACTGGGCGATCTAATGAGAACCTGATATTCCTGAAGACTAAGCCGCCAGCACTTTTAGTTTATCCAGAACACCAGGGGTTTACTTTCCCTTGTATTGTTAACTGATGAATTGGTGACTCTTGTCCCATTAATTGTAAAGTCATCAGCAAGCATTTAGATACAAACCTCACAAGTGCAATTGCTGTAAGCATTCCTATAGGTTTCTATCAGCTGTGCCAATGGATAGGCAGGCTGCACCCTGGGGACACCGGCTCTGCACATAACAGAGGACATAAATACAAGTGAAAGAACTTTATAAAATACTTTTCCACCCGTTTCGTCTCTCCACAGAGGAATTTGTCCCGGCGTATGGCTCTCCAGTGGCTGTCTTATAGAATTGTGCAGTGGTTTATGCTAATGCTTTATAAATAAGTAATTATGGTATACTCTGCCATGTGCAGCTCCTCGTCCTTAATTTTATTAAGCCCTTGTTTGTGTCATTGTTCCCAGAATCAGCTCAGTCACAGTTATTTTTTGCTCTCTCTTTCCAGTTATAGGAAGAACTTGAACACAAACTGTAATGTCTCAGCTTCAACCAGCACAAACATCCTCTCCCTTTGCCACTTCCCCACCATTTGGAGCCATTGGATTTGGTTCGGGCTATAGATTAATCCCCCACCCCATCAGCAACATGTCTATATTAAGGGGAGAATTAATTAGTATGTGCTTTATACAAGTCTATTTCATTAGCTCTACATCATAAATATATGTATAACGTGCAATATTCAGTGCAAAATATTAGTGCTACATGGGGTATTTACCTGCTGTCCTACTGCCACAAAGGTTAGTATTCCCATTCCTACTATAGACACCATGTCTCCCTACTATACCTGTTATCCCAACAGTCCCACTCCCTTCCCAGAGACTATTATCCCACTGTTACTATAGACACCATCTCTCCCTACTATACCTGCTATCCCACAGTCATACTCCCTTCCCAGAGACTATTATCCCACTGTTACTATAGGCACCATCTCTCCCTACTATACCTGCTATCCCACAGTCACACTCCCTTCCCAGAGACTATTATCCACTGTTACTATAGGCACCATCTCTCCCTACTATACCTGCTATCCCACAGTCACACTCCCTTCCCAGAGACTATTATCCCACTGTTACTATAGACACCATCTCTCCCTACTATACCTGTTATCCCACAGTCACACTCCCTTCCCAGAGACTATTATCCACTGTTACTATAGGCACCATCTCTCCCTACTATACCTGCTATCCCACAGTCACACTCCCTTCCCAGAGACTATTATCCCACTGTTACTATAGACACCATCTCTCCCTACTATACCTGCTATCCCACAGTCATACTCCCTTCCCAGAGACTATTATCCACTGTTACTATAAGCACCATCTCTCCCTACTATACCTGCTATCCCACAGTCACACTCCCTTCCCAGAGACTATTATCCCACTGTTACTATAGATACCATCTCTCCCTACTATACCTGTTATCCCAACAGTCCCACTCCCTTCCCAGAGACTATTATCCCACTGTTACTATAGACACCATCTCTCCCTACTATACCTGCTATCCCACAGTCACACTCCCTTCCCAGAGACTATTATCCACTGTTACTATAGGCACCATCTCTCCCTACTATACCTGCTATCCCACAGTCACACTCCCTTCCCAGAGACTATTATCCCACTGTTACTATAGACACCATCTCTCCCTACTATACCTGCTATCCCACAGTCACACTCCCTTTCTAGAGACTATTATCCACTGTTACTATAGGCACCATCTCTCCCTACTATGCCTGCTATCCCACAGTCACACTCCCTTCCCAGAGACTATTATCCTACTATTACTATAGACACCATCTCTCCCTACTATACCTGCTCTCCCATAGTCACACTCCCTTCCCAGAGACTATTATCCCACTGTTACTATAGACACCATCTCTCCCTACTATACCTGCTATCCCACAGTCACACTCCCTTCCCAGAGACTATTATCCACTGTTACTATAGGCACCATCTCTCCCTACTATACCTGCTATCCCACAGTCACACTCCCTTCCCAGAGACTATTATCCACTGTTACTATAGGCACCATCTCTCCCTACTGTACCTGCTATCCCACAGTCACACTCCCTTCCCAGAGACTATTATCCCACTGTTACTATAGACACATCTCTCCCTACTATACCTGCTATCCCACAGTAACACTCCCTTCCCAGAGACTATTATCCACTGTTACTATAGGCACCATCTCTCCCTACTGTACCTGCGATCCCACAGTCACACTCCCTTCCCAGAGACTATTATCCCACTGTTACTATAGACACCATCTCTCCCTACTATACCTGCTATCCTACAGTCACACTCCCTTCCCAGAGACTATTATCCACTGTTACTATAGGCACCATCTCTCCCTACTGTACCTGCTATCCCACAGTCACACTCCCTTCCCAGAGACTATTATCCCACTGTTACTATAGACACATCTCTCCCTACTATACCTGCTATCCCACAGCCACACTCCCTTCCCAGAGACTATTATCCACTGTTACTATAGACACAATTTCTCCCTTCTATACCTGCTATCCCACAGTCACATTCCCTTCTGCATGCTGTTAAATTTCCCATTCTGTTCCTACATATGACATTTGCTTTGCTGGTTTTCATTATGATTGAATCACAATGGCATTTATCCTTAAATGTATCACCTTCCAAGAAACCTCCATCTCCCACATATTTACCAAACATCCAAACAGGCAATGGAGGCCTCCGCCTGAGCCTCAGGACTCCCTCCCCTGACCCCGGTCACATAATTATAAGCGGTGAGGTTGTGTTTCATTATAAAGTAACAATGTAGCTCCTAGGGCGAGCCAGCGCCGCACTGTTTCATGTGCTGAAACATAATTTATACATAATATTTTGAAAACACAGCTCCTTGCTTATATCTACATTTCTTTTTTAGACTTGTGACCGCATCCCTGGGGGATTTTTCAATAACATCATGTATTTTTTATCCGAGCTGTTTTTCTTGTGTCCTGCTAAAAAATTATTCAGTGTGTCAGTCTAGAGAAAAGCTTTTATCAGCTGTGTGTAGTCTGCCTCGTGCCCAGCGCCCGGCCTGCTCCTCTTGCAACACAGACATGCATTTAATTCCATACATAATTTAAGGTGAGAAAGCAAGATACCCACTTCATAAGAGCTCAGCCCTTTCTGTTAGTGCTGTCAGGAAGATAGATGCCTACAATGCTGATGTTATTTAATTTTTGAAGTGTTGTACATAGGCGCACTGTCGTCTGTTTGGGATTTTATTTCTGTGTTGTTTACAAATAAAACAATAAGAAAAGGGGCTGAGACTTAGCAGGTGTATCAGGAAAATATGATTTAAAACCAGGAATTATGTATGTATTATATAAGGCATATGTCAATAGTAGTGATGGGCGAATTTGTCAGCTAAATTCGCAAAATTACAAAAAATTCGGGAAATGCAATGAAGTCAAAGGGCGTCAAAAGTAATTTTGATGCGCATCAATTTTGACACCCGCAAAATATTTATATACGCGTGTCTATTATGTCCAAATGCATTAAAGTCAACTGGCATCCAAATTATTTTGACGCCCGACAATTTTTATGTGCACGACTATTCTGATGCACAACAACTTTTTTTTGATGTGCCGAATTTTTCACCGGCAATTTTTTGTTGCAGTTTCGCAGATTTATTCGCTGGTGGTGAAATGCAGAAATTCACCATGAATTCACGACTGACAATTTTATTCACCCATCACTAGTCAATAGGACACATGGGGTCCAAAATATGGTGGAGCTTGGGGTCATTTTGATTTTGTCAGTAATAAATGTACATCGGAATATGAAGCTATGTACATTCATCAAAAAAAGTGAACCTTAAATTAAATCTATCAATATAAGAATGTATTCCTTCTTGTATAATTCTATCGCCCTAACCATAACCCTAGCCCTAACCATAACCCTAGCCCTAACCCTAACCATAACCCTAGCCCTAACCCTAGCCCTAGCCCTAACCCTAACCTTAACCCTAGCCTTAACCCTAACCTTCACGCTAAGACTAACCTTAACCCTAACCTTAAGCCTAGCCCTAAACATAACCCTAACCTTAACCCTAACCTTAACCTTAAGCTATGGATTGCACTACAATTTTATCATGAAGACTGAGTTTTGGCTATTGGAGTGCACACTTTAGGAGTCAATTACAAAGTCCAGGAAAAAACTTTAAAGGGTTTCTGTCATATTTTTAATGACACTGTTACACTGCAGATAATGACACTGTTACACTGCAGATAATTCACTCTACAATAAAAAAATTCATTTCTGAACCAGCAAGTGTATGTTTTCGTTGTAATATTGGTGTGTAGGTGCATCTCAGGTCATTTTGCCTGGTCATGTGCTTTCAGAAAGAGCCAGCACTTTAGTATGTAACTGCTTTCTTGCAGGCTGTTGTTTCTCCTACTCAATGTAACTGAATGTGTTGCAGTGAGACCTGGATTTTACTGTTGAGTGCTGTTCTTAGATCTACCAGGCAGCTGTTATCTTGTGTAAGGGAGCTGTTATCTGGTTACCTTCCTATTGTTCTGTTGTTAGGCTGCTGGGGGGGAAAGGGAGGGGGTGATATCACTTCAACTTGCAGTACAGTAGTAAAGAGTGATTGAAGTTTATTAGAGCACAAGTCACATGACTGGGGCAGCTGGGAAACTTGCAATATGTCTAGCCCCATGTCAGATTTCAAAATTTGGGGGGGTTTGTTGGTCCTGGTGGCCAAGGTGGCACCACAAGGCAAAGTACGGCACCAAGGGGGTTATTTATTATCTGATTTTTTAAAATAAAAAACTAGAATCCATAATTTGACCTTATTTATTAATAAAAAGGCACGATTTAATTGGATTGGGGAAAAACTACATAAAATCGAGCGGAAAAACCGAATTGTACGTTTTTTTCTGGCTTTTTCCTGAAAAGTCATAATTGTTCAGATTTTTGCCTGAAATAGTCGGATTATTGGGCTAATTCCAGCACAGACCACAGAAATTTCCGAATAGGATAGGGACCTCTCCCATTGACTTGAATTCAACCTCGGCAGGTCTAAGATGGTGGATTTTCGGACTTTGACTATTTGCAGCTGCGCCGTATAATAAATCTCAAAAAATTTGAGGTTTTTTTCACACTAAAAAAAAAAAGATTTTTTTTGTGTTTTTAGCATTCGGATTCTAATAAATAATCCCTAAGTCAACCGTAGGACATTTTATCACTGTTCACAGAAAATTATTATCGGCTTAGTCCCCAAATAAAGCCAAAAGTTAACTGCTCACCCAGCGCAGAGTAGGACCCAGGTGTAAAGACCCTGGGTCTATCATTGGAGGGTGTAGTTTCAATCAGTACACAGCATTCAAGTTTCAAACACGGCAATTTTGTATATATGAGAACTCACCGAATTTGCAGAGTGGCCCGGGTGCAGCGCCCCGAAACCGTAGCTGGGGGAGTAATTTCAACGTAGATAGCGAAGAAGCACGCACTCCATGGACCAACAAATATAATAAAAGATCTTTATTGAAACAGCTAAAACAATGATCCTTACGCGTTTCGTATCCAAAGATACTTAGTCATAGGCCTATGACTAAGTATCTTTGGATACGAAACGTGTAAGGATCATTGTTTTAGCTGTTTCAATAAAGATCTTTTATTATATTTGTTGGTCCATGGAGTGCGTGCTTCTTCGCTATCTACGTTGAAATTTTATCACTGTTCCCTAACCTGTGGGCCGTTGGTCATTTTAAAGGGAACCTCCAGCCCCCTTGTTTAAATATGCCCCATACAAAACTGGCCTTCTATTCTGCAATTTGCCATCACCCTTGTATATATTTCTCCCTTTAACTTGCCACTTCTCTTGTCCGTATCGATTTCCCCAACTTCTTTTCTACTCCGTTCCCTCTTCTACACCGTTCAGCCGCCGTGACCTCCCCCACCTTCCTTTTCCTTTTTATCTCTTCCTCCAATCTAAACTACCCTGCACGTCGGCGAGTCGACTGTTCAATAAACGAATACTTCCCTGCATTATTTTTTGCCGAAGTTGTACTTTTTTCCCTTTAAAGCAAATGCTGTCTCTGCAAAGCCAAGTGAGGGGAAGAAAAAAAGAGAGAGAAGGTTGTGGCCCGGTTGACAGATGCTTAAGAAATTACAGGTGAAATCTGCCGACTCAGGCCCCAAATTATTTGTAGTCCCGGGACTGTATTTAGTCCAATAATCACTGTGGTTTTGTGCGCTTCTTTTCTTGCTCTCCGGCTACTTCAAGGTTATTCCGTGAGCACTGGGAAGATTTGCAGAGGATATTGGCCGGAGATTCCAAGTCAGAGATGCAATCTTTGGATAAGATAGAGGTTTCTGCATCCATTAACTCTTATTTATTCCTTCAGCCACTAAAACGATGGGGTTTCTTGCTGAAGCAAGGCATCTGGCATGAAATAAAAAAAAAGCCCCCCCCCCCCAAACTATTATAGCGTCTTGCTGGAAACTGACCTTTGTGTTACATGGAATGATCACCGAAGTGAAACCAAAATTAAATGACAGCATAATGAAAAGCAGAGCGTCAGAAGAGGCGGCATGAGGATGCTCATTAGCACCACCTCCATTGCGTTTAGCGATATTAACCCAATCCACAGGAGAACATTAAACGCCAATGGAAATCAATTCCCATTCAGTTGTGAATAGTTGATGAACCGGCGGATTGACCCCCTTAAATTACTGGACGGAGGAAATCCCTGAATCATGGTTGAAGGATAATTTGGGTGACCATAGATTTTTCTAGAGAGCCAAGATAGTTAAGGAAGAGACATTAAGTTCACACTACTTTAGGTAGTCTCAGAACCATAGAGAATAGGGCTTAGGCCATACATTAAGCATTGGCACCGTACCTATAGGGAGGTGGGATATGTTCCTCAACCATGAAGGGGATTACCCTGGTGCAGAGCACAGACAGGCAAAGAAACCATGTACATATGTCAAATGTCATTAAGCACAGGGCATTGGCACACCTTGAGTGACATTCAGGAGGAGCAAGGGAGACACCACGAGACACAAAACACTCTGGATCCTTGTATTTAACACACACTCCAATGCCAAATAAAGCTCATTTCCTAACTCATAAACTAAGTAGGCCTAATCTTAGGGGGGAGATTTGGGGTGAGTATTTATTTGTACCCTGGGTACCCCTGGAACTATAGCAGGGTGACACCCCAATGTTTCTATATATCTGTAACCTTGTTATGAGCTAAGGAGGCCCAGCCTGAAGGCCAGTTAGGGGGAGATTTGGGGTGAGTGTTTATTTGTGCCCTGGGTACCCCTGGAACTATAGCAGGGTGACTGTTACCCCAATGTTTCTATATATCTGTAACCTTGTTATGAGCTAAGGGGGCCCAGTCTGAAGGTCAGTTAGGGGGAGATTTGGGGTGAGTGATTATTTGTGCCCTGGGTACCCCTGGAACTATAGCAGGATGATTGTTACCCCAATGTTTCTATATATCTGTAACCTTGTTATGAGCTAAGGGGGCCCAGTCTGAAGGTCAGTTAGGGGGAGATTTGGGGTGAGTGTTTATTTGTACCCTGGGTACCCCTGCAACTATAGCAGGGTGACACCCCAATGTTTCTATATATCTGTAACCTTGTTATGAGCTAAGGGGGCCCAGTCTGAAGGTCAGTTAGGGGGAGATTTGGGGGGATGTTCATATTTGATATCCCAGGAATAATAGTAAGGTGACAATAGCAAGAATATTTACTCACTATACAATTCTAGTTAATTTGTAGGAGAGATGACTAAACTAGATGGGTAAATACACCTTATCCAGAAGCGGCTGTACCAGCAGATACATTTGATTTCTCAATTTAATACATGAGAAAATACACAGCTACTGGCATTAATAGTCATTGAAACACCGCTTAGAATAGGTCAGCCTATAACATACTAAAAGGTTATTTAAATGTGAAATTCATCTTAATTACATCTATGTAAGGCTGCCCTTTCTCCTGTATCTCTTTCTGATGCTCATTATAGCCTCGGCTTGAAAATCCATACAGACGGACGGAGGTTTCACAAGAAATAAAAACAAAAAAACGGAGCAGGAGAAATCTGGGTTTTGGTAAAAGGAAAATGTTTCCAGTAAGTCACATAAACAATCAAATCGCCGGAATACATGCACATGCACAAAAACACGACTTGGTGTTAAAATTGTGATTTTTTTTTGTTGTTTTTTAAATAAATAGAAGCCTTCCAGGTCTTGATATTTACCAGACAGAATTCATGAGCCTATGATAAATAATTCAGCTTTCTCCATCTGTGAAAATGTTGGATTTGGCTTCATTTCTCACATTAACAGAAAGAATTGCCTCGCTCGCTAAGACAATCACGGGTGCTGATATACACCAGGCATATATTTATTGCCATTTTAATGAATGCTCATAAACCACATATTTATTAACAAACACGTACATAAAGTATATATTTACTATTAGCAGTGTGTGCGAATAACTCGTGTATTTATTATTAACATAATGCAATGAACATAACCCATAGAACATTTACATAAACCATATCCGTATCCATTATAAGATAATGCAAACACTGTCATAGAGTCCATATTTATTTATTCAAAGAGAAGACACATAAAGCCTGCATTAAATAACACACACTCACATGGACACACAAACACACACATATAAAATAGATTTTGCACAACGTCATGATTTATATTGTCAGCTGTCAAATTATATATTAGAAAACAAATAGAAAATAAAAGTTGGTGCTATAACTATAACTGAAGAGCTACAGGTTGGTCAAATCTGATAAAAAGTGTTACTGGAATCTTCTTGCTGTTCTATTACCATCCAGCTCCACCTTGCCATATTGTCTGCATCTTGTTGTACCATCTCCATCTTGTCCAACTGTCTCCATCTTGTCCTACTGTCTCCATCTTGCCCTACCATCTCCATTGTGTCCTACTGTCTTTATTTTGCCCTACTTTCTCCACCTTGCCCTACAGTCTCCATCTTGTCCTACTGTCTCCATCTTGTCCAACTGTCTCCATATTGCCCTACCATCTCCATTTTGTCCTACTGTCTTTATTTTGCCATACTTTCTCCACCTTGACCTACTGTCTCTATCTTGTCTTACTGTCTCCATCTTGCCCTACCAACTCCATTTTGTACTACTGTCTTTAATTTGCCCTACTTTCTCCATCTTGCCCTACTGTCTCCATCTTCTCCTACTGTCTCTATTTTGCCCTACCATCTCCATCTTGTGCTACTGTCTCCATCCATCTTGTCCTACTGTCTCCATCTTGCCCTATAGGCTCCATCTTGTGCTGTTTCCATCTTGCCCTACTGTCTCCATCTTGGCCTACTGTTTTCATCTTGCCCTACCATCTCCATCTTGACCTACTGTCTCTACTTTGCCCTACTATCTCCATCTTGCCCTACTGTCTCCATCTTCTCCTACTGTCTCTATTTTGCCCTACCATCTCCATCTTGTGCTACTGTCTCCATCCATCTTGTCCTACTGTCTCCATCATGCCCTACTGTCTTCATCTTATCCTACTGTCTCCATCTTGTCCTACTGTCTCTATTTTGCCCTACCATCTCCATCTTGTGCTACTGTCTCCATCTTGCCCTACTGTCTCCATCTTGTCCTACTGTCTCCATCTTGCCCTATTGTATCCATCTTGCCCTACTGTCTCCATCTTGTCCAACAGTCTCCATCTTGCCCTACTGTCTCCATCTTGCTCTATGGTCTCCATCTTTCCCTATTGTCTCCATCTTGCCCTACTGTCTCCATCTTGTCTTACTGTCTCCATCTTGTCCTACTGTCTCCATCTTGCTCTATGGTCTCCATCTTTCCCTATTGTCAGCATCTTGCCCTATTGTCTCCATCTTGCCCTACTGTCTCCATCTTGCCATACTGTCTCCATCGGTTCCTCTCATCTTTCCCTATGGTCTCTAAATATACAGTATGACAATTGTGTACCAATATAATATTAATCGATGTATAATGTGACTGATTTCTGTTGAAAAGGGTGATGGATTCTGGACAGAACAAAACACTGGACTATTAAAACACATAAATAAGTGAAATATAAAGCTTATGTATGACACTATCACATGACAATAACACCTGTGTATCACAATGACAAGGGGCAATTATGTGACAACGGAATCCCTTAAAGTTCATAACAACCTGGCTGCTACAGATTTGTTGGTACTAGTCCATTATTATGCCTTGGAGTAAATAAAAGAAAGTTTTTCTGAACTCCCCTGTGACACACATATACATCCATATATACACACACATATACACAGACACACAAACATACACCTTGTGCAGTGAAAGATTGGGGGAAAGACCCAAGAGGCTGCCTATTCCTCTCTGATCTTTTGCAACATGAAATGATTTTGTGCTTAATCAGAGAAGGGGCTAATTGAGCCCAGACTATTATTAGCTCAGGGCAGGGGGTGCCACGAAGGTCGTAAATTCATTTATTGTCTCCGAATGGCCCTCGCGTCCCAATCAGGTGCCGGAATGTCAGCCTTGCTTATTGTGCAGATTGTCGAAGTTGCAAATTGCACATTATCCAGCCAAAACACCTGGCATCTCCGATCATTAGAAAGTAGAGCCCCACTTTGCTCCGTCCCACGAGACTCCTGCAATTGGTCAGAGGCACAAACAAATGGTTTATGATGATGATGATGAGTCAAGGAGGGCGGGGCTAGTGAAGATTAAGAGGAGCAAGGCAGGCAGCTCTGTGTTGAACATCAATAGGAAGGAAACAAATTCCCGGTGTGAAACACAATGTGTAAGGTGAGAGCTGAATATGACTGTCCCCATGTAATTCAGATAAATGGGGCCCACTAGAGATTTAAGTGAGCAGGTTTAAGTGTATGACCCAGAGGGCATTATCCATAAGACCCTGTAGGGCTATGGAGTTCCGGGTTTTTCAAATCTCATCAACTCCGCTTAGCTAATAATGTACAAACGCAACTCCCAGCATCCTACTAACGGCCACAGCTCACAGAACTATATAGGGGCTCATTTACTAACAGTAAGGACGAACTAATGAATTTACCCATGCTAACCAATGCAATGTGCGCTTTAACTGGTTTTCCTGTCTAAACAAAAGCTAAATGCTGATTGGTTCCAATGGGATATTGCATCAAATATCCTTATCATTTACAGGAGGGGGTTTATCATCACTTATAATACATGAGTGATACTCAGAGGTCCCTGTATAACTCAGCCTGCAGCCTTGTGCCTTTATATGGTCACAGAACAACCCCTCAGTGACTTCTAATATCCTTATCATTTACAGTAGGGGGTACATTATCCCTTATAATACATGAGTGATACTCAGAGTTCCCTGTATAACTCAGCCTGAAGCCTTGTGCCTTTATATGGTCACAGAACAACCCCTCAGTGACTTCTAATATCCTTATCATTTACAGGAGGGGGTTTATCATCACTTATAATACATGAGTGATACTCAGAGTTCCCTGTATAACTCAACCTGCAGCCTTGTGCCTTTATATGGTCACAGAACAACCCCTCAGTGATTTCTAATATCCTTATCATTTACAGTAGGGGGTACATTATCCCTTATAATACATGAGTGATACTCAGAGTTCCCTGTATAACTCAGGCCAATTAAAAATGGATATCAGGACACATTTGACCCGCGGGCCATAGTTTGGACACCCTTGCTTTATATGGTCACAGATCCCCCATTAAAAAGCTATCATTATTGAACATAACCCTGAATATCTAGTACTGAGGTCTCAGTTATAGGGAAATAGAATAGTTAAATCTATATTTCTTTTATTATTATTGTCCTTATTATTATGCAGGTTTGCGAGGAACAAGCAAGTTAATCATTTGCTCTTGGCCTAAGGCATATTCTTTCCACAGGCAAATCTGATTTCTTTTTCCTCTTTTTTTCCCTCTCTTTCTGAAGAGAAGTCTGAATTTTGATACTCACAACCTCTGCACTAAATTGATTAAACGCTGTTACATTCAATTCCTTGCAGCAGCATTTTCTCAATAATCTCTCATTTTTTTACTTAAGAAAAGTGAGTGCTGAGGGGGCATTGTTCCTTGGCTTCCAAATTCGGTATGCTTGCTAGCGATCACTTATATGGCCGCGAGACATTTTAACTCATTCACTATTGAACATTGACGGATTGAAGTACATAGGGGTAACATGAGCAACCTGAAGAGTAGCATTCAAATAATACTAACTTACAACCTTCAAACAATACAACTTACAGCCTTTGCTGTTGTCAGTGGACATTGTGTTCTGTAATATATAAACAAAACAACCATTAATTGCCGATATTTTTACAGTTGCTGTCTGCTGTCTCCATCTTGTCCTACTGTCTCCAACATTCTCTACTGTCTCCATCTTGCCCTACTGTCTCCAACTTTCCCTATTGTCTCTATCTTGTCCTACTGTCTCCATCTTGTCCTACGGTCTCCATATTTTCCTACAGTCTCCATCTTGTCATACTGTTTCCATCTTGCCCTACTGTCTCCAACGTTCTCTACTGTCTCCATCTTGTCCCACTGTCTCCAACTTGCCCTACTGTCTCTATCCTGTCCTACTGTCTCCATCTTGTCCTACTGTCTCCATATTTTCCTACTGTCTCCATCTTGTCATACAGTTTCCATCTTGCCCTACTGTCTCCATCTTACTCTACTGTCTCCAACTTGTCCTATTGTCTCCATCTTGCCTTACTGTCTCTATCTTACTCTACTGTCTCTAACATGTCCTACTGTCTCCATCTTGCCCTAGTGATTCCTACTGTTACCCTCTTGTTCCACAATGCAACTGCAGCCCTGATAAAAGCAGAGTTAATTACCAATATTATACTCTTCAACTTGCTCTACTTTCTTTTCCTTGTCTTGATGTCTCCATCTAGGCCTACTGTCTCCATCTTGGCTTACAGTTTCCATCTTGTCCTCCTGCCTCCATCTTGCCCAGCTGTCTCATCATTTCCAGAGGGTCACCATGTTGCCATGTTTTTTTCATCTTACCCTATTGTTTTCATTATGTTTTACTGTCTCCATCTTCTTCTGCTGTCTCCATCTTGCCTTGTAGTTTTCATCTTGCTCTGCAGACCTAGCCCTGCTTGATAATTTGTTCTGATATACCTGCTCTTCTTTATTGTACCTACAGCTATTGTTTTATGGGGCCCCATTATGTTCAGCTTATTCTAGAAATTCAGCGGCAAACACAAAGCAAAGCCTGATGAGACATATATATATATAGAGAGAGAGAGAGAGAGAGAGAGAGAGAGAGAGAGAGAGAGAGAGAGAGAGAGAGAGAGAGAGAGAGGAATCTTCTCCTAAGTTCTAAGCTGTTCATTAAGCTCGGGGGGGGGTCATTTATTTCGGCTCTGGCTGGAGAACAGGGAAGTTTACCAATAATTAGTCCCGACCTCTGAACACTCACATTTTCAGCTGCAAACGCTGGCGGTTCGTTCAGCCTGTCAGGGGGCTGCGTTTGGCGTATAAAAGGGTAGCAAGGAGGAGCCTTGTGCCTCTGCTACGATGCACATTGCTATTAACGTGTCAGTTTTTTGGTTTACTGTTGCAATTTGTGTGAAGAGTTTATGGATCAGCAGATAACAGTAATTATCACACAGGCTGCTCTGCTAAGTCTCATCTAACCTTTTATCGTTTTGTACCACAAGGTCTTTTTAAGGCTAAATTGGTGACTATTTTACGAGCACTAAATCAACGGAGCCCGAGACAGGTGCTTACAATAGACCGTGTGCTCGTTAATTGAATGAGTGGGCCGGCAGTAAAAAACCTATTGATAATAGTGGTTGGTGGAGTCTATTGAGGTTGGCAGTAGGGATTTGTTTCCAGGTTAAATAACTCTTTGATTTAGGTATGCTTAGTGGGATTCTCAGCTGAGGAAATAGAATGAGGCAAGAAGAAGTCTTCCAAAGATTGAGCCAGAGAGGAGTTAGAGATCAGGGATCCCTGGGCAGCTGTAGATGGTGGGAGTTGATCACCAGCTGTAGAGCAATAGGTTGGGCATACAGATAATTATGGTGTAAATGCAGATATAAATTAAGAAACTGATATCATATCATTATATCATATGTATACTCTATATAGCAAAAAAAACGCACTCACAGGACTTTTTGAAGGTGCAAAATCAAAAATGATGTTTATTTCAATGTTTCGGCTATTCACTTAAGCCGTCATCCAGAAGCCGTCACTTCCTGATGACGGCTTAAGTGAATAGCCGAAACGTTGAAATAAACATCATTTTTGATTTTGCACCTTCAAAAAGTCCTGTGAGTGCGTTTTTTTTGCTCTATTATTGATTTATTATAACCAGCACCTAGGCAGCTGCGCTTGTTTTGTGTGCACCAGAATTTGGACTATATATATATATATATATATATATATATATATATATATATATATATATGTGTGTGTGTATATATATATATATATACTCTATACTCAGTACATCAGCACTCGCCACTCGTATTAACAGAGGCTCGCTAACACTTATGACTTTGCCTTATTGTTTTATAAACATTTGTGCTTTCTGGTAACAGAATATATATATATATATATATATATATATATATATATTTACCATTTCACTATATAAGCTTTCTCTGCAAAGGACCAATGGGTTGAACATGAAGACACTGCTGGATTACTCCCTAGATTATTTCAAACCAATTGATTCTGAGCCTAGACACCAATGCCAGTACCTTGCTCACTGTACATGCCAAAAGTGCCTTATCTATCCCACCTCTTTCTCAGCCAGGAAGGGCTTTTCTTCTTAGCTTGGTAGTTACTGTTTTGAGTAAACAGGCCTTCCTAAAAGCATCTCCTGCTAAACCTTCCCTAACAAATTGCCTACTCACAAGTCAATGACTCTTCCCCTAACCTGGGCCGTGTCAAATATTGGGCCCTCTTCAGCATATCTCCAACCAAACTTTCTCCAACAAATCTTCCTCTTGCAAAGTCATTGAGGCTCTTCCACTAACCTAAATAGTCAAGATACTGGGTAAATCTCACCATATCTCTTCCCAAACCTTCTTCGACAAATCTTCTTCTTTCAAAGTCATTGAGATTCTTCCACTTACTCAAGTAGTCAAGATATTGGTTAAATCTCACTGTATCTCCTTCCTATCCTGCGGCAGCAAATCCTCTTCTTTTACAGTAATTGAGGCTCTTCCACTAACCAAAGTAGTCAAGATATTGGGTAAATCTCACTGTATCTCCTTCACATTCTTCAGCAACAAATCCTCCTCTTTTACAGTCATTGAGGCTCTTCCACTAACCTAAGTATTAAGGATATTGGGTAACTGTGCCTTTTTCAGCATATATCTTGGTTGACCGTCCCCAACAAATCTCTCCAATCCTAACTAGACAACTGGGACTTTCTCTCTGTATCTCCTTCCAAACCTTCAGCAACAAATCTCCCTTTCTCGCAATTATTAAGGGCTCTTGCACTAACTTTGTAATTAAAAAAGTGTACCTACTCATAAACCTTTCCCAGCTCCTTCTCTCACAGTCATTGAGGACTCTTCTTTCTTTTAGTTTTGTAGGCACATTTCTAAGAAACTAGTCATTCCTGTTATTTGTTACCCATGCCCCTAAACCAGCGTTTCCAGCCACATTGTATGGGAACTTCTGCTATATAGACACAGTATAGATTCCATCATTCACACCACCATTCTGACTAAATGGGGTCTCATGCAGTCATTACCTGCAAACCTTTGAAAAACCCTTATTATTAAAAATATTCACAGTGGAAAAAAATTGGTGTTGCCTTTTTCTACCATATCCCTTAAAAAATTCTGCTGTAATGTACACAGTGTAAAACGGCCAGCAAAGAAAATACTAAATCAATAGAAATCCGAAGGTTAAGTACTCTAATCCTGTGGCAGCAAACATAGCTGCCAAGAGACACGTTTTCCATAGAGCTTTCAGTGACAGACAAGCAAATGCAATATATATGTATATGTGCCATAGGAAGAGTGATTGATTTCTCCGTAGTAAAGAAGAAACATTTATCAGACCTACAGAATGTATAAATTCAATGCATAAATACATTAGGTATGTCATCAATCACAACTACTTTAACCCGTTGCTGAGAGGGAGGATTTACCAAGCCATTGTATATTACAGTATGGATAAAGGCTGGAAAAATCTCAATAAGAGTTTGATTTCTATATGGCAGATTTCTGAACCCTGAAATAAGAGTCTTTTAGGTGGTTTGGTGGTCTTGTTGGTTAAACATCAGTAAAGATGGGTTGCCCAACAGTGAAGTAAATTAATGCAGTGCCAGTGGTTGCTCTACTTTCTGATTTTGTCTTACAGTTTCCATCCTTACCCTCTTGCTCTAATGTTTCCATCATCTTGCTCTACTGCCTCCATCATGTTCTACTGTCTTCATCTTGCCCTACTGTCTCCTTCTACTGTCTTCATCTTGCCCTACTCTCACAATCTTGTCCTACTGTCTCCATCTTACTCTACTGTCTCCATGTTGCCCTTTTGTCTAGTGAAGGGCGACTTTGTCCCGATTAGCTTTGGCGAAAAGTTACATTAAAGTCAATGGGCATCCAAATAATTTCAGACAGTTTTATGCGAGCATTAAATTGTTGCGGGTGTCAAAATTTTTTTGACGTGGCAAATTTTCACCACAGTTGCGCGAATGTAGTCACCGGTGGCAAAACGTGAATTTGCCGCAAATTCGTGCCGGGAGAATTTATTCGCCCATCACTACTTTTGTCTCCATCTTGTCCTACTGTATCCACTTTGCCCTACTGTCTCCATTTTCCCCTACTGTCTCCATCGTGTCCATCTCCTTCTTGCCCTACTGTCTTCATCTTGCCATACTGTCTCCATGTTACCTCATCTTCATTGATGGAAGATGGAACATCACAGTTGGTATAACATGTTATTAAAGTCAACTGCCTAGACAGACCAATGTTCACCACTGGCCTATGACCAGCAATGGAATTACTGTCACCATCTTTCTCTACTGTTGCCATTTCCTCCACCTTGCCCTACTGTCACCAACTTTTCTCTACTATCTCTTAGTCTCCTCTCACCCCCTCTTACCCTACTGGTACTAACTTTGCCTACTGTCAACATCTTGCCTTATCTGCTCATTGGCAGAGGATGGATAGATATAGCTGATATCTTTTGTAGCCTTCAAGTGATGAACATATTTTCACAGACTAGGGCCTAGACTGGGGAATGTCCACTGCTGGCCTACAGTGGCCTACAGATGCATTGACCAACAATTGTCTACAATGCCAGTCGTGTGATGAATCCCACTTTCTATACAAACATGTTGAAGAAATGACTTGAGGCACTCTGAGGGCAGTACAGAAAGAACAGCAGTATCACACAGACATTGCTATGTTGCTTTTTCTTTACTATCTTACATTGCAGTGTGTTTCTAACCAAACAAACAGCAGTAATTATATCATTTGCATATTCCTGCTGCTGCACCAGCGACATTTTTACTACAAAAAACATTAAAATTAGGCCATTATTTCCATGAATAGAGTGAAACAGACTGTTTTACTGGAGGTGGTTTGTTTGCCATTCTGAAGCAAAATCGCATTTTAACAACTTGGTCTCTTCCCTTTCGGAATCCAGCGATAGACTGTGAGCTCCGTGGGCCAAAAAAGTCATCTATGATATTGCCGTAAACCTACAATTTAACAAAAGAATCAAAATATTGTCATTTATACAGAAGCCCAACAAATGAGGAATGTTCATAAATCTATTTATTTGTCAGATGTTTTAGTCTTTCAATCATTTAATATATGAAAGTGCTCCCTTAACCTTTCTCCAACCATTTGATTAACAATGTCTTTGACGGGCTAACAGCATGATTCAGTTGGTTTTGCTGCAACACTGTGAACAAATTGGTTGCAGTTGGGGGAAGTGGGTTAGTTGGGTTCCTCTTCATTCATAGACATGCCAAGGCTACATTTGTAGATAATTAACATATTGATGCTGCCATCTTGGTTGGGGAAAGAGTTACACTATACTGAGCAAACAGCTTGGCTGCTTGCATAAGTATCTCATGAGTATTACTTATTGTCTGCCTACGCTGCTCTCCTTACTGATATGTAGAGCTGCCCATTTTAACCTTTTTTGGATTATGAGGGGCAGATTGATAGAAGAAGTAGGACAATGGACCTAGTGGTGGTATGATGGGAATGGATCCAGGCCAATAGGGGAAAACATGTGGTGAGTCAGGCAGGGAGATAGATGGGCTGGAGAAAAGAGTCTGACCTGGAAGTGTAATTGGTAGTGAAAGAGGCTGGGACTATGAGGTGCAGAGCAATGACTTAGAAAGGGTAGGACAATGGACACAGACATGGCGGAATGGTGGCATGGTAGGGGTGGATCCAGGCCAATATGTCAGGCACGGAGATAGAGGGGTAGTAGAGAAGAGCCTGCCCTGGAAGTGGAATTGGTAGTAGAGTAAGATAGGACTTTGAGGGACAGGGCAACATAGAAGAGGCAAGGCAATGGCATAGAAGGGGCGGAACAGTGATCACCAAGGAGATCTGCAGTGTCTAAAAATTATCTGGTTGCAACCTTGGATTCAGCAGGGCAAGTAGTATGGCAGCTCCCATTAATGATAAATCTATAAATCAATTAAGTTAGTGTTCTGCACGTGCTGCTCCCATCGTCCTTGTGTTGAGATCTTCGAATGGACGACTTGTGCCAGGGAGCGAAAGCCGCTGAGTAAGCCATTGTCGCTATTGTAACCAGGGCCCCCTGTTAGTCACAGCCACTTCTCTCAGCCTTGACAGTCATCCCACGTAAATCTGTGATTATGCCTGCGCGCCTGCATCCCTGTTCCCCGCTAAGCATTGGTTAGGAGCGTAGCCTCTAACGAAGGTGTTCTGGAGACATTTGTGTTTCTAATGAAAAGTTACTGTGCAGGAGAGAGACACAAAATCAATAGGAGCCAATTCAAGCCTGCCTGGGAAAAAAATAGGAAAAAATGCAACGTAATTCATAGCAGGCGGCTCTGGGTTTTACAGCTGAATTGGATGTTTGCTAATGAATAGAAAGGTTTGTGCAGCCGGAACGTGGCACAATATGTGGCTTGGCTTCAGATAAACCACAGCGCAACAAGGCCACAAAGGGTCCAAGAGCCAAAGTAAAAGTCCGCAAATGTCTCTAGAGATAATAAGGCCTAGATTTCTTAAAGCCTAATACTTTGGTGTCACCCAGTGGGCCCTATTGCCATTGATATGATGTAAATCCTGAGGGCCCAAGTGTGCTTGGGATGAATGGGAATGAAAATGTTACAATAATGGCTGCTACAATGAGATTGAAAGCACCCTAGTAGAGTTACAACTCCCAGTATCACCAGCAGCAGCCTGGGAGTTGTGGTTCCTCAAAGAGCAAAAGCATCTTGCCCAACAGTGAAAAAGGTGTCCCCCAAGCTAGACCTTCTCCGCCTCTAAAAAAAGTGTTTGTCCAGCGCCAGCGATTTAACATGGATTATCTGGAAAGCTGGATTACTAACGATAAATCACGGTAAGAAGGCTCTTTGCCAGTAATAAATTGATTAATCTGGTTAACATCACTTGCAATTAGAAACAGATCATTCAGAGGCAGTGGTAATTCTGCCAGGCGGCTCTCGGAAAAAGGTCCTTCCTGGAATAAGTCTTTTATTCTAATTGGGCATTCGTTAGCGGGCCCCTGTACAATTCTGTATCCATGTATCCCACCCTAAGGAAACTCCACTCTTGAGGAGCAAGGTCTCTGGCACAAATTGTCTGGCTGCTGCAAGTGCCCAGCTAAAAATATCATGGTGCTCAAAATGACCACGCATTGGGGAGGGTGGAATATAGAAATGATGATAAAAGAGTGAGGTTTCTTTATAGAGCAGTAAAGATCCATTGAGGAAACAGGCTCAAAAAGGATGGGTTAAATAGTCAGAAAGCTCTAAATCTATCCCTAACCCTTTAGTAGAGGGTTCCTTCATCTATGTGTAAGGCACCAACCATGGTGACGTTAGTCTCTGCGGTGAATGAGGGTTAATTAGCAGAGCGACACAGCTGGTACAGTCCAGCTCCTCTGCAGCCTCTTCTCTGCGTGTGCCGTGTTAATCTCATTTGTACAGCTCAGCGGCTAAGCAAATATCCACAAACACCGTGCTTAGTCATACATGTGGCACCGAGCAGGGCAGGACCCCTCGGAGATCTCCATATGTCTTGCCACAGGATGAGGAACAGCTCCAGTACTATGGGCAGAAGTGATTAATGCTTATTAAAGCTGTCTCTGGGGAGAAATTGCAAATCAGAACAGTTGAACAGGGCTCTTAATATAGTGGGGGCAGTTATAGGTAGAGTTGTGGAGAACAACTTGTATGGTCTAGTAGGGCAAGATGGTGACAGGAGGACAGTAGGAAGGTGGAGACACTAGGAATAGATGTGATAAATGGTAATAAATGGAAGAGAGTAGGGTGTAAGGAAAAATGGAGCAAGTAGAGCAAGATGCCACCAGTAGGGCAAGACAGAGAAAGTAGTAAGAGATGGAGACAGTATTAGGGTAAGATGGAGATGGTACGGAAAGATAAAGATAGTAGAGAAAGATGCAGACATAAGGGATGGATGGCTTCTACAGTAGAGTAAACTAGAAACAGAAGGACAAAATGTTTCATATCGCGTTGCCCTGCTGGAGATCCCTCCGTTGTCGTAGTTGTGGTAGATATCTCAACACCTATAATCTCTTTAGTTGTGGTGAGACATAGGGCAAAACACTCATTATTTATATAAAGTGTGACTATCTAGGGCCAGGCTATGCCTCTTCAGCTGTTGTTGTCCACTGGTGCTTTGAGTTCTACTATAACAACAAATGGGCTACATGTTGTGTACCGTAAAATATTAAATATTATTGATGCTACTGTAAGTTGTCCTACTTTCTTCATCTTACCTTAAAGTCTTAGTCTTCTTTTACTTTCTTGATCTTCTCCTACTGTATCCACCTTGTCCTATTATGTAAATCTCCTAATATCGCTATCTCCATCTTGCCCTAAAGTTTCCATCTTTTCTACTGTTTCCATCTTGCCCTAAAGTCCTCACCTTTTCCTACTGTCTCCATCTTGTCATAAAGTCTCCATCGTGTCCTAAAGTCCCCATCTTTTCCTACTGTCTCCATCTTTTCCTAATGTCTCCATCTTGCTCTTCTGTCTCCATCTTGTCCTAAAGTTTCCATCTTTTCTTGTGTTTCCATCTTGCCCTAAAGTCCTCACCTTTTCCTACTGTCTCCATCTTGTCATAAAGTTTCCATTGTGTCCTAAAGTCCCCATCTTTTCATACTGTCTCCATCTTTTCCTAACGTCTCCATCTTGCCTTACTGTCTCCATCTTGTCCTACTGTCTCCATCTTTTCCTAACATCTCCATCTTGCCTTACTGTCTCCATCTTGTCCTACTGCCTCCATCTTGCCCTAAAGTTTCCCTAATGCCCTACTGTCTCCATTTTGTCCCAAAGTCCCCATCTTCTCATACTGTCATAAAGCAAAAGTGTTTTCCAAATAAAAACCTTTTCCTTCAGGGATAACATTGAAAAGTTCTAATTGGACGATCCCTTTGTCTCTCCCCAAAGTTCTGCCATCTTGACTTGTGTATTGATCCCCTATTCCGTTCCCATCCATCGGTGGCCACAATAAACACGGTAATTGACTTTGAGTTGTATTCTATTTGTGCTGATCCCAGCTTGGTGACATTATGTTTGTCTTTTTTGGAGATTGATGTGGATGCCCCGGCTTTCTGCTTCCAGCTGTCTGATTTATTGCCGGAGATTTTATGAAGAAAAAAAACCAAACAATGTCATGTGCAACTCATTTGTGCTGGAAGTTTCGCCCTTTCCTTCTTTCTTCTGAACCACTTTGAGGAACTTTTCTGCTGATTTCTCCTTTTCTGTTTGTCTCTTATGGTTTAGTGTGTCTCAGGCTGAAATCTTTAGTTCCATATCTCTTAGCTTTCTCCTAAGGCTGGAATTACTGTTGCAACCCAAAAATTTGTATAAGACTTACGTGGCACCTCATTTTAATTCACATTTTTGTGAGAAGCAATTTCATTCCCACAATTTGGGTCCCAACTCATAGGTTAAGAATCTCTAATGCAGGATTATTGCTTTATAATCAGGTGAGAGCTGCAGTGGGAACCTAGAAAGGGGCAGTAGCTCCAGGGTTCCAGCAGCAGCCTGCGTCAGTAGGCGTGGCTTATTGGGCTGGTGATCATGTGACCAGCTCCTAATTTTTCCAAGCTTTGCAGGATATCAATGGGACATGCTTTGTGTGCATACTGAATATATGTAACAATTGCCATGCATCAGGTTGTATAAACTCTATTCCCCAAGGGGCCCATCGAATGTAGAGGGCCCTTTAACCCTTCCCTATTTGTTCTTGTTCATTTAATTTGCGTTGCAGAGGAGCAAGCAGGATTTTAAAGACCCCATCTTTTCCTTGGCCCTTTAAAGATCTGCTGTTAAATCCTGTAGGAGCCGCTCCATTCAGCCTTATTGAATCTTTAGGACCCATTGAGTAACCCCCGGGGCCTATTAACAGACCGGTCACTTGACCCACTGCCGTTTTATTATCACATCTAACCGAGCAGCTCTCTCCTTCCGCTTCTCTTTATACACCCAGGCTACTAAATAATGTACAGGAGAAACATAAAAGTGTAATACAATTAAATGTAATCAACAAATGCTATTAATAACTTTATGTAAATGCCGCCTCGGCCATTCTAGCGCTCGGCTAAAGCAACGCTGAGATTTCTTTTTTTTTTTTTTTTTACTCATTTAAATGCTTTGCCAGGTTTTATTTGGACGCTGCCCAAATGTGTTTCTTTATATAGCAGGTGAACACGTAGCTAGGGCTAAATAGTTAAAAGGATGCTATGATTTAAAATAATATGTATATTCTTTCTGGAAGTCCATGTTTAATGCTTAAGTAAGAAGAATGATGACAGCTTTTAAAATGTTATAATTGCCTTTATGTGCTTATAGGAAGTGTGATCAAAGGGTTAAGCCTTTTACCTATCATGCAAAGCAGCAGTCCTGCCCTGCTTTATGGCAGCTGAGATTCTAGCTATCTGTATAACAGAGCATTCTGTCCCAGTGGCTGCACAGATCCTATCTGATCCCCATTGTAAGCAGCAGTCCTGTCCTGCTTTATGGCAGCTGAGATTCTAGCTATCTGTATAACAGAACATTCTGTCCCAGTGGCTGCACAGATCCTATCTGATCCCCATTGTAAGCAGCAGTCCTGTCCTGCTTTATGGCAGCTGAGATTCTAGCTATCTGTATAACAGAACATTCTGTCCCAGTGGCTGCACAGATCCTATCTGATCCCCATTGTAAGCAACAGTCCTGTCCTGCTTTATGGCAGCTGAGATTCTAGCTATCTGTATAACAGAACATTCTGTCCCAGTGGCTGCACAGATCCTATCTGATCCCCATTGTAAGCAACAGTCCTGTCCTGCTTTATGGCAGCTGAGATTCTAGCTATCTGTATAACAGAACATTCTGTCCCAGTGGCTGCACAGATCCTATCTGATCCCCATTGTAAGCAGCAGTCCTGTCCTGCTTTATGGCAGCTGAGATTCTAGCTATCTGTATAACAGAGCATTATTAGTGATGGGCGAATTTGCGCCGTTTCGCTTCGCCGAAAAATTCGCGAATTTCGCGAAACGGCGAAAAATTCGTGAAACGGCGCTGGCGTCTCGTTTTTGACGAATTTTCGCAGCCGTTTCGCGAATTTATTCGCCTGCCACGAATCGCGCAAATTCGCAGCGAATTCGCGCCTGGCGAATAAATTCGCCCATCACTAAGCATTATCATTGATCCCCATTGTTGGCATCACCTAAGCACTTTAATTTCTAGACTTCTAATAATAAATGTGGTGTTGCCCCTATGTACAAACTTACTAGAAGTGAACAGATGGGAAATTGCAGTTGCTGTTTCTGAGAAGTGACATTTCCTATGCAGTTGTATAGCAATAAAAGCCTCTGCTCTGGCCCAGAGTGACTGATCCAAGCACTGTGTAATATGGAAGGGACTCAATTAGATCTACCTACTACCCCGTTCCTCTACAGTCAGATAAATCAGCTTTACAGCAAGTGACACAGGGTCAGAGCTCCCTTTCCATGTGCAATCGATGATGTGTCACAAAGTGTATTTTTATTTCTTGCATGGGGTGAGGCGTCCGACTAGCAGCTTCTCAATAAAGATAAAAGGGAGATTTGGGGTACCGGCACCCTTCTGTCAAATGGAGATGCTGTGGGTGAAAGTGATAATTGTTTTCTCCATGTCTCAAACTTTTTAACTGAGATCATGGCAGTCATTGTGGGACTCAGTGCACAGTAAGGAAATTTAATGTCATTGTGGGACCTGAGTTATAAAGGCAGCTCTGCTTAAAGGAGTTACTGGTTCTTTAAATTACTGAAAGCTGCATTATAATAGGAAATGCTGGGATATGTTTTGGGGCCCCACACTGAGCCATTTTTCCCTGGCCCTGCATTGCTGTGTAGCAAAGATATCGGGCAATAAAGACATGGCACTGATTCAGAGATTGATATTAATGTTTAGGAGCTGTTAACACTGGTGTCGGAAGACAAATGTATAAATATAGATTAATGATAAAGCAGAGAGGTAAATATGCTGATGATAAGATTGTTGATGGCAATATATGAGCTACACGGGATGATTTGATATGCTTCTGATAAATGAACCAGCCGAGAGCTAGAAGAGCTGCAGTAGGTTCAGCGAGGTGGGGGAAACGCGTCAGCTCTTCGCTAATTCTGTGCATCGTTAACCACTTGAGTGCCACCATTGCTCCCATGAGGCACTGAATATGAGCAATAGTTTCTGGTTCACACCGAGAATGCCGGGAAGATTTGCAATAGAAAGTCATTTTACTATTGGTCAACTGAAACAGAATTAAGTGAGGTTGCTGTTAACTGGTTATATGGGGAGAAAACACACATCCACAGGCTGTGCCCTATTTTAGAGAATGAAGGTGCAAACAGCCAGGGACTACAGTGAAAAGGCAAACGTGTTAGCCATGCAGCATGAGGGTTTTATATGTGTCCAGTTTAAAATGAATAAGGGAGTAAGATAGGCCAGATTTGAGAGGGGTAAGGTGAAAATTGAAATTACATCTTATCCGGAGACTCCAAAAGAAAGGTGTTAGAATTATGCAATATAATTAACTACTTATTAGCCATACAGCATGAGGGTTTTATATGTGTCCAGTTTAAAATGAGTAAGGTAGACACTCTATGTACCCAGTTTGAGGGGGATAAGATGGAAACTGAAATTAAATCGTATCCGGAGACTCCAAAAGAAAGGTGTTACAATTATGCAATATAAATGCACTAATTATTAGCCATGCAGCATGAGGGTTTTATATGTGTCCAGTAATTTAAAATGAGTAAGGTAGACACTCTATGTGCCCAGTTTGAGGAGGATAAGGTGGAAACTGATATTAAATTTTATCCAGAGACTCCAAAAGAAAGGTGTTGCAAATATGCAATTTAAATTAATTACTTATAAGTCATACATCATGAGGATTTTATAGGTGTACAGTTTAAAATGAGTAAGGTAGACACTCTATGTGCCCAGTTTGAGGGGGCTAAGGTGGAAATTGAAATTAAATGAAATCTTATCCGGAGACTACAATTGAAAGGTGTTACAATTATGCAATATAAATTAACTACTTATTAGCCATGCAGCATGCAGATTTGATATGTGTCCAGTTAAAAATGAGTAAGGTAGACAATCTATGTGCCCAGTTTGAGGGGGAGGGGGGTAAGGTGAAAACTAAAATTAAATCTTATCCGGAGACTCCAAAAGAAAGGTATTACAATTATGCAATATAATTAACTACTTATTAACCATGCAGCATGCAGGTTTTATATGTGTCCAGTTTAAAATGAGTAAGGAAGACACTTTAATAAAATCTTGCCCAGAAACTCCAATGTAAAGGTGTTAAAAATGTTCTACTCATTAGTCAGGCAGCACAAAGGTTTTATAAGTGTGCAGTTTTTAAAGGGTAAGGTAGCCACTACATGTCCAGTTTTAAGACCTGAAATCCCATCCAGTAACTCCAATGAAAGCTGCATGTGGGTTTTATGTGTTCAGTTTTAGAGGTTAAAGGTGGAACTTAATGCAATTTTCCATGGAAATGTGTCAATTTCTACAATTTTAGACGGGTAAGGTGGAAACACTCATTTCATGCGGAGATTCCAGAGGAAAAGTGTTAAAATCATGCCATGCAGCATGTGGTATTTATATTTACTGTTATGAAGGGTTAATGAATCTCAGTTCAATTTGTAATGAAAAGGTAGCAGAATTCTACAATTCAAGAGGGAAACAATTTCACTCAGAGATTCCAGCCGAAAAGTGTTAAAATGATATGACGTGTCCCTAACAAATATCTGTTGACTTGGTCAAGAGTTGCCATAATTGTAGATTACGGGCACCATAACTGAGCCACACTGGAGAATAGCAGAGTGTTCCTGGTTACTTGTGTCAGTAGTTTGTAGCCTCATGTCTGTACTTGGGGATGTAGTGATCATAGAAGATAATATTAGGATGCATTGTGTGTCCCTCCTCTAGTCTATAACATGGCACTCCTGTCTCTGGGGCAGAACTGCACTCTACCATAGCAACTACATTAAGACCAAGGCTACTGTGTTCTCCATCCTAGCCAGAAGCTACGCTTCCAGCAAATTACTCTTTCAGGATTATCAATGACATCATGTTTATTAATTGATTTGCTGGCAAAAAAAAAAAAAGTCTGGCAACCATCTTGCAAAAGGGCAAAAAGTCTCCCACAGATTGGATTACTCATTCCGTGCTCTTGGAAGTCTGTAAGGAGAATTTCGATCATCGCATATGAAGATCTTCAGGCTGAATAATAATTCATCTTTTTGTGTTAGTGTGCTCGCCTGCAGTTTAAGAAGGGGCTTGTGACACAGCAACAAGACTAGGGTCCCCAAGGAGAAAGAACCCCAACACAATATACATCTCTAGTGCTATATAAATTAATAAGAGAACACAAAAAGTCTTGAATGTTCAACATGAACTAAAATCACCATAACACCCACTACAGATTTTGGTTTGCATAGCATGCATGGAGTTTCAATTCTAAACCATTTTCAGGGCCAGAAGTTGGATATCTCTAATACATATATTAGGGAATGTATCAGTGTCAGGGAATGAATGAATGGCACCCAACTTGGACCATACAAATGAAGAGACTCAACAGAGTAGCAGCTGTAGGAAGTTAAGAGAACAGTAAACATGCAGTGCTAGAGTCTGTCAACAGAGCAAGGTGGAGACAGTTGGGCAAGATGAAGACAGTTGGGCAAAATACAGACAGTAGGACAAGATGGAGACAGTAGGTCAAGTTGGAGACAACAGGCCAAGTTAGAATCAGTAGGGAAATATAGAGACACTCGGGAAAGATGGAGACAGTAAGAAGAGATGGAGACAGTAGGGAAAGATGAAGACAGTAGGGCAAAATATGAAGACAGTAGAGAATGATGGAGACAGTAGAACAAGATCAAGACAGTAGGACAAGAAGGAGACAGTAGTAAAATATGGAGACAGTAGGGCATGATGGAGACAGTAGGGCATGATGGAGACAGTAGGGAATAATGGAGACAGGGCAAGAAGGACACAGTAGTACTAGATGAGACAGTAGGACAAGATGGAGAGACGGATGGACTAGATGAAGACAGTAGTACATTAGGGTTAGATGAACGCAGAATAGCAAGATGGAGACAATGGGGCAAGATGGACACAGTAGGAGAATATGGTGATAGTAGGGCAAGATGGACACAGTAGGAGAATATGGTGATAGTAGGGCAAGATGGGCATAGAAGGGCTATATTTACACAGTAGAACAAGATGACATTAGGAGAAGGTGATGACAGTAGCACAAGATAGAGACAGTATGGAGACTGGAGGAGAATGGGGTGACAGTTTGGCAACAGTAGGACAAGATGGAGACGGTAGGACAAGATGGTGACACTTTATATCAATGTTCCCCTTGATATAACCTTTTACCACCAGTCCTTGTCCTAAGAACTGTAGTTCACCAGCAGCCAGCAGGGCCATAGGATGGACAAATTTAATTTATTGGAAGGGGGCCCGGTCCCCAACACACTTCCCCGCTTCCATCACTACAGTATGAGAAAGATTTTCTTTTTGGCACAAACACAGAATCCCAAACACTTTTGTAAGTAAATGGTATATCAATAATGTATGGCTGTTCTGCTCGGGGTTCTTTAGGGACTGTACAACAATATCGCTGCTGCCCAACCTCACAGCACCGCAAATGGGAAAAAAAAGCCTTGATTTTAAAAAAAAGTCAAAGTTTCCTGTAATAAACCTAAACTGTATTATCTGTTCTCTGCAAGGCAAATGTTGGATTTCGGAATAGGCCCATTTATTCCAGCAGCCTTCATAGCTGAACAAAAAGCTGCCCGGCCCTTTCTTAAACATGTCTACTATATCTGCACTCACTGCTAGGAACGATGCATTGCTTATTTTCATTACCCACTAGATGATCTGCCTATGGACCAAAGTTTGATGAACAAAATTTACTCCAAATCTTGAGAATGTTCCATTTGAGGCTGCTGGAAGTGGGGGATTCACGAGATCTGGATGTGCTTAAATCCGTACAACACAATGTAAGGGGACAAAGGAGTTAAAGACATAGTGAGTTCGCTGACACAGCGGTGTTTATTCCCGAATATTCTGATGGAAATAAAA
The DNA here is from genome assembly GCF_017654675.1 of Xenopus laevis. Classification (NCBI taxonomy): domain Eukaryota; kingdom Metazoa; phylum Chordata; class Amphibia; order Anura; family Pipidae; genus Xenopus; species Xenopus laevis. The sequence goes on from NC_054371.1 coordinate 227,948,711, forward strand.
TACTGAGGCCTCCCCTTTATTAGCATTAATATGATACGCCGGGTGGGCCAATCAGACGTCAATTTGCAGTGTCATTTGAAAGACAAAGTACATCAAGGGGACGATAATTATATTCAAAAGAAATCAAAGAATCCAAGGTAATTGAACGGGGAGCAGCCGGCCGCACGCTGCCTTTAATACGGGAATATTTAGCATTTCTTTAACCCCTCCCTGGATGGCTGGGAGGCTTTTTATTTTTACATCTGCCTCTCTGTGCTGGTGGTTGGCCCTGGGGCAGGGAGATCATTAAATGGGTCAGTGAGGGGTCCCAGAAATGCAAAAGATTAGGCATTAAACCTGCTGTCAAACAGATCCCGTCATCTTTAGCATCTCAGTAGCCTTTAAGCTAGTGATAAGTAACTTAACAAGCAATAGCATGAAAAACTCCTGTCCCACCAGAATATATAAAGATAGCACAGTTTATTAGACAGACGGTGTAAGTGTAAGGGGTGATTTCTAAAGGCATAACTTTAAAGCCAGTGGGCCCAATGACTTGCCCTACTCTGCCCTACTTTTTCCTGTCTTGCCCTATTGTCACCATGTTGCCAAATTCTGCTAATTTCTCCATCTTGCTCAGCTATCTTCATCATGTCCTACGGTCTCCATCTTGTCCTACTGTCTCTATCTTGCCCTACTGTCTCCATCATGTCCTACGGTCTCCATCTTGTCCTACTGTCTCTATCTTGCCCTACTGTCTCCATCTTGTTCTACTGTCTCCCTCTTGTCCTACTGTCTCCATCATGGCCTACTATCTCCATCTTGCCCTACTGTCTCCATCTTGTCCTATCGTCTCCAGATTTCCCTACTGTATCTATCTTGTCCTACTGTCTCCATCTTGCCCTACTGTTTCCATCTTGTCCTATCGTCTCCATTTTTCCCTACTGTCTCCATCTTGTATTACTATCTCCATCTTCTCCTACTGTCTTCATCTTGCCCTACTGTCTCCATCTCGTACTACTGTGTCCATCTTGTCCTACTGTCTCCATCTTGCCCTACTTTCTCCATCTTGTCCTATCTTCTCCATCTTTCCCTAATGTCTCCATCTTGCCCTACTGTCTCCATCTTGCCCTACTGTCTCCATCTTGTCCTATCATCTCCAGATTTCCCTACTGGATCTATCTTGTACTACTGTCTCCATCTTTTCCTACTGTCTCCATCTTGCCCTACTGTCTCCATCTTGTCCTACTGTTTCCATCTTGTCTTATCGTCTCCATTTTCCCTACTGTCTCCATCTTGTACTACTATCTCCATCTTTTCCTACTGTCTCCATCTTGCCCTACTGTCTCCATCTTGTCCTACTGTGTCCATCTTGTCCTACTGTCTCCATCTTCTCCAACTGTCTCCATCTTGCACTACTGTCTTCATCTTGTCCTAGTGTGTCCATCTTGTCCTACTGTCTCCATCTTGACCTACTTTCTCCATCTTGTCCTATCTTCTTCATCTTTCGCTAATGTCTTCATCTTGCCCTATTGTCTCCATCTTGCCCTACTGTCTCCATCTTGCCCTACTGTCTCCATCTTCTCCAACTGTCTCCATCTTGTACTACTGTCTCCATCTTTCCCTACTATTCCCTATGACTATTTTGTCCAAATGCTTTAAAGTCAATGGGTGTCGAATAATTGTGTAAATTTTTATGCAAGCACCAATTTTTATGCACAACAATTTGTAGGGGCGGATTTTTGATGCAGTTTCGCGAAAATATTTGTGGTCCGCGAATCCATGCCTGGTGAACTAGTTCAACTATGCCTGAAGGCCAGCAGCTTATCCACAGCTGACTTTTGTATAAATATATATATATATATATAACTCATACATCCTCTGGCAGAAAAAAAAACCTTAATAAATGAAATAAATTCACCTGCCAGAAAGTATTTAAAAAATGAGGCAACCTGCGGCGTGGTTTCACTTTGCGCGACTTTGTGAAGTTTAATAAATAGCCCTTATCAGCCACAAGCAGGGCAGGAGAGAACTTAGTGTGATTGAGAGGCTGACAAGCTGAGGCAGGAGGGTCACAGGGCGATATCAGAGGGATTAGAAGGGAGACATTTGGCGATAACTGTGCAACTGATGAACGGTTTGAACTTGACAGTGAAGAGATCCGGTCATTTATAGAGCGGCTGTTTAACCCACAGGCTCTGGTGCTCAAATCACCTTCTGTCTTTAGGGCCTTTTTTTATAGGACAAAATAACATTTTGGGGTCATGTGACTAGCCATACAGCCTTGGTTGTTAAATAATCTATAACCTTTATTATGTGGTCTTGGCTCCCCCTATATAAGAAGCTGAGAATTAAAAGGAAAACTAATATTCTATAGTCCCATAGCAGCCTGTATACGGATACCCACAGACACATATGGACATACCTACATACATAGAGCTACGGATACATACGGATACATATAGCCACATATAGATATATACAATACATATGGATACATTTTTTGGGGTTTGGGGGTCATTATTGTCCCAACTGTCACTGATTGAGCTGTTTGCAGCAGGAATTATTTTTGTAGCATTGGTGCACAAATTTGCAGCAGTATTAAGCTGTGTGCAGCAGGACTGGCCAGTTCACAGCAGAATTGAGCGGTCCCTCTGTAATATGAAGATGTTTGTACAGACAAGCTTTGTCTAGCAGGATTTTATTATTTGCAGCAGGATTGAGCAATCCGCAGCAGGATCATCGGAGAGTATTTATTAGGAACCAATGCTTTTCTACCAAAAAAGACAGCAGAGCAGACAGTAACCCCCTTAAACACCTTTCCTATGACTCTGACTATCCCTATTATGTCGGTCTGGCTATCTCTATTTCTGTAGGGAAAATGAGAGCAGAGCAGGCAGTAACCTTTACAACACTTTCCCCTTCTCTCTGTTCTTATAAATTAGCTACAAGACATTGCAAGTTTGGCCTTGTGAATTGGTGGTTTGGACTATTGCCTATGGACAGAGGGATGGACTCTGCGGGCAGGAGGGTGTATGGGTGGGTTTGTTGCTTTTTTGATTTTCTGATATGTTAACGTTTTGAATTAATGTAAGTGTATTTTTATAATAAAAATCTTATAAATTAGCCACATACAGTACCTAGTAGGGTTGCACCGCATCCAGGATTCAGTTCGAGATTCGGCCAGGATTCCACCTTTTTCAGCAGGATTCCTGCTGCCCGACCGAACCAAGTCCGAATCCTAATTTGCATATGCAAATTAGGGGCGGGAGGGAAATCGCTGGACTTTTTGGCACAAAACAAGGAAGTAAAGAAAAATTTCCCCGCCCCACCCTAAGTTGCATAAGAAAATTAGGATTCGGTTAGGTATTAGGCCGAATCTTTCACAAAGGATTCGGGGGTTCGGCTGAATCCAAAATAGGGGATTCGGTGCATCCGTAGTACCTAGTGCTGCCAATCCCTATTTCTGTATGGGTAAAGAATGCCTGAGTAGAAGACAGATAATACTATGTTTTGGCACCTCGCTGCATTCTACGTGCTGCTTTCCCACGGCCCGTTCCAGTATATGAGGAATAGATGGCTGCGCGCCTACAGACTGGTATCACTCATTGTACTTAGAAAACAATACGTAGAATATCTCCAGACCTCTCTATTATGCAAACCCTGCTAAGAAGATTAAACGTTACTTTAACAGGAGAAAGACTGGAGGAAACAGGAGAAAAGCCTTATATCTTGTACAGTTCAGCAGGAGTTTTCCCTGCCATAAACATAGTAACGTAGTTGTTCAGTTGAGTTGTTCAGAAACTCTCATTTTCTTGAATCCAAAATGGCAAAATGTCCAGTCCGCGTATCAGACTGGTACTAATTATTATGAATGTGATTCCCTATAAAGGCCCTTTCTTGAAGCTAGCTAATGTATCTGCCAGCACAACTGCATAGAGTACCCTCTGAATATGAAACCTTGGAACACCCAAATACTTAAATTTACAATGTAAATCTCTTCTTTACTATAAATGTAAAATCAGGTTATCTTACCCTCTAGAGCAGTGATCCCCAACCAGTAGCTCATGAGTAACATGTTCTCTAACCCCTTGGTGTTGCTAACAATGTCCTCATAGCAGGTGTTTATTTTTGAATTCCAGGCTTGGAAGCAAGTTTTTAATTGCATAAAAACGAAGTAAAGTGTCAAGTAGAGCCTCCCATAGGCTGCTAATCCGCATAGGGGCTACCAAACAGCCCTTATTTAGAACCCCAAAGGACTTTTTCATGCTTGTGTTGCTCCCCAAGTCTTTTTACATTTGAATGAAGCTCAGGGGTAAAAAAGGTTGGGGACCTCTGCTCTAGAGAATGGCTCAATCTTCACCTAAACCCTGGGTGAAATTAAAGTCATTTCCGTAGAAATACACACAAGGAAAGCCAATGTCTCCAGCATAGTAGGAATAATTCCTTTAATTTGGATTTGGTTCTGTCCCCCCTCCCCATCAGCCTATTTTATTCCAGACCAACTCGGTGCCATTATGAAGATGAAAGCTCTGGGAATCCTTGGCTTGTTCCACATCATTGTGCTCGCCGCATGGCTCTGTTCTGCTTGCATGTAAATGATATGAAACAGACAGGATTTATGCAGATTGGAAGAGACCCCCCTTCCTCCCCAGGTGCAGTATTTACCCATTCCGATGTCTCGGATAATCTTGAGGCTTTACAAGACCAGCAAGAGCCCAGAGCAAAATGATGGGGGTCTCGGAATACAAGTTAGCAGCAGTCCAATGAAGCCATGCAGGGAAATGAAACATATTCATATTCCGGATGAATGTATCAGGCTCCCCGAGGAGTAAAACTTGTCAGAGGGTGCATTAGTCCGTGAAGCCCAACATCACACAAGTGTCCCTATGTGCGTATATATATATATATATATATATATATATATATATATACTGTAACGCCAGGCTTATATCTCCAATACAGACAGCTATTTAGCATTTATAGTCACTGCTTATTTCTAGCTCAAGAGGGAAGGCCGACCTGGGCATAATACCCTATGCCAATACGTTCTACTAGAGATTTCTTCGAATAAGTAAATCAGCCTGCAGTACAGGATCCTAGTGATCTCATTTGGCTCGGTCACCAATAAAATCTTCTAACAAGTTTTCCATAAATGAAATTGATTTAGTTACTTTTGAGAGGGAAACGAGAGCCTTTGGTCTCCTGTCAGCAGAGCATTATGAGAATACCGACTTCATTAGGAGGCTTAATTAGTTTTTTTGCCGTAATTACTACTAAGCGTAAAAAAGTAACAGCAGGTCTAGTGTAGTGTATGGAAGCCTGAAACACTAGTTATTTAAGTACAGTATTGCAGTATTTGTGGGGCCCATTATTGTTGTTCAACTACAACTCCTTGAATCTACTCCTACAGCCATCCAGGCAGCACTCAACTCACTGGGTATCGGAGGGGCACTGTTTAGGCTACACTGATATGAAATACTACTGTTGTCTTAATGTCTTCTACTGCCATATTTTCAACCTGCCACTATCTTGCTCTGCCACAATCTTGTCCTGCTCTTGCCATCTTGCCTTAATGCAGCCATCTTGCCATACACGTTTGTCATGCAGTTGTTTTCTAGTTCATCTAATCCATGCAGACCCTCTTCCTCTATTGCTTTCACCATGCCCTACCATCTCCATCTTGCCCTTTTGTCTCCATCTTGCTCTACTGCCTTCATCTTGCCCTACTGTCTCCATCTTGCCCTTTGGTCTCCATCTTGTTTTACTGTTTCATCTTGCAAGAAGCAAGAGTGGGAGACAGAAACACTTTATATCAGTGTCATCATGCCCTTAGTCCTTCAGAAAGGCTGGATACCAGCTTGACCTACCAGTACCCCCTTGTCAACCTGTCACTATTTTGCCCTGTTGTTGCATCTCCTTCCACAGCCACCCTTGTCTTGTCTTGCTCTTTACATATTGCCTTGCTGCAGCCATCCTATCCTACTATATCTTTCCCTGGAGGTGCCATGTTCCTCTGTTGTCTCAACCATGTTCTTCTGTCTCCAACTTGACCTGCTGTCTGCATCTTGCCCTTCTGTACATGGTGGTGCTGCACAGTGTAGAAAGCAAGAGGGGCATACAAGATGGTGACAGAAGAACAAGATAAAAACAGAGCAACAAGTTGGAGAGGGATGGGCAAGATGTCGAGAGTACCACTTTATATCACTGGTATCATTACGAAGCAGTTGCCATCTTCTCCAATTGTCACCATGTTGCCCTACTTTACTTCAATGTCGAAATGTGACCAGTAGATGGCGCTTAATGGCTAAATTTTAGTTACAATTGTAACAATATGTAGGTAACTTGTTGCTATTACTAATATGTAACCAGTAGGTAGAAGATTTCCCCTATTTAAGGGGTCGTTTCAAAATGGTGATTATAGAGCTTGATAAAAGGCCTGGACGCAGTGAAACGTCGCAGACCAGGTTGTTTGCCATGTGAATTTCTTATAAAGGCATTTTATACTACTGGTGCTGTACAAATTAACTTTCTTCTGGATTTATGGTGGAGGATGGACCACTGATGGTACGTGCACCTATTATCTCATTAATGTTGGGGAACTTCAGACTCAAGCACACAAATTGTTGTCTACTTTACTCATTTTTTTTTTGTCATGCAGTTGCTTCCCTAATTGACTTATTCTTACCCTACTGTGACCATCTTGCCCTGCTATACCTATTTACCCCCAACTCTTTCTACATACAGCTGTAGTCCAGTTGGATCTGCTCTCTGCAGGGCCAAGCACAGTAACCCATATTTGCACCCTCTAAAGCCACTGGATAGTGGTGCTAGCTCTATCTAAACGGCTGCAAATTGTCCTTCCATGAACTAAAGGCAGATGCCATACTCCAAGTGATGAGAAGAGTAACTAAATAAAACTCAATGGCCCTTTCTAGAATCCTGCCAGCAACATCAGCAGTTGCCTAAAAATGATCCGATCTTTGGGTCCCAAGGTCTTCGAAACAGAATGCAGCTATTAAAACAGCCTGCAAGGTTAGGACACAGGCCGGCAGAGATTAATTGGAAAAGCTTCTCCGAGCTTGACATGATCTGTCGGCTTTGTATCACCCAGACATTTCCAACTGCTTTGGGGGTGCTGTTTGAATCTCAATGAACCTCGACTGTACCATTCCTGAGCACGTTCAGTAAAAGGTTACGGTCCCACTTGGTTTGTCTGGAAACTAAAACATTTATATCAGGATAATTGGACTCCCCAAGCAAATCTAATCATATTTAGAGAAGACATTTTTATTTATTTCATTTTGTTGTTTTAAAGGTTTGAAAGTATTTTACTTTTGATCTAAAGGGCAGGTACCAGGGGAGATGCTAAAGCCTCACTCTCTCCCCAGTTTGACTAATACAAATCCTCACTTCTTCCATCGGTAGGAGAAAGGGGATTAAAGGAAACATGGCATTAATTTCAATCAAATGAAATGCTTGGCTTTAGCATATCCGGGAAAATTCATCTGACTAATGCATTGCATGGGAGAGCCATGCTCCATGTAGCTATGCACTCTCATCCAAGTGACTCAACCTCTAATTAGAGAGGGTTTGTAGGGGTCCAGATTAGCAATTAGTAAAAATCATAAATATTCCAGCATATTGTTTTCCCACTTCAGACATGATGGGTACCATAAACAGATGGTCCGGCCAACGAACTTCCCTCTGAAGCTAATTAGGGGTAGAGGTGGGGGTGGACTTGTCCTGCTTTCCAAGCAATTAAATCTTAGAAAAAATCCAATGTACAGTGTTTCCCTTCACCAAAAATCCCCATAAATTAACCCTACATCTATCTTAGTTTTCTTCTCTTATCTCTCCTCTTCTGTCCCCTTCTTCAGTTTTGCATCCTCTCTGGTTCTCATCTTCTTTTCTACTCTCTCCTCTTGTGTTCTCTATGCTTCCTTTCTGTTCTCTAATCTTCTCTTTTGGTTCCTCCTCTTCTGTCTTCTTGCTTCTTTTCTGTCCTCTCATCTTCTCTTCTGCTCTCTCCTCTTTTGTCCTCTCATCTTCTCTTCTACTCTCTCCTCTTGTCTTCTCCTCATCCTTTCTGTCCTCAAATCTTCTCTGTTGGTCTCTCCTCTTCTGTCCTCTTGCTTCTTTTCTGTCCTCACATCTTCTCTTCTGCTCTCTCCTCTTGTCTTCTCCTCTTCTTTTCTGTCCTCTCATCTTCTTTTTTGGTCTCTCCTCTTTTGTCCTCTCATCTTCCCTTATACTCTTTCCTCTTGTATTCTCCTCTTCTTTTCTGTCCTCTCATCTTCTTTTTTGGTCTCTCCTCTTTTGTCCTCTCATCTTCCCTTATACTCTTTCCTCTTGTATTCTCCTCTTCTTTTCTGTCCTCTCATCTTCCATTATACTCTCTCCTCTTGTCTTCTCTTCTTATTTACTGTCCTCATCTTCTTTTTTGGTCTCTCCTCTTCTGCCATCTTGCTTCTTTTCTGCTCTTGCATTTTCTCTTCTCTCTCTCCTCTTCTGCACTCTCTTCTTCTCTTATACTCTTTCCCTCTTGTCTTCTCCTCTTGTCTTCTCTTCTTTTCTGTCCTCTCATCTTCTCTTCTGCTCTCTCCGCTTCTGTCTTCTCATCTTCCCTTCTACTCTCTCCTCTTGTCTTCCGCATTTCTTTTCTGTACTCATCTTTTTTTTGGTCTCTCCTCTTCTCTTCTCTCCTCTCATCTTCCCTTCTACTCTCTCCTCTTGTCTTCTTCTCTTCTTTTCCTTCCTCTCATCTTCTCTTCTGCTCTCTCCTCTTCTGCTCTCTCTGCTTATCTAATGTTCTCTCATCTTTTCTTCTGTCCTCTCTGCTTTTCTTACATCCTCTATTCTTCCCTTCTGTCCCTACTTCTTCTGTCCACTCATTTCAGCTTCTTTTTGTCCTGTCATCTTCTCTTCTTTCCTCTGCTCTTCCCTTCTATCCTCTCATCTCCTCTCCTCTTCCCATCTGTCTTTATCTTTATCTGTCTTTATCCTTTCTTTCTTCCTTTTTTTTCCAAATTCAAACTCTGTGCATGAAACAATTCTCCTAGAATTTACACCTGACAACTTTAAATGACCCATTATGAAAATGTTTACCCATGAACAAAATAGTTTGGTGTAAATTTGAGTGAAATTCTATTTTTGTAAACCAATCCAAGTGTTTTACTTTTTGTAATAATGTGTTTTAATAAAGGGTTAGTGGATAGTAGATCCCATACTTCATCATTAGTATTATATCTAAACGACAAATGAACAGGGGGGACACATGAGAGAATGGACACATTAAGGAGACCATTTTCTGCAATTAATAATCATGGAAGGAGCAGCTGTGTGAGGTCTAAATCGGCGACAGAGGAACAAGAATCCCCCTTGATCTGTCACATCCACTTCATGAAGCCACATTGTAATGGTAAATGCTGAGGGAAAGTTTCAAACAGGAGTCAGATCTCTAGGGACAGTTAGTTGATATATGTAGAGATAATTTTGTTTTCTTTGCTTGTGTTGATACTTATTAGACAGCCAAATATCAGTTCAGAGCACTCATAGGCATCACAGCCACTTGTGATCAGCAGGTGAGATGATGAGAATCAGCTTGTCCTCGCCCAACACAGAGAATAAGCCTAATATTTGTTCTTCTACATTCTTTCTATCTATACAGGATGCTGCTGACTGCCCTGATTTCTAACCAGCCATGCAGCAGTTATCTGAATACTAATCATACAAGCATAATGCAGAGTTCATAGATAGGGTGAGGCAGTATTTAATTTTTCTAAAGAAATGCTTTGTTTTCGTGTCTGAAGGCCCAATTCAAATGATTTGCCTGTAGCGCTGAATAAATATTTTTCCCATTACTGTTTTACAAATCGTATTTTATAACTTTTTACTTATTCATCATAAAATGTCTCCTACAGTCTTTCTCTCCCATGAACCCACCCCATCTCCTTTAATTTTTACAACAAAAGAGAAAAGAGGTTTAATTCTGAGCAATTCCAGGAACAGAGAGGATCACAAACACAGTTGTGCAAGTGGCAGATTTATTAGCCCTGCTCTGGGTAAGTGTGAACTCACCCTTATATGATTTCTCATTGACACAGATGAACCATAAAAATATATATATATATACAAAAAGGCCTCCTCGCTCCTCGTCAATTTACTCTGGAGGAGCTGGTGCAGGATGACTGTGTATATTTATTGGAAGGAACCTGATGGATTCTTGGAATCCTTTAATAACCAAAAGGTCAACAGGGACACCCTTATTGCTGAGTATCAATACAAGCTTTATGGAGTTTTTTTCTGTAGAATGTCAATGGTGTCAACACTAACAGGAAGGCTGATATATTGCAGCCCTTATAAAGAGTGCACCTTTAGGCTCCACGTGTCTGGAGTTGCATGGCAAATTCTTCTGCCAGATGCATAAAAATGGAGGTAGCACACACCACAGTTAATGGGGGTGGATGAGGAGCATTTCTGTCTTTAGGAGGTGTAGGCAGAGCTCGTCATAATGGGTCCCTCCAGGGCTTAAATTGCTGGATGGAGAGTGAGAGCAGGTATAGTGACACCTCTTCAGACTAGAATAAAAGAACTTTGATTTGATGTAGGGGGTTCATCACAGTGAGGACAGTGAGGTTGGGGAATGCACTGCCGGGTGATGATTCAGTTAATGACTATAAGAGGGACTTGGATGATTTCTTGGACAGACATAATATCAAAGGCTATTGTGATACTAAACTCTATAGTTAGTATAGATATGGGTATATATCATTTATGCGAAAGTATGGAGGGATGTGCGTATGGATGCTGGGTTTTCATTTGGAGGGGTTGGACATGATGGACTTAGTCTTTTTTCTTCCCAATTTAACTATGTAACTATGTAACTATGATAGATAGAATAGGGCAAGTGGGGAAAAGTAGGGCAAGATGTGGACAGTAAGGCAGGATGAAATGACCGGAGAAAAGATGGCTACAATAAGGCAACACAAGGAAAAGTAGGGAAAGATGGGTACAGTAGAGCAAGATATGGACAGTAGGGCAAGATGTAGACAGTAGCGCAAGATATGGAGAGTAGGACAAGATGGAGACAGTAGGGCAAGATGGAGACAGTAGAGCAGGATGGAGACAGTAGGACAAGATGGAGACAGTAGGGCAAGATGGAAACAGTAGGACAAGATGGAGACAACAGGGCAAGATAAGGAAAGTAGTGCAAAATGGAGACAATATTGAAATATGGGGATAGTAGAGAAAGATAAGGAAAGTGGGGCAAGATGGAGACAGCAGGAGAAGATGGAGATGAAAGGGAAGGAAGGTGACAGTGGGACAAGATTGTAACAGGAAAGCAAGATGGAAACAATAAGGTAAAAATGGTATAGTAGGAAATAGATGGAGACTGGAGAGCATGTGTGTAACTCCTCAAATGTGTGCACAGGTGACGCACTACCCTTAAATGTGCCCAAAGCAAAGCAAGAGGACCCAATCTGAAGGGCAATAATAGGCAGATTTGAGATCTATTCTTTGTTGTTTCCTAGACCAGTTAAGAGCTATTTTCTGTCAGAGTTGGTCCCAGGAACCAAATCTGGCACCAAATCTGAGCCTCCACACCAATAATGGTTAAGACATATAATGAGCTGGTCTAATGGTTAGCCACTCAGCATTAGGGATGTAGCGAACTGCCGATTTGGTGTTCGCGAACGCCGTTCGCGAACACCGGCAAAAAATGCGAACGTTCGCGAACAGTTCGCGAACTTCGAACACCCGCTAAAATCGTTCGATCGAACGATCGAAGGATTTTAATCGTTCGATCGAAGGATTTTCATTTGAATCGAACGATCGAAGCCATTCGATCGAATGCTTTTCATTGGATCGAATGCTTACAATCGTTTGAACGAATGGAAATCGTTCGATTTTTAGTGGTCGAAGCAATTCGAATGGTCGAATGGTCGAACGATCGAACGCGAACTCAAACTGCGAACGTTCCCAAACGTTCGCGAACATTCGGCGGACGCGAACGGTCGAAGTTCGCGCGAACTAGTTAGCGGGCGAACAGTTCGCTACATCCCTACTCAGCATGCTATTATGTACAACTCAATAAACATATTTTCTAAAACTTTGGACCCCCACCCATGTTTGCCACTATAGTCAGGAATGCTGTCTGATGTGTTTTTATTGTAAAGATTAAAAGGGTGTAACTAAATCCAGACCAAATGTTGAATGTTGTTTGGTAACCCATAAGGACTTATCTATCAAGTCACACCTCAAAGCCTGGGATCTGTGCTACCTTCACCAAGTGATGGTGTCAAGAGCAGGTGCCCTTGGGTGGATGAAAACCAATGATCATACATAGGTTGTGCAGAGATGGGGGGACATTAGAATGAATCCACTTATATTCAATAAGGGCACCAAGTGCACACCTTTAGTATGGAGGAATATCTCTTAAATACATATCTATCCATACTATGACCTAAAGCATTTCATCCTGACATTAAATATCTTTCTGCAATGCTGTAAATAACATTGTTTGACGAAGAGCTCCATAAAGTGTCTACGAGGCCATAAATCATCGGCAACAGATACCCAGTAGCGACGAATGTTGTGCTGAACTTGGAGAAGAGCATCGGTGACCCCTGTACATTCATCACAGAGCCGAGCCCAGGACTGAATATCAAGTCATAGAGCAGTCAAAGAAGAAGCTAACAAAATCCTGCATGAATTACCGGCTCCATCTCGTCAGCAAGGCTGTCTCCAGCGGTGGTGGGGCCAAGGGCAAAACAATCTGTGTGGGGCTACAGTATTCTACAGTATTTTTTAGCTTCCAGTTGATGATAGAGGTTGTAACCCATCCACAACTGGGGGCTGCATATTGGGCAACACTGAGGATAGGCATATCCTGGCATCATGGTGGACCTAAATTTGTCCACCCGGATACCTAATGGTGTCAAAATATTGTTGTATGTCATTACACAATAATTATTATATTATAACCAGATAATGAATGCTCCTTGATTGCACCCTAGTTGTATTTTATGTTGGGCTTTCTCCTAGACCAAGTAAGCATTGGCCATTGAATCTTGCCCTACCGTGTCTGCCCCCCACTCCTCCTTATTTACTCTGTAGAGTTACATTGTGTTAAAACCCTCCTGTAGACAGTTACATTGATACATTCTACAAGTTAACTGAGATTCATAGGGTGCAGGGTTTGAGGGTCCTCCATAAGCTTTGATTTCCTGAAGCCTCTCAATAGCGTTCCACAAGGACCTTAATAGACTGGTAACATTTAGAGAATTGTGTTGTTCTCTGTTGCTCTATGTTTCATCTATTATTGGCAAAATGGAGTTATCCGTTATTGCCGGTGTTCACTGTAAATAGAAATGACTCTTTGTCGCGAGACAGAAACATCATTTAGAAGATGCCATCTTCCAAGGCTGAAAAATGAAGGGTGTTCATCCGTAGGAAGATTTCAGCCTTTGGGACAATGAAGGAGTTTGCATTTACGCCTGCTCACGTCTTAGCGTAGCCTCGTGGCTTTCTGACAGCTGACAAAGTAGAAACGGACCAAGGCTGTCATTTACAAAGGATGGGACTCCTACGGTTGGCCAATGTCCCTCTGGTTTATTCAATTAGGATCGATCAAACAATGTCAAAGGTCCTCCCAAGTTCCAATGGTCACCAAAAAGCTTTCATGATGACTAATGATGTTCAGTCCTTTGGAAAGAGATGCAGAATTTCAAGGTGTATACACTGTATAGTACATCTAAATATCTACTATACTGTATATACACCTCTTGGACATGGGGCTATAGGATGATAAAGATGATGCCTTTGGGTCTTCAGATTTGAGAAACAGATGAATCTTTTTTATTAATCAAAATCATATTTTCCAAAAGAAAGAATGATTCCTAAAACCTAAGACATTCTTGCCATCCCACTCCAAAGTTTCAGCAAGGCTTTATCCATCCAAAGAATATTCTTTATTATTTCCTCCAAAGCCTTAATTGGATTGAAACAATTAGATGTTTTATGCATATACACATGGGCCAGTCTGCTTTCTTCCATCATGACTCTAACTTGTGGGTCTGTCTACTAAGGCTTACCCTAAAATGCCTTTCATTCTATCTCAACATGCTGGTAGGACATTTTTAGAAGCTAAATTATACCAGGGAACAAGTGTGTGCAAGATGCCTGTTGGGGGTGTTGTCCACCTGTACCCACTGTAAACTGCCTGGCTCTAACCCAAACCAACCCTAAACTGCCTGGCCCTTACCTGTACCAACCCTAAACTGCCTGACCCTTACTAGAACCAACCCTAAACTGCCTGGCCCTAACCCGTACCAACCCTAAACTGTCTGGTTCTTAACCTGTACCAACCATAAACTGCCTGGTCCTTAACCCGTACCAACCCTAAACTGCCAGGTCCTTAAACCGTACCTGATCCAACTCCCACTCATTGCTGACAACATCAGGGAAGGTTCCATAATTTCAGGAATTTGGACCATTTTTTTCCAAAAAAATGTTGTAAAACCTGCTAGACAAGGTCCACTAGGCCCATGCAAAGGCAAATTGCCCCGGTTAAAGATGTTTCAACAATAGTTTTACCACTAGTTATTAAAGGGTTTATTTTGATATTTATGATAGTACAATTAATGACAGGGGCATTATAATACCTACTTGTGCCTGGAATGATACTACGGCCCCAACTGCACTATTGGTAAGTGAGATTATGTGGCCCTGCTGCTCATCATATACGAGTTGCCTTTCTACAAACAAAATAAAACAGAATAAAATCCCATATCCATGAGATTGCAGCCCCCCTCTCTGCCCCAAACTGTCCATCATTAATATTTATTGCCATAAAAATAAATGACAAATGGGGTGAAATTTTGCAGCCGGGCCAAGGAGATAGAAGGCGGTGGGAATACTGTAAGGATGAAAAATGAAAGGCCAATACCCGGCGCCCAGTGGAGAGCGTGGCACTAAGAGCCGATAGTATTGATCAGCTGAATTTGGGATGCCGCAAAATTCCAGGTTAAAAATGAGCGTGTCGCTCTCCATTCTGCTCCCTCATTAATCGAAATAAAGTCTGCATCGCTCTCTCCTTGAATGAGACAGGCGCTAGGTCAACTCCGCCGCTCTAAATGTTAGGAGGGCAGAACAAGCGTGACTCTAGGGGACTCCCGGGGGAACTTTGTAGTCAGTAACCCTTTCTCTCCTCTCCAGACCCAAAGGCTCATAGGTTTTTTTTTTTTTGAATTATGTTTTACAGCACAACTACCTATCAATGACATTGGTAGTTAAAGGGGAACTGTATAATTCGAAAGAAACTTATCCAACAAATCATTTTCATCGTAAAGACTGACCAATCAAAGAATGGTATCAAACTTCTATTTAAAAAGCATTCGATATTGTCTTTCTGCTTGTTTTACCTCTGTCGCCATCTTGTAAATTCAATGTATCACTCACTGATCTCCTGACAGGAAGCTTGTAACTGTATCAGGAAGAAGTGTCTTAGTAGAAGACACACCTCTGTGTATAATGCAACCTAGCATGAATGTATGGCCTTGGTCTGTGTGTGAGTGGCCATTTCAAATCAGAGGGCGGGACCTTGGCATGTAATATGGCAGCGTTCCATTTTAGAATTTTTTTTTTAAGGACCAGTAACATCAAAAAAAACTTTTTAAAAAATCCATGAAAAAAAAAACACCAAGACTAATTAAACGTCAAAATCGCGCAGCCTTTATTAAGAAATAACTTACCAAAACTCCGCTTGCGCTCCTCTTCAGAAAAGGCGATGATCCATCATGCGGCACTTGATTTCTCCTCCCTGGCTCCTATAAGGAAGGCAGGGAGGAGAAATTGCACGATAGATCACCGGATCGCCTTTTCTGAAGAGGAGTGCAAGCGGAGTTTCGGTAAGTTATTTCGTAATAAAGGCTGCATGATTTTAAAGTTAAATTAGTCTTGGTGGGTTTTTTTTCATGGTATACTAATGATTTTTTTTTTAAAACACTGTTTGATGTTACTGGTCCTTTAAATATATTTTTCATAAAAAAAATTGAAACCTCTACAGTTTACCTCAGACAGAAAATAAATTCCTTTCTGATCCCAAGGTGGCAGTCAGACCAGTCCCTGGTCAGTAACCCTCTATTGTCTCCCTTGCTAAAAGGCTATCCAACCCTTTCTTGAAGCTGTCCAATATATCTGCTGCCTCAGGGAGAGAACTTCATAAGCTTCATATAAAAACTTGTTAAAGGACAAGGAAAGGCAAAAAAATAAAATCACATTTTTACTTTCTTTAATGAAAAACAAAACCTACCTCCAATATACTTTAATTAAAAAATGTGTCCTGTTTTTATAAGAAACCTGACTGTATGCAGTGACATTCTCCCTTCATTTACTGCTGTGGATAGGAATTGTCAGACGGTGCCTAACTGCTCTGCAGGGAAACAATCATACTTATGAACAGCAGGGGGAGCCCCCGTCTTACTTCCCAGCCATGCAGAACTCAAGCAGCTTTGTTTATGATGATCCCTAAGCAGCCCAGACCACACTGAGCATGTGCACAGTCTTAGTCTTGCAAAGACGTATAACAAAGTTTCAAGATGGTGACCCCCTGTGGCCAACTTTGAAAGCATAAATCATTTGTTTGATTAGGCTTGTGGTGCAGTAAGTTCATGTTTATATTTAGTATACAAAATACAGCATTTCTAGCCTTATTCTATTTTACACTTTACTTGTCCTTTAACGGCTTCTAATTTTCCAGATGCTGAATGTGAGTCTTGCACATGGAAGAGAGCAGGTAGTAACATATCCAACTCCCTCTCCTTTGTACACTCTAAGCTTTCTAGTTTGCTGTCCTCCCTTTACCTATTTGTAGGCCCCTAGGGGAACCTTCTAGCAGGGAAATGGCAGCCGTGTACCTGAGATTTCCGGCAAAACAATGAGCCTTCAGACCGGGGGATCACAATATAACTCTGATTTAGGGAGCGTATTAAACTGTACATGCGAACAAATTTGCAACACCCTGAAATAAAGTGCGAGATAGACGGAGGCCGCTATTCAGACGGAGTCTGCGCTACTCAATAGTTGTTTTTATGGCTGAGGCAGTGACATCCTTATTTAAGAACATATGATTTGCACCCACCCCAATAGCGGGGGAATAATTTGTGAAATGTAGAAATTGCCATTATTTCAAAGTGTTTTCCGCCATCAGGCCTAATAGCAGATAAGAGCAGGGAATTTGTTCTACCCCTGTTACTACCTGCCATTAAATTCTCAGCCTGTAGATGGACTGTCCCCTGGCAACTCCCAGCCATCTGCTGTCCCTCCTCTAGAGTTTCATTCCACGTCCTCAAAGAACGCACTGGAATTAACTGTAAATAAATGATCTCATGCAACGATATTAAATCTCCAATTATTCCTCGCTCCCCATCTTTCCATCACGTCAATCTTCTTGGTGAGAATCCTAGAAGGAAGAGCTGAGTGCTGGTCGGTAACTCTAGGGAAACTCTAGGATTCTAGGGAAAGAACAGCCTTTGGGGGGAATGGGGAAAATGGGGTGCAAAAAATGTGTTGGAAGGGGATATTATTTTAGTTAAGTACAAGGCCAGGGGGTGCAGGGGGTGCAGCAGCGGCAGAGAAGAGTGTGCTTGTAGAGGGGTGGCCATGGTTTGGACAGCTCATGGCTACTCTTACAACAGTTCTACTTTTGGCCAAAAGTGATGAGCGAATCTGTCCCGTTTTACCTGAAAACTCCGAAAAAGATTTCAAACGCATTAAAGTCAATGGGCGTCAAAATTATTTTTAACGAGAGCGACCATTTTTATACGCGCCATTATTATGTCCAAATGCATTAAAGTCAAGGGGCATCCGAATAATTTGGATGCGCAACAATTTCTATGCTCGCAACAATTTTTACATGCGCGACTCTTGTCTAAATGCGTTAAAGTCAATGGGCGTCCGAATAGTTTTGACGAGCGACAATTTTGAAGTGCAGCTAATTTTTCCATGGCGAATTTTCAAAGCAGTTTTGTCGCAAAGCCATGCCTGGTGAATAAATTTGCCCATCGCTAATGGCCATCATGGGGGGGGTACTTTAGTGCCTGTAGCATGTGGGGTCCCAAGAGACATGGTGGGATTTGCAGGTTGAGTGGGGCTTTTGGGGATTCGGTGGGGTTTGTGGAGAAGTTTTTCATAATGGAGCATATTAAGGGATATATTAGAATGAAGCCAGGCATTTTCAGGACCTTTTTGTTTTTGGGGCCCCATCCTACTTGGTGGCACTGTCCATCCCAAAGGGGGTTTAGGTGACCGATGGTCTAATAATTGAGGCCCACTACTAACTTAGTAGTACGGAGTCCCATGATTACTAATGGTGGCTCCGAGTGAGGGGCTGTAACAGTTACATTTGGTGTATAATAGATAGCAGGGTCCACTTACCACTTGTCTCATTAATGGAGGGAGACGACAGTCCGAGTGGGTGAGTGGGTCTGGGTTTTTTCCTGGTGTCCCACCAGCTCAGTGTGACCCTGTAAGATATTATCATTGAAAGGGTCTGTCACTGCAGGATAATGTGTATAATAAGGTAAGACTGGGGCTCATTTATCAACACTGGGCACATTTGCCCATGGGCAGTTACCTATAGCAACCAATCAGTGATTAGCTTTTTGAAGCCAGCTGCAAGTAGACCGATGAATGCAGCAATCTGATTTGATTTGAGTTGATAAATGACCCCCCAGTGTCTTGGTAGAAGCCTTTAACTGTGGGATAGAGTGAATAAACGTGATAAACGTGATAAACGTGAGTTATGGTACATGGGAAGCCAAGCTGGACTGTATCTGTGGGACATTGTTTGTTGTGAGTGTTGAGATGTGTCAGTATCATATTATATCAAACACCCGGGGTGGCTGAATAGATGCAACTGCCAGTCTCTTGCCTACAAAGGACACAATCTTTTTGTTCCCGTATCGCTAAAACGCCCGGTCCTTATGTTGCCCGGGACGAGCACCTGTTCCCTTTTATTAGTGTTTATTATCATAACGGCTTATTGTATTACCCATTATGTTAATGAATGAGAACAACAGCCCCGGAATGTTTGTTGTAGTGCAAAGCTCATTAGTGTGAGAGAGACGGAGCAATGTGAGGAAGATGACGGTGGCAGAATGTAAATTCCGAAATAGAACCAATTAAGCCCTATGTGAACACCCAATTAGGTGAGGAGGCTTGATTGACTTTGTTTTATTGCTACGCATGGCTGTATATAATGCATTATGGCACCGGCCCTCTGCGCCCATTCCCCCAGAAAAGCCTATGGGTCGGTACCTATGGGGATCTATAGGGATAAAAGGGAGGGTCTGCTTTGCAAAAGGTTGAACTTGATGGACGTTTGTCATTTTTCAACCTCAACTACTATGACGAAGAAGAAGAATATTTTTTGGGTCAGTCATTTGGCACATCCAATGCCCAGCGTCCAATGAGACAGCAAATAGCCTTGTACCTTTGCACCAGAATCTGCAATGCAGAGGCACCCAGTACCCCCCTCCAGCTCGGAGCCCAGGGAGCGGGGCTGTGACTCTGCCCAAAGGCAGCTGTACATTTCATTTGATTAGTGAATCTGGATGGTAATTGGATTTCCCCGAATATGGAGCTGCTGCGCGCGTGAGCGATGAGATTGTAACTTGATTTGGGAGGGTAACGCAATTAGCTCAGATATATAAAGTAATATGCTATTTGCTAAGGCAGCCCTGTAAGGAGAGCAGCAAGGAATGCAAAGGGTTAAACCTGTGTTATTGGGTGGGGGAGCAGATAGAGAGGAGGGGGCTGCAACTACACTCCAAAAGTAAAAGTCTGACTATATCATTGTTTAGTAGTTAAGGGTGGGGGGTGGCGCTGTTCCATTAAAGTCTATGCAATCAGCAACTGGTGGGAGGTGGGACTGCAAGTCACTCTCTGGTTATTAAACCATAAATTTTAATCTAGGCCTGTGAATATAAATGCGCAGGAAAGAAGCAGGAAAATCTCCATGTTTGTTACCAATAATGCAGAATTCTCCTGCCCTACCTATGAGCATATCGAGTAAACACTACTAAAGGTTATATTGGAGAAGGACAATAAGGTACAGTGGAGTGTTAGGAAAGACCGAAAGTGCAAGTTAAAGCAATTAAACAGTAATTGAAACTTGGGGGGGAAAGACAAAAAGATGTTGGAGGCTGCAGGTGGGGGGCCTGGGGCCCCACCTTTCTTACGTAGCTAAGGGCCCCGTCTTTTCTAACTGCCTAATTATAATAATTTGCTAATTTGCTATTTTGCTTTGTAGTGTAAAGTATATGTATCCAGTGGTAACGCTGATCAGAACAAGCATTTTATTGATCAGTTGCCTTGGAGATTTTAATTGCTATTGCCAATTACATTAAATTTGCCACAGGGTTTTTACTTTCTTCTTGAAATCTGAAGTGACGGTTAATGGTCTCTGTGTGTAAACCTGGCTCAGTCTCTCCTAGTGATCTGTATGGACTGGACTGGAATTCTTACTCACCCCATACTGTACTCTGAGCAGCCAAACACAGATACTATTATCCTGTGACATGTCCTGTGTCTGTGGGATAGCAGGTATAGTAGGGAGAGATGGTGTCTATAGTAACAGTGGATAATAGTCTCTGGGAAGGGAGTGTGACTGTGGGATAGCAGGTATAGTAGGGAGAGATGGTGCCTATAGTAACAGTGGATAATAGTCTCTGGGAAGGGAGTGTGACTGTGGGATAGCAGGTATAGTAGGGAGAGATGGTGCCTATAGTAACAGTGGATAATAGTCTCTGGGAAGGGAGTGTGACTGTGGGATAGCAGGTATAGTAGGGAGAGATGGTGCCTATAGTAACAGTGGATAATAGTCTCTGGGAAGGGAGTGTGACTGTGGGATAGCAGGTATAGTAGGGAGAGATGGTGCCTATAGTAACAGTGGATAATAGTCTCTGGGAAGGGAGTGTGACTGTGGGATAGCAGGTATAGTAGGGAGAGATGGTGCCTATAGTAACAGTGGATAATAGTCTCTGGGAAGGGAGTGTGACTGTGGGATAGCAGGTATAGTAGGGAGAGATGGTGCCTATAGTAACAGTGGGATAATAGTCTCTGGGAAGGGAGTGTGACTGTGGGATAGCAGGTATAGTAGGGAGAGATGGTGTCTATAGTAACAGTGGATAATAGTCTCTGGGAAGGGAGTGTGACTGTGGGATAGCAGGTATAGTAGGGAGAGATGGTGCCTATAGTAACAGTGGATAATAGTCTCTGGGAAGGGAGTGTGACTGTGGGATAGCAGGTATAGTAGGGAGAGATGGTGCCTATAGTAACAGTGGATAATAGTCTCTGGGAAGGGAGTGTGACTGTGGGATAGCAGGTATAGTAGGGAGAGATGGTGCCTATAGTAACAGTGGATAATAGTCTCTGGGAAGGGAGTGTGACTGTGGGATAGCAGGTATAGTAGGGAGAGATGGTGCCTATAGTAACAGTGGGATAATAGTCTCTGGGAAGGGAGTGTGACTGTGGGATAGCAGGTATAGTAGGGAGAGATGGTGCCTATAGTAACAGTGGATAATAGTCTCTGGGAAGGGAGTGTGACTGTGGGATAGCAGGTATAGTAGGGAGAGATGGTGTCTATAGTAACAGTGGATAATAGTCTCTGGGAAGGGAGTGTGACTGTGGGATAGCAGGTATAGTAGGGAGAGATGGTGTCTATAGTAACAGTGGGATAATAGTCTCTGGGAAGGGAGTGTGACTGTGGGATAGCAGGTATAGTAGGGAGAGATGGTGCCTATAGTAACAGTGGATAATAGTCTCTGGGAAGGGAGTGTGACTGTGGGATAGCAGGTATAGTAGGGAGAGATGTGTCTATAGTAACAGTGGATAATAGTCTCTGGGAAGGGAGTGTGACTGTGGGATAGCAGGTATAGTAGGGAGAGATGGTGCCTATAGTAACAGTGGGATAATAGTCTCTGGGAAGGGAGTGTGACTGTGGGATAGCAGGTATAGTAGGGAGAGATGGTGTCTATAGTAACAGTGGATAATTGTCTCTGGGAAGGGAGTGTGACTGTGGGATAGCAGGTATAGTAGGGAGAGATGGTGTCTATAGTAACAGTGGATAATAGTCTCTGGGAAGGGAGTGTGACTGTGGGATAGCAGGTATAGTAGGGAGAGATGGTGTCTATAGTAACAGTGGGATAATAGTCTCTGGGAAGGGAGTGTGACTGTGGGATAGCAGGTATAGTAGGGAGAGATGGTGCCTATAGTAACAGTGGGATAATAGTCTCTGGGAAGGGAGTGTGACTGTGGGATAGCAGGTATAGTAGGGAGAGATGGTGCCTATAGTAACAGTGGATAATAGTCTCTGGGAAGGGAGTGTGACTGTGGGATAGCAGGTATAGTAGGGAGAGATGGTGCCTATAGTAACAGTGGATAATAGTCTCTGGGAAGGGAGTGTGACTGTGGGATAGCAGGTATAGTAGGGAGAGATGGTGCCTATAGTAACAGTGGGATAATAGTCTCTGGGAAGGGAGTGTGACTGTGGGATAGCAGGTATAGTAGGGAGAGATGGTGTCTATAGTAACAGTGGATAATAGTCTCTGGGAAGGGAGTGTGACTGTGGGATAGCAGGTATAGTAGGGAGAGATGGTGTCTATAGTAACAGTGGATAATAGTCTCTGGGAAGGGAGTGTGACTGTGGGATAGCAGGTATAGTAGGGAGAGATGGTGCCTATAGTAACAGTGGATAATAGTCTCTGGGAAGGGAGTGTGACTGTGGGATAGCAGGTATAGTAGGGAGAGATGTGTCTATAGTAACAGTGGATAATAGTCTCTGGGAAGGGAGTGTGACTGTGGGATAGCAGGTATAGTAGGGAGAGATGGTGCCTATAGTAACAGTGGGATAATAGTCTCTGGGAAGGGAGTGTGACTGTGGGATAGCAGGTATAGTAGGGAGAGATGGTGTCTATAGTAACAGTGGATAATTGTCTCTGGGAAGGGAGTGTGACTGTGGGATAGCAGGTATAGTAGGGAGAGATGGTGTCTATAGTAACAGTGGATAATAGTCTCTGGGAAGGGAGTGTGACTGTGGGATAGCAGGTATAGTAGGGAGAGATGGTGTCTATAGTAACAGTGGGATAATAGTCTCTGGGAAGGGAGTGTGACTGTGGGATAGCAGGTATAGTAGGGAGAGATGGTGTCTATAGTAACAGTGGGATAATAGTCTCTGGGAAGGGAGTGTGACTGTGGGATAGCAGGTATAGTAGGGAGAGATGGTGCCTATAGTAACAATGGATAATAGTCTCTGGGAAGGGAGTGTGACTGTGGGATAGCAGGTATAGTAGGGAGAGATGGTGCCTATAGTAACAGTGGATAATAGTCTCTGGGAAGGGAGTGTGACTGTGGGATAGCAGGTATAGTAGGGAGAGATGGTGTCTATAGTAACAGTGGATAATAGTCTCTGGGAAGGGAGTGTGACTGTGGGATAGCAGGTATAGTAGGGAGAGATGGTGTCTATAGTAACAGTGGATAATAGTCTCTGGGAAGGGAGTGTGACTGTGGGATAGCAGGTATAGTAGGGTGAGTTGGTGCCTATAGTAACAGTGGATAATAGTCTGTGGGAATGGAGTGTGACTGTGGGATAGCAGGTATAGTAGGGAGAGATGTGTCTATAGTAACAGTGGATAATAGTCTCTGGGAAGGGAGTGTGACTGTGGGATAGCAGGTATAGTAGGGAGAGATGGTGCCTATAGTAGGTAATAAAAGCCCTGGTGCATGCTGGTTAATAAGTATATAATACTAATACAGCATGGGTCCTACTCCTCACATAAGCCACACTCATAAGACTCAATGCAGGCGTGTCCCCGTGTCTCTAAACAAATTGCTGAGGCACCAGAAGAATGATATTAATGTGCAAATTAGCACAATGTGACTGGCTCCAGATTGCCGTGGAAAATTTGCATATTAATAAATGTTTTTGTGACAGCATTTAGCAGATCAAGAAGGGCACATATTAAAAATGTCAACAAGATTTTACATTTCTGGCTGGTGTTCTACTTTTTTCCTCCCTACTCCCTCTTGTTGGCCCATATGCTCCGCGGATCTCGGCATTAACCCTTCCTCTGCCAAGGAGATGGGGCAGGGGGGAGTTTCACTAATGAAGTTTAATTAAATCTGGATAATGAACAGGAAAGGTTTTAGATTTAAGCTAATGAAATGCCTGGGTGCTG
Organism: Xenopus laevis; assembly: GCF_017654675.1. Taxonomy (NCBI): domain Eukaryota; kingdom Metazoa; phylum Chordata; class Amphibia; order Anura; family Pipidae; genus Xenopus; species Xenopus laevis. The sequence goes on from NC_054371.1 coordinate 227,972,926, forward strand.
TGATGTCCCTAATAATGGCAGGAATGGAGGGTGATGGGGAGGGGACAGAAGGAAGTGAAATATTTGGGAGGGTGTGAGATGGGCATTCAGTAAATATGGCAGAATTCAGACAATCAGGAGGTGATTCCCACATGTCTGTGACCCCTAGAATTGATGGGGCCCTAGGCAGGAACTTCAGGTTCTTATGCTCTGTAAGCAGCTTAGTGGCAAAGTGCAAGTTGGGGTGTTTGTAAGGGCAAATAATACAAAAATAAAATGTTTTCTCTATCCTACATGGACATTTATCCTGCTGTGTGTTCTGGGTATTATACATGGAATTGGCCCTGTATTTATCTGCTGTGTGTTCTGGGGTATTATACATGGAATTGACACTGTATTTATCTGCTGTGTGTTCTGGGGTATTATACATGGAATTGGCACTGTATTTATCTGCTGTGTGTTCTGGGGTATTATACATGGAATTGGCCCTGTATTTATCCTGCTGTGTGTTCTGGGGTATTATACATGGAATTGGCACTGTATTTATCTGCAGTGTGTTCTGGGGTATTATATACATGGAATTGGCACTGTATTTATCCTGCTGTGTGTTCTGGGGTATTATACATGGAATTGGCACTGTATTTATCCTGCTGTGTGTTCTGGGGTATTATACATGGAATTGGCACTGTATTTATCTGCAGTGTGTTCTGGGGTATTATACATGGAATTGGCACTGTATTTATCTGCTGTGTGTTCTGGGTATTATACATGGAATTGGCACTGTATTTATCTGCTGTGTGTTCTGGGGTATTATACATGGAATTGGCACTGTATTTATCTGCTGTGTGTTCTGGGGTATTAAACATGGAATTGGCTCTGTATTTATCTGCTGTGTGTTCTGGGGTATTATACATGGAATTGGCACTGTATTTATCTTCTCTTCCACTCGCTGAATGATGTACTACTGTACCAGACACACAACCTCCAGGGACCAGTTTTGGTGCTGTATTGAGCTCACCTGCGAGTGCAGGGGTACTGTGTACATAGACCATTGGTTTGGATCTGTCATTTTTATTCTTTTTGCCCCATATTTCTGCATGTTTAGTACATATGGGAGCCTGGGGGAAGCCGCATGGTAGCAGAAGCCAAGCAGGCAGTATTAGTCAGCTCTGACTCTCCTCCACCCACCTTTTAGGGTTTCCACCTGCCCGCTATTTTACCAGCCTGGTTGGTAAAAATTAAGCTTGAGCCCAATGTTATTAATATGGAAAATGGTTAAAAATACAAGAAGGTCTGTATTTTTTTTTAAGAAAAGGTGGCAACCCTACTGCCTTCAGCAGAATGAAAGGGGACCAGCAAGTTTGCAAGGGGAATAGATAAGGAGATGCTGGCACTCAGCAATTTTATAGTTAAGTATAGGGTTAAGTATAGGCTGCTATCAGTCAGACTCATACACTTGCCCAGCAGTTCCTGTACATTCATGGGTCATGGAGGCAGACACACCTAATTAACATCCCCTCATGCTGATACCCCACTCTCCTCCCCCTCTGCTCTTCCTCCAACTCCCATGATCCTCTCTAATCCAAAATAAAACTTGCTTCTAGGCTGCAGCCCAGCTTAATATCCATGCGGCACCCTGGCACAAACTAGATCCATAAGCAGGTCACCTCGTACATAACGGCTGCATTAAAGATATATTCCCCTTCTTATTTAATTACCAGTCATATCAGTCTCCAGGAGAGGAGGTTGGCGGGGAGCCAGGGTATTTTATTCACAAATCTTTCATTCACTGACTCTTTTCAGCCAATTTTATGGAATCAGTGCAAATTCCTCCGTCTGTCCATGAACTACAGATCAACTCCCTCAGGCACATCTCTGTATACAGACGATATTTACATATATACAGTGTGACATCATTAGAAGTATGACATCATACAAATGGGTGGAGCTTTCTTGGCATGACCAAACAGTGTCATTTTAAAATGTATTTGCATATCTGTCTTCCAGATTTATTTGTTCACACTAAACATGTTTGTGCAAAAAACACAACTTCCCTGAGCTGCGACCAGACAAGCCCCTATGCTCAGTCCTATGATTGATATCAGACTACCTCTGCTTATTATATTAAACTGTATTATACATGGAATTGGCACTGTATTTATCCCGCTGTGTGTTCTGGGTATTATACATGGAATTGGCACTGTATTTATCTGCTGTGTGTTCTGGGTATTATACATGGAATTGACACTGTATTTATCTGCTGTGTGTTCTGGGTATTATACATGGAATTGGCACTGTATTTATCTGCTGTGTGTTCTGGGGTATTATATATGGAATTGGCACTGTATTTATCCCGCTGTGTGTTCTGGGGTATTATACATGGAATTGGCACTGTATTTATCCTACTGTGTGTTCTGGGGTATTATACATGGAATTGGCACTGTATTTATCTGCTGTGTGTTCTGGGGTATTATACATGGAATTGGCGCTGTATTTATCTGCTGTGTGTTCTGGGGTATTATATATGGAATTGGCACTGTATTTATCTGCTGTGTGTTCTGGGGTATTATACATGGAATTGGCACTGTATTTATCCCGCTGTGTGTTCTGGGGTATTATACATGGAATTGGCACTGTATTTATCTGCTGTGTGTTCTGGGGTATTATACATGGAATTGGCACTGTATTTATCTGCTGTGTGTTCTGGGGTATTATACATGGAATTGGCACTGTATTTATCTGCTGTGTGTTCTGGGGTATTATACATGGAATTGGCACTGTATTTATCCTGCTGTGTGTTCTGGGGTATTATACATGGAATTGGCATTGTATTTATCCTGCTGTGTGTTCTGGGGTATTATACATGGAATTGGCACTGTATTTATCCTGCTGTGTGTTCTGGGGTATTATACATGGAATTGGCACTGTATTTATCCCGCTATGTGTTCTGGGGTATTATATATGGAATTGGCACTGTATTTATCTGCTGTGTGTTCTGGGGTATTATATATGGAATTGGCACTGTATTTATCCTGCTGTGTGTTCTGGGGTATTATACATGGAATTGGCACTGTATTTATCCTGCTGTGTGTTCTGGGGTATTATATATGGAATTGGCACTGTATTTATCCCGCTGTGTGTTCTGGGGTATTATATATGGAATTGGCACTGTATTTATCTGCTGTGTGTTCTGGGGTATTATATATGGAATTGGCACTGTATTTATCCTGCTGTGTGTTCTGGGGTATTATACATGGAATTGGCACTGTATTTATCCTGCTGTGTGTTCTGGGGTATTATACATGGAATTGGCACTGTATTTATCTGCTGTGTGTTCTGGGGTATTATACATGGAATTGGCACTGTATTTATCTGCTGTGTGTTCTGGGGTATTATACATGGAATTGGCACTGTATTTATCTGCTGTGTGTTCTGGGGTATAATACATGGAATTGGCACTGTATTTATCTGCTGTGTGTTCTGGGTATTATACATGGAATTGGCCCTGTATTTATCTGCTGTGTGTTCTGGGGTATTATACATGGAATTGGCACTGTATTTATCTGTTGTGTGTTCTGGGGTATTATACATGGAATTGGCACTGTATTTATCTGCTGTGTGTTCTGGGGTATTATACATGGAATTGGCACTGTATTTATCTGCTGTGTGTTCTGGGGTATAATACATGGAATTGGCACTGTATTTATCTGCTGTGTGTTCTGGGGTATTATACATGGAATTGGCTCTGTATTCATCCTGCTGTGTGCTCTTGGGTATTATACATAAAAATGACTCCTGTTAAAATCTGTCACTAGTGTATGTCGCTGATAAATGGAAATTATATAACGCCCGGATCAGGAAAAAGATAAAAAAAACTCCCACTTTGGAATATACACTTATGGCCGAAGCCGGAGAACTGTGTATATTAAATATATTGATATGAAGAGCTTTGCAAATGTCGAGAGCCATGGCCGTGCGGCGGCGGCGAGTGAAGGAGTGCGATCGGAATGAGATCGGACGGGCGACTTTCCATTGTCATAAGTTTCTCTACCAGCGGACACCTTGAAACCTTCTCTGCGCGTGTGAATCATCTCCGCCAATGTTCCACTTGCTCTGGCCGATATAAAAAAAAAAAACAGAGCCGAGATCAAAGAGACGCATTTGGATTTAAAGGCGGAAAGAAAAAAAAAAAAAGGAGTTGCCTGACAAAATCTCTTTAGCTAAGCCAAGTCAATGGGAATTCGGAGAGGTACATTGTGCTTAATGAGGTCTGGAGTGACTTGTAGGATGAGGAGCTGATGTGAGGGACACTGTCAGTTCTGACGCCTCCGGCTCTGATTATTTCTGCAACCAAAACTTTTCTTGCCAAAGAGGCTTCAAAGAAAAAAAAAATTTAAGACGTCGGAAGAAAGGTTTAAATATCAGAGATTGTCTGTGCTCCCCAAAGCTCTGCAGTGCTGAGTAGTGATGGGCAAATAAATTCGGCAGTCGCACGTTTGCAGTGAATAGCGTTGATGCGCGATGGTTTTCACACAAGCAACTTTTCCGATTCAACACTATTCAGACGCACATTGACTTTAATGCCAACATCAAAATTGATGCGGGCGCCAAATTTCCAGTTTCGCTAATTTTTCACGTTTCACGAATTTCGCAGGAAATTCGCCAATTTTTCCGGCAAATCGAAACGTGAGATATTCGCCCATCACTAGTGTTGAGCAGACATGGTTAATTATTCAATTGATCGCCAGGAGGTTGTCGGGGGTTAACTGACCCTAATGTGTGATAGGGAAATTGATTGTAAGCTCCTATGAGACATGGGACTGAGTCGATGATCAAGCATGATAATGCAAAAAGCTGTGTAATATAAAGGATAATACAAGATGAAGTGCTCTAGATACACATATCACATCATTACCTGCAGCATTGGTACAAAGAACTGGCCAATCGAGTGCAGCTATATATATATATATATGTGTGTGTGTATATACAGTATACTGTTTATATATAATATATCAGCACTTACAACTCCAGCAACTAAATGTTCCTGGCTACTGTACATGCCATCAAAAAGGTCATACTCCTCTCCCAAACAAAGGAAACTTTTTTGGGGGGAGGTATATATATATATATATATATATATATATATAATTTATTATTATAATATTAGTATATTTTTATAATATAGTATTGGTGAATTTTAGTGGTACAAGATTAGCGATGGGCGAATTTGTCCCATTTCACGAAACGCAACTTTTGATGAACGCGGAAATTTTGCCACCGGCTTTAAAGTCAATGGGCGTCCGAATAATGTTGATGTGAGACGGTTTTGGCGCAAGCAACTTTGTGTATGGCGAATTTATTCGCCCATCACGATACAAGATGTGTTTCTGATTTCCATTTTTTTTTTTAATTATTACTGTAAATTTAAATGCTATTTCTAACTTCCAATTTTACTTGGTGCCACATATAAAGAACCGGCCTATCTTGTGTTTCTCTATCAATTAATAATAATAATAAAACGCACGGCATTGCTGAATTATTTTCAAACTATTTATCAATAATTAGATTTAAATTTTATTGAATTATTTCAAAACATTTATATTTAAATACTATTTCTGACTTCCATTCAGCCAATTTTACTTGCAAAGAACCGAGTGATCCTCTTTAAAAAAATAAAAATTAAACACATGGCATTGCTAAATTATTTTTCAGTAGTAGTGATGGGCGAATCTGTGCCCATGAATTTGCAAATTTACAGCGAAATTCGCAAAATGGCGAAAAATTCGAGAAACGCATTGAGGTCAATGGGTGTCAAAATAATTTTGATACACGTCAATTTTTATACGCGACACTATTTGTTTTATTATAATGAAGCGTCGGATTTTTCGCCAGTGAGTTGTCGCATTAGTTTCGCTAATTAATTCGGTTGCAGCAAAAAGCGGAAATTTGTCGCAAATACGTCAATAGTCAATAGTTTGCTGCAAAATTCTCAAAACAACGAAAAATTCGGAAATTGGCGAAAAATTCTAGAGACGCGAACAACAATTTTTATACGCGCGACTATTTGGTCCAAATGCATTAAAGTCAATAGGCGTCCGAATCATTTTGACACGCAAAATTTTTATGCATGCTGCAATTTTTCCGCACAACAATTTTTCTCCGTATTTTCCGCAGCGAATTGTTGCAGCAGTTTCGCAAATTAATTTAGTTGCAGCAAAACGTGGAAATTCGACGCAAATTTGTGTCTGGCGAATGTATTCACCCATCACTAGTCAATAGTTTGTCGTGAAATTCTCGAAACAGCGAAAAATTCTCGTAACAGGGAAAAATTTGCGAAAGCGAACAACAATTTTTATATGCACTATTTGGTCCAAATGCATTAAAGTAAATGGGAGTCTAAATCATTTTGACACGCAAAACGCATACTGCAATTTTGCTGCGCGCCAATTTTTTTTTGACGGGCGGATTTTTAACCAGCGAATTGACGCAGCAGTTTTGAATTCATTTGGTTGCGGCAAAACTCGGAAATTCCCCGCAAATTTGTGTTTGCCGAATTTATTTTCCTATCACTAGTCAATAGTTATATTTAAATTATATTTAATTATTTTCAAATATTTCTATTTACCTGCTATTTCTGACTTCCATTCAGCCACTTTTACTTAGTTTCATATATAAAGAACCTGCTTATCGACTGCTTTTCTATAAATAAATAATAATAAAGCGCACGGCATTGCTGAAGTTGTTTCAAATTATTTGTCAGTAATTACATTTAAATTATATTTAGTTATTTTAAAATATTTATTTCGAATTTATTTCTATTTCTATCGCTATCTGCCAATTTTTCTTGGTGCCACATATAATAAACTGGTCCGTCGAGTGTATCTACATAAATAAAATGACAATAAATAAAACAGTAACAGACGGTTTTGCTAAGTTATTTGCAAATCGGTGATTTCTACTTTTCAATAATTACATTTAAATTGCGAATATCCCTTCAGCCAGTTTTATTTAGTGCCACCTAGAAACGACTGGCCTATCGAGTGCAGCTATATAACTGAATAGATGATAATAAATAAAGCTCAATTATTTTAATTCTTTTTCAGTAATTAGTGATGGGCGAATAAATTCACCAGGCACAAATTCCTTTGTTTCGCCGCCGGTGATTAAATTTGCGAAACTCTTACTATTACTCTTACTATTACTATAATTGACGCTGGCGTAAATTTTCGAGTTTCGCAAATTTTTCGCCATTTCGCCAATTTCGTGGGAAATCTGCAAATTTTTCAGTGAAGCGAAAAGGGAAGAAATTCGCCCATCACTAGTAATTATTTTTCCATTCCGTTTCTAATTTCTGTTTAGCCTCCCCACCCCCGCCAAAAAAAAATAACTCAAAAACGCCAAAGAATTCGTGGCGATGTAAACATAGGAGGAACAGAACGAGCGTTTCTGAGGTTTTAGTCAAAGTGAAATATTTTACTTGGGGAAATTGATTCATTTTCTACACTACTTAACCCAAGCCAGACCTTTGCTGAGAGTTATTTTAGGAGAGCGCTGAAAACCCCGCCCGGGTCCTTTGTTTCCTGCTCATTTATTGAAATTCAATAGGTTATACTAACTTCTCTTTATTAACGTTTTTCTTACCGGAGGGAAATTAAAAATAAAAATGATATTTAAAGGGGAGGGGGAGCAAGTAGAAAAGTAGAGCAAGGTGTTAAAGATACAAATTGATGTCACAATGGGGCTTGTGCAACTGCCAGTTAAATGATGGCCCTGGTACATGTTTGACCTTTTCTGGGTACCGTAACCCCCTCCCCTCTCCTCGTGTCTCACCCACATACTCACTCGCTTCCACCTTGAAACTTTTCATGGAAACTTTAATATCTCCGAGGCTCAGGCAGGAAACAAGTAACTTCTTTAAAAAAAATCTTTACTTTTTATTAAGGGTTTGTTGTAAAGCCTGTCTGACAAACTGGGCAGACTCTCCCACTAAAGTAAATGTAAGTAGGACGTCGTGTAGAGTCTGATCCATATCAGTGTTGTAAAGCCAATCCATCAGCTGAGCAGGCTCAGTACACTAACCCCCTCACAGAAAATTACTTTGAATAAAAATATATTAAAACCTTTCCTTAGTCATATGAGTGTTGGGCAGACTCACTTAGATTTTACTCCAAAAAAGGTGCCTAAAAAGGCATATTCTTATTTAAAGGGGTGGTTTGCTTTTAAAATAAGTGTTAGTATGATGTAGAGACAGTTTGAAATTAGGGGTTTTTTTGTAGCTTTTTATTCAGCAGCGCTCCAGTTTGTAATTTCAGCCATCTGGTTGCTGGGGTTCAAATTCCCCTAGCAACCATGCATTGATTTGAATAATTGATCTTTCTTCTATTTATCTATCTATCTTTTTTCTATTCATCTTTTCTTCTATCTATCTATCTATTGATCTTTCTTTTTCCTTCTATCTAGATTTTTAAATCTATTTATTGTCTATCGATCTTTCCATCTATCTATTTATCACATATATATATATATATATCTATGTATCGTCTATCAATCTTTGATCTATCAACTATCTATCAATCTAATATATTAATTTATATCTATCTAACGTCTCTATCTATCTATCTATTGAATATATCAGCTATCTGTCTATCGATCTTTCTTTAATTTATCATATATTTATCTTCTATCTATCTATCTATCTATCTATCTATCTATCTATCTATCTATCTATCATCTCTCTCTCTCTCTCTCTCTCTCTCTCTCTCTCTCTCTCTCTCTCTCTATCTATCTATCTATCTATCTATCTATCTATCTATTATATCTATCTATCTATCTATCTATCTATCTATCTATCATCTATCTATCTATCTATCTATCTATCATCTCTCTCTCTCTCTCTCTCTCTCTCTCTCTCTCTCTCTCTCTCTCTCTCTCTCTCTCTCTCTATCTATCTATCTATCATCTATCTATCTATCTATCTATCTATCATCTATCTATCTATCTATCTATCTATCATCTATCTATCATCTATCTATCTATCTATCTATCTATCATCTATCTATCATCTATCTCTCTATCTATCTATCATCTATCTATCTATCTATCATCTATCTATCTATCTATCTATCTATCTATCATCTATCTATCTATCTATCTATCTATCTATCTATCTATCTATCTATCATCTATCTATCTATCTATCTATCTATCTATCTATCTATCTATTTATCTATCATCTATCTATCTATCTATCTATCATCTATCTTATCTATCTATATCTATCTATCTATCTATCTATCTATCTATCTATCTATCTATCTATCTATCTATCTATCTATCTATCTATCTATCTATCTATCTATCTATCTAATCTATCTATCTATCTATCTATCTATCTATCTATCTATATCTATCTATCTATCTATCTATCTATCTATCTATCTATCTATCTATCTATCTATCTATCTATCTATCTATCTATCTATCTATCTATCTATCTATCATCTAATCTATCTATCTATCTATCTCTATCTATCTATCTCTATCATGTCTCTCTATCTTTCTCTCTCTTCTCTATCTCTATCTGTCTCTCTCTCTCTCTCTGTCTCTCTCTCTTCTCTCTCTCTCTCTCTCTCTCTCTCTATCTGTCTATCATGTCTCTCTCTCTCTCTATCTGTCTATCATGTCTCTCTCTCTCTCTCTCTCTCTCTCTCTCTCTCTCTCTATCTGTCTATCATGTCTCTCTCTCTCTCTCTCTCTCTCTCTCTCTCTCTCTCTCTCTCTCTCTCTCTCTCTCTCTCTCTCTCTCTCTCTCTCTCTGTCTGTCTGTCTATCATGTCTCTCTCTCTCCTGTACTCAGCAGAGCAAGTGTTTCTGGCCCTTCGGGGCCGGACAGGTCATTATGTATCATCTGTGTCTATAGAATCCATAGGGGAAGGTTCCAATAAAAGTTGAGCTGAGACATTACCATAGAAATAGGTTGCCTGCAGCTGCTCCTCTCCTGATATATTAACTGGACTGGGATTCCAGGAAATCCATTGGCCGCACACGAGAGAAAAAAGTTCTGAGCTGCAGACCGATTGTTGCCGGCCTTTTATTAATAACCCTATCACTTACACGGGTCCACTTGCATCTCTGTTGCTGCGGGACTGAGCGTGTGCAGCTTGTGTCTACTCCGAGGAAGAGGATGGTGTTGTCTGATCTGTCTGATATTAACCATGTCACTGCTGCAGCCGAGTATCCCTCATAACATGCCAACGTGACTGTGGGATAGCAGGTATAGTAGGAGAGATGGTGTCTATAGTAACAGTGGATAATAGTCTCTGGGAAGGGAGTGTGACTGTGGGATAGCAGGTATAGTAGGGAGAGATGGTGTCTATAGTAACAGTGGATAATAGTCTCTGGGAAGGGAGTGTGACTGTGGGATAGCAGGTATAGTAGGGAGAGATGGTGTCTATAGTAACAGTGGATAATAGTCACTGGGAAGGGAGTGTGACTGTGGATAGCAGGTATAGTAGGGAGAGATGGTGCCTATAGTAACAGTGGATAATAGTCTCTGGGAAGGGAGTGTGACTGTGGGATAGCAGGTATAGTAGGGAGAGATGGTGTCTATAGTAACAGTGGATAATAGTCTCTGGGAAGGGAGTGTGACTGTGGGATAGCAGGTATAGTAGGGAGAGATGGTGTCTATAGTAACAGTGGATAATAGTCTCTGGGAAGGGAGTGTAACTGTGGGATAGCAGGTATAGTAGGGAGAGATGGTGACAGTAATATTGTGTATCAGTATTTCTCTACTTCCATTCCTCAGGACTCTGTTGGGGATGCTATCAGTTGTAAATAAGAGCCCTGCATATTTCCAGTTCATTTATGATAGGGACAGTTTCCCAAGGGTCGGAGTAAATCTTCTATTGAATTAGCACATGGAGCCTCTGGGGACAGACCCGGCACTGATGACTCAGGGAAGGGGTTGATAAATGTTAACTGAACACTTTCGCAGAATGCTGATTTGCTCTTTGTAAATCGCCTGCACACCTGCACTAGGAGAAAAGATGCCGAGCAGCCGGGATTTCTCTTCTATTCCTGTTCATGGTGACTTGCCAAAATTTTGCAATAGCGGACAAAGCATTCAGGGTAACCCCTTCACCACAAGGTGACCGAGCAGCCATGACAGTTAGAGCATGATAAAGAAAGCAACGCCCTTGTATTATGGAAAACAAACTCATCCACCTGTTGTAAACTACAACTCCCAGCATCCTCAGCTAGCGGCAGTTTTAACAGCGGACTACCTACTAGATTTGTTTGTCTTCTAAAACAACCAATACAAAGGCACAAGGCTGCAGGCTGAGCTCTGAGTATCACTCATGTATTATAAGGGATAATGTACCCCCTACTGTAAATGATAAGGATATTAGAAGTCACTGAGGGGTTGTTCTGTGACCATATAAAGGCACAAGGCTGCAGGCTGAGTTATACAGGGAACTCTGAGTATCACTCATGTATTATAAGGGATAATGTACCCCCTACTGTAAATGATAAGGATATTAGAAGTCACTGAGGGGTTGTTCTATGACCATATAAAGGCACAAGGCTGCAGGCTGAATTATACAGGGAACTCTGAGTATCACTCATGTATTATAAGGGATAATGTACCCCCTACTGTAAATGATAAGGATATTAGAAGTCACTGAGGGGTTGTTCTGTGACCATATAAAGGCACAAGGCTGCAGGCTGAGTTATACAGGGAACTCTGAGTATCACTCATGTATTATAAGGGATAATGTACCCCCTACTGTAAATGATAAGGATATTAGAAGTCACTGAGGGGTTGTTCTGTGACCATATAAAGACACAAGGCTGCAGGCTGAGTTATACAGGGAACTCTGAGTATCACTCATGTATTATAAGGGATAATGTACCCCCTACTGTAAATGATAAGGATATTAGAAGTCACTGAGGGGTTGTTCTGTGACCATATAAAGGCACAAGGCTGCAGGCTGAGTTATACAGGGAACTCTGAGTATCACTCATGTATTATAAGGGATAATGTACCCCCTACTGTAAATGATAAGGATATTAGAAGTCACTGAGGGGTTGTTCTGTGACCATATAAAGACACAAGGCTGCAGGCTGAGTTATACGGGGAACTCTGAGTATCACTCATGTATTATAAGGGATTATGTACCCCCTACTGTAAATGATAAGGATATTAGAAGTCACTGGGGGTTGCTCAGGGATAATATAAAGGCACAAGGCTAATAATACACAACTATTAGTCATATGAAATAAGTCATGTCACTAATCGCTGTCCCTGCTGTGTCACCTTTACCAATTGTATCAGTAGAAATAAGCAGATGTTGCTGAACTACAATTCTCTTGAATCCCAGCGGAGGTGACGCAGGAGGAGGAGCTGAGAGTGAGAGCAGGGAGTCAGGCTGGTGGGAGGGAGGTTTAATTAGGAGACTTAATCACATGACAGTGCCCCTCCCGCTGCTTCGCTTACATTAATGATGCGGAAAGTAGGGCACAAACTGCAGGGAGTTACTCTCACTCCCCTCCCGGGGGCCCGGCTATATTTGGCTGGAGACGCTCATAGGAAAGTGCAGCCTCATTCTCTCCAGTCCAGGAGCTTAATCACCAGCCCCTCGCTGTGTGCAACTGTAACTCTCTCACTGCTGTAGCGCCTGCACTGATACATATCAATTGTCTGACACGGGGTTAATACAGTCTGTTGTGAATGGGTATGTGAGTGTAACTCTTTCTGTTCCACTAAGGTTTCTGGGACTAAAAACTTCTATTTTAATTAATAAATCCATATTGGGGAACTACTACTCCCATAATCCTGGGAAAGACTGAAACATTACAAAACCATAAGAGACTGAATAGGTGTCACTGGCCAGGCACCCTTACTATTCCCACTGTACTACTGACACAGCACCCTTCCCTTGCCTTACTATTCCCACTGTACTACTGACACAGCACCCTTCCCTTGCCTTACTATTCCCACTGTACTACTGACACAGCACCCTTCCCTTGCCTTACTATTCCCACTGTAATACTGACACAGCACCCTCCCCTGCCTTACTATTACCACTGTAATACTGACACAGCACCCTTCCCTTGCCTTACTATTCCCACTGTACTACTGACACAGCACCCTTCCCTTGCCTTACTATTCCCACTGTAATACTGACAGCACCCTTCCCTTGCCTTACTATTCCCACTGTACTACTGACACAGCACCCTTCCCCTGCCTTACTATTCCCACTGTAATACTGACACAGCACCCTTCCCCTGCCTTACTATTCCCACTGCAATACTGACACAGCACCCTTCCCCTGCCTTACTATTCCCACTGTAATACTGACACAGCACCCTTCCCTGCCTTACTATTCCCACTGCAATACTGACACAGCACCCTTCCCTTGCCTTACTATTCCCACTGTAATACTGACACAGCACCCTTCCCTTGCCTTACTATTCTCACTGTAATACTGACACAGCACCCTTCCCTTGCCTTACTATTCCCACTGTAATACTGACACAGCACCCTTCCCTTGCCTTACTATTCCCACTGTAATACTGACACAGCACCCTTCCCTTGCCTTACTATTCCCACTGTACTACTGACACAGCACCCTTCCCTTGCCTTACTATTCCCACTGTAATACTGACAGCACCCTTCCCTTGCCTTACTATTCCCACTGTAATACTGACAGCACCCTTCCCCTGCCTTACTATTCCCACTGTAATACTGACACAGCACCCTTCCCCTGTCTTACTATTCCCACTGTAATACTGACACAGCACCCTTCCCCTGCCTTACTATTCCCACTGTAATACTGACACAGCACCCTTCCCTTGCCTTACTATTCCCACTGTAATACTGACACAGCACCCTTCCCTTGCCTTACTATTCCCACTGTACTACTGACACAGCACCCTTCCCTTGCCTTACTATTCCCACTGTACTACTGACACAGCACCCTTCCCTTGCCTTACTATTCCCACTGTAATACTGACACAGCACCCTTCCCTTGCCTTACTATTACCACTGCAATACTGACACAGCACCCTTCCCTTGCCTTACTATTCCCACTGTAATACTGACAGCACCCTTCCCTTGCCTTACTATTCCCACTGTAGAACTGACATAGCAGCAGATCCAGCAGATAGAGAGTCCAACAATTTTTGTCTGAATGAACGTTCGGAATCTTGTATCCAGGCAACAGATCTCCTGTGTATTACCTGCCCCTGTATCCCATGGAGCGAGCAGCAATATGTTGCACAAGGACACACCTCTGTCTTTCTATTTGCTTCCACCAATCCACAACCTGCAAGGCAATGGTCATGCTGCAGTCTCCACTGAATTCAAAGCAGCCATGCATACAACGTCACATCTGAAGTGCAAGGATATTGGCTTCATACAATACAGGGATAGAGTGGCCCCTATAGCTAATCACGAGGGTCAGTTTTAGTCACTGCTCAAGTCAGTGTAATTAAAGTTCATTTTTAACATCTCATTTATTAATGAGTGTTTTTTTTTATAGCTAGAAACTGCCATAGTTATTTCCTTCAACAGTATAAGCAGTTGTCTGAACTAGAACAACTCTCAGGGGTGCAAATGTCAAGCAGTGTGTGGGAGTCGGGATTTGAACCTTCAAATGGCAGCATACAGGGGGAGGGGCCAGGAGTCTGTAACTCAAACAGTGTGTTGAGCTAATACAGGGATGGCAGTTTATAGGGGGAGGGGCCAGTAGTCTGTTACTCAAGCAGTGGGTTGAGCCAATAAATTAATGGCAGCTTATAGGGGGAGGGGCCAGTAGTCCGTTACTCAAGCAGTGGGATGGGCTAATAAAGGGCGGCTTATAGAGGTGGGACAGGGAGTGTTATTCAAGCAGTGGGTTGGGTTTGTACATACTGATGGCAGCTTATAGGGGGAGAACTAAGGAGTCTGTAACTGAAGCAGTGGGTGGGTCTAGAACCATCTGATGTCAGTTTAGAGGGGGAGGGACTTGGAGCCTATTGCTCATGCAGTGGGTTGGGCTAGAATTATAATGGCAGCCTACAGGTAAGGGATAAAGCAGGAGGCCACTGATAATGTACATATACTAAAGCATGGGGGGAAAATATAAATCATTTTAAGTCTTTTTTCCATCAGGTTTTGAAAAGAAAATTGTAGCTTAAATGTGCCCTTTAATAAGCATTTTCACACCAAGGCATCGACGGTATCAGTAGCAATTGCCTCATTTCCCTCTAATTACCCCAGGGAAGCCTCGGCTTGGGGCAGATTTGGTTAAGTAAAGGGCTTTTATCTAGTAACCCCACGAGTGCTGGGCTGGCTGCCAGTTCCACATCTATGGCTGGAATACAATGGGTTACTCTGGAGCCGAGAGCAAGTGCCGCCCCACTGGGCAGAGACAGACAAAGGCAGCGACAGCATCACCCAGTGCCACCCTTATCATTCAGCCGCCCAGAATATTACTATTCCAGGGCAAGGAAAGGGTTACACTGATCGTCTGGAAGTCTGGATCCATTGCTTCCAAATTTTGTGTGTCCCCCCCATTGTCTGTGCCTAATTCATTGCATGCGCCTCCCCCGCCGCTCTATTTACAACAAGGGAAGATGCCAATGAATCAGGGAGGGGGGTGCCGAGGTGAAGCCGTAATTGAACTGTTCCTCTGATACAGAGTCTGAAGCCGCAATTGTTTACCAGCGGCAAATTAAGGTGCAAGTAATTGGTCAGCTGTTGGCGGAGATATCACGGCGCCCAATTGGATGATAAAGAGCCCCGAAACAAAAGCAATTCGTTGCTGCACTATCTACGGCTTAATTTTTGTGATTAATGTTACGGCTGCCGCTGCACGGCCCGAGCTTATTGGGTATAAATCCTCAGCCTCTTTTAAAAGGTCCCTGTGCACATTACAAGTGGAGCTGCCCACGAGCCGGCCACATTTCTGCATATCCCCCGTATTTATCATTAGCATGTGGGGCTGTCCCTCTGATAAATAACTTTTACTGCTGCATAGTCAGCTCAATGCTAAGATCATTTGCGATTGGTCTTCAGTTTTTATTCTTACGCGGCTTTTGCAGTATTGAAGTTTTTTTGTTTTGTTCTGCAGCTCTCTGGCTGTTAGGGGGTTAAGTATCCTAGCAACCGAGGAGCAGCTCCGAAATCCAATTGGAAGATGAGTGGAACAGGGTCTGAAAAAGAAAGCTGGCTAACCTCAGTTGCTCCCTGGAATTGCAGCCCATGCATTTTCAGGTTCAACAATGACATATACATGCACCAATAATATTGCTAAGTGCAGTTCAACTGGAACAGTCCCATATGTTTGCTCATAATCTGTACAAAGAGATCCCATAAAACTATGGAAGCATGGGCATTCCCCTTGGAAATAAAAATCGATGACAGCACAGATATGCTCCAAGGGACTGTTCCTGCTGAATTGTGCTTAGTACAGGGAATACCTATGCTGCCATAGTTTTATGGGATCTCTCTGTACAGACTATGAGCAAACTTAGGGGGCTGTTCCTGCTGAATTGTGCTTAGTACAGGGAATACCTATGCTGCCATAGTTTTATGGGATCTCTCTGTACAGACTATGAGCAAACTTAGGGGACTGTTCCTGCTGAATTGTGCTTAGTACAGGGGAATACCTATGCTGCCATAGTTTTATGGGATCTCTCTGTACAGACTATGAGCAAACTTAGGGACTGTTCCTGCTGAATTGTGCTTAGTACAGGGAATACCTATGCTGCCATAGTTTTATGGGATCTCTCTGTACAGACTATGAGCAAACTTAGGGGACTGTTCCTGCTGAATTGTGCTTAGTACAGGGAATACCTATGCTGCCATAGTTTTATGGGATCTCTCTGTACAGACTATGAGCAAAACTTAGGGGACTGTTCCTGCTGAATTGTGCTTAGTACAGGGGATACCTATGCTGCCATAGTTTTATGGGATCTCTCTGTACAGACTATGAGCAAACTTAGGGGACTGTTCCTGCTGAATTGTGCTTAGTACAGGGAATACCTATGCTGCCATAGTTTTATGGGATCTCTCTGTACAGACTATGAGCAAACTTAGGGGACTGTTCCTGCTGAATTGTGCTTAGTACAGGGGAATACCTATGCTGCCATAGTTTTATGGGATCTCTCTGTACAGACTATGAGCAAACTTAGGGGACTGTTCCTGCTGAATTGTGCTTAGTACAGGGAATACCTATGCTGCCATAGTTTTATGGGATCTCTCTGTACAGACTATGAGCAAACTTAGGGGACTGTTCCTGCTGAATTGTGCTTAGTACAGGGGATACCTATGCTGCCATAGTTTTTATGGGATCTCTCTGTACAGACTATGAGCAAACTTAGGGGACTGTTCCTGCTGAATTGTGCTTAGTACAGGGAATACCTATGCTGCCATAGTTTATGGGATCTCTCTGTACAGACTATGAGCAAACTTAGGGGACTGTTCCTGCTGAATTGTGCTTAGTACAGGGAATACCTATGCTGCCATAGTTTTATGGGATCTCTCTGTACAGACTATGAGCAAACTTAGGGGGCTGTTCCTGCTGAATTGTGCTTAGTACAGGGAATACCTATGCTGCCATAGTTTTATGGGATCTCTCTGTACAGACTATGAGCAAACTTAGGGGGCTGTTCCTGCTGAATTGTGCTTAGTACAGGGAATACCTATGCTGCCATAGTTTTATGGGATCTCTCTGTACAGACTATGAGCAAACTTAGGGGACTGTTCCTGCTGAATTGTGCTTAGTACAGGGGAATACCTATGCTGCCATAGTTTTATGGGATCTCTCTGTACAGACTATGAGCAAACTTAGGGGACTGTTCCTGCTGAATTGTGCTTAGTACAGGGGAATACCTATGCTGCCATAGTTTTATGGGATCTCTCTGTACAGACTATGAGCAAACTTAGGGGACTGTTCCTGCTGAATTGTGCTTAGTACAGGGGAATACCTATGCTGCCATAGTTTTATGGGATCTCTCTGTACAGACTATGAGCAAACTTAGGGGACTGTTCCTGCTGAATTGTGCTTAGTACAGGGGATACCTATGCTGCCATAGTTTTATGGGATCTCTCTGTACAGACTATGAGCAAACTTAGGGACTGTTCCTGCTGAATTGTGCTTAGTACAGGGAATACCTATGCTGCCATAGTTTTATGGGATCTCTCTGTACAGACTATGAGCAAACTTAGGGGACTGTTCCTGCTGAATTGTGCTTAGTACAGGGGAATACCTATGCTGCCATAGTTTTATGGGATCTCTCTGTACAGACTATGAGCAAACTTAGGGGACTGTTCCTGCTGAATTGTGCTTAGTACAGGGGATACCTATGCTGCCATAGTTTTATGGGATCTCTCTGTACAGACTATGAGCAAACTTAGGGACTGTTCCTGCTGAATTGTGCTTAGTACAGGGGAATACCTATGCTGACATAGTTTTATGGGATCTCTCTGTACAGACTATGAGCAAAGTTAGGGGACAGTTCCGGCTGAATTGTGCTTAGTACAGGGAATACCTATACTGCCATAGTTTTATGGGATCTCTCTGTACAGACTATGAGCAAACTTAGGGACTGTTCCTGCTGAATTGAATTTAGTATAGGGAGATATACTGTAAATCTTGTGTTTCAGAGTATTTTGCCATTTGCTGTCCTGAGAGTCAGAAGTCTTGGGTCAAACAACCCTCTGGGGCTGGTGCTGGAGCTAAGAAAGTCTTACAATAGATCAAGCTGAGGTCAGGCAGAGGTTCTGGAGTATTGGTATCGATCCGATCAGCTTTCTAGCTGTGAGTGTGAAAGGCTACAATGAATCCATTACATTTCCCCCAGGCGAGTGCTCGGGAACGTGGGCCAGGGCTCCGAAATTTTAGAAAAACTATTCACGCCAAGTCTTCTGGGAGCGTCATCGACCCGATCTTCATACCTCGTCTCTGACCTTCTAAGTGCTTTTTATTTCACTACATTCATAAGAAATCAACTGCTTAACTCCCGCATATCAATGTGTAGCCTATACCAAGAACTACAGCTCCCAGAATTCATAGTCAGTAGTCACCCAAACTACTGCTTTAAGCTCTGACTTACACACCCAAGTGCGTCTATTAGCCATTGGCTTTTTTTTATCGTGGCCCTATCATCTAATGTGGGCTCATAATTAGGGCCCCCTAAAGGGACAGGGACCCTGCTAATTAAAGGGGTGTTTCACCTTTAAGTTTACTTTTCGTATGTTATAGAATGGTTAATTCTATGCAACTTTTCAATTGGTCTTCATTTTTACTTTTTTATAGTTTTTGAATTGTTTTCCTTTTTCTTCTGACTCTTTCCAACTTCCAAGCGGGGGTCACCGACCCCATCTAAAAAAACAAATGCTCTGTAAGGCTACAAATGTATTGTTATTGCTACTTTTTATTACTCATCTTTCTATTCAGGCCTCTCCTATTCATATTCCAGTCTGTTATTCATATCAATGCATGGTTGCTAGGGGAATTTGGACCCTAGCAACCAGACGGCTGAACTTGCACACTGGAGAGCTGCTGAATAAAAAGCCAAATAACTCAAAAACCACAAATAATAAAAAATGAAAACCAATTGCAAATTGTCTCAGAATATCCCTCTCTACGTCATAGTAAAAGTTCATTTAAATGTGAACAACTCCTTTCAGTAGTATTGGGGCCCCGTGATTACTGATGGCTTAGGCCTAGGGGACCCCACAACTTGACTGATGAGATTCCTACCTTCTGTGCTGGCCTATGGGTAAGGCCCTCTGAGCACGAAATGCGTGAGGCTTGTCTTTAATTATCCTCGTATCAAGGTGCCAATGGAGCTTACACTCTAATTGCTGTTTGAGATACTCATACAATGCTCTGTACATGACATATACACATTTAACACCCACACATATAGATATTTGTTAATTACAGTTGTTGTTAATGAATCCCAGGCTCATATCACTGGCTGCTCGTCTTGCCTCGGAGCTGTAGACCTCTTCTCTGCGCGATGCCAAGTTTTTAATCCCGTGGGATATTTGTACAGTTGGAGTGTATTGTAATGCAAAAAGAAAAGGGAAAAAAAAGGAAGGGAAAAAAAAAAATCTCCCGTATGCTTCTTCTCAAGCGTGGCGCTGCCTCGTTCCCTCGCTGCACATGCCAATGTACCCGGCTCCCCATGGAAATTAAATTGTCCTATATTTTAAAATTAAAAGAGACTTTAATTCCTCCAAACTATAGCCGCCGTATCCAAGCCCAGTCTCGCCACTCATTGTCGGACTATAACTCCCAGCAGCCTCAGCACAGTTATTTATACTTACGGTCTGGGTTCTGTTTGGTTTGGGCGGTGACTTTGTTTCTGCCAATGTAGCCCAGATAAAATGGGGTGCTAAATATTCTAGTGATTCGGGGCCCAACCTCTTTTGACTGACACTGCAGTGTCTGCCCTTTATGATTGGCCTCCTTAATGAGTTGGGGCTCCTGGGATATAGATTTTTGTGTGCCCAGAACATTCCTTCTCTGTATATTTGTATTTATACATATGGGAGGAGGGAGGTGCCATATTGATTCCCTTAGACAGTACAGTATGAGGGTATAGCTTATTGTGTGCCCAGAACATTCCTTCTCTGTATATTTGTATTTATACATATGGGAGGAGGAGGTGCCATATTGATTCCCTTAGACAGTACAGTATGAGGGTATAGCTTATTGTGTGCCCAGAACATTCCTTCTCTGTATATTTGTATTTATACATATGGGAGGAGGAGGTGCCATATTGATTCCCTTAGACAGTACAGTATGAGGGTATAGCTTATTGTGTGCCCAGAACATTCCTTCTCTGTATATTTGTATTTATACATATGGGAGGAGGAGGTGCCATATTGATTCCCTTAGACAGTACAGTATGAGGGTATAGCTTATTGTGTGCCCAGAACATTCCTTCTCTGTATATTTGTATTATACATATGGGAGGAGGTGCCATATTGATTCCCTTAGACAGTACAGTATGAGGGTATAGCTTATTGTGTGCCCAGAACATTCCTTCTCTGTATATTTGTATCTATACATATGGGAGGAGGAGGTGCCATATTAATTCCCTTAGACAGTACAGTATGAGGGTATAGCTTATTGTGTGCCCAGAACATTCCTTCTCTGTATATTTGTATTTATACATATGGGAGGAGGAGGTGCCATATTGATTCCCTTAGACAGTACAGTATGAGGGTATAGCTTATTGTGTGCCCAGAACATTCCTTCTCTGTATATTTGTATTTATACATATGGGAAGGAGGTGCCATGTTGATTCCCTTAGTACATATATCTATGTTATATTTCTTTAGATCTTTGTGCTGTATGCGCTGCACATGGTTGGGACCCTATAGAGGAATCAATATGGCGACTGCGTTTCCTCGCAACCTCCCTTCCTTGGCAAGTGGTTGGGAGGTGAGACCCCGGGACGCTGCCGTTAGTAGAAAGGAGACATTTCCCCACTGTTAATGTTTATTAATCTCCCCGGGATCCCCTCGCTCGACGATGTCATTTCATCTTATCTGACGTGTAATCATGTTCGGATATTATCCCATTTGACATATCGTCCCCCCGTGCTGCGTTTCGCTTCTCAGCGTATTTATCAGATGCCTTAAATAAGCCACTAATTGACAAATCCGCCCCATAGAATAACAGCGGGCGCTGACACATTCAGCCAATCTCACCATCAGTTTCCTTTACGGATTGCTCAGCGTTTCCCCTTTATTCCGATCTTTTCCCCTCTCGGTGCAGAGCGTGAGGCCCCGTGAGTTATAGGGCTGTACCCCCAGTTTGGGATTTATATACCCCCCGGGGCACCATGGAGAGGGGCAGGTGGGAATTCAATCAGGGGACCTGTAGCAATAGGGGGGCTGGACAGAAGCAGCATCTGATTTGTTGGATGAAATGGGTGGAGCCTGATGAATCAGGGCGTGGTCAAAAGAAAAACAGTATAGACGGTAGCCCTACCTGGATCTATCCTAGTTATGCCCATGTGTTTTTTTTATGGGCAGCACCACCGTCACGGTGGTACAGGGGGGGATGTCAGTTTAAGGCTATATTGAGGGCAGGGTTGGACTGGACCATTGGGGGCCCACTGGGTTCAAAACTTCTGGAGCTCCCCGCATGCACCAACCCCGGCGCGCATATAGTTTTTTTAAGGGTTCAGCCAATCGGGAGCATGTCTGGGCCGACCCATTAGGACAGTGACCCATTAGGACAGTGGCCCACCGGGTTTTTTCCCGGTGTCCCACCAGCCCAGTCTGACCCTGAGTGAGGGTGGGGCTTGTGGGCTGGGTCTTATTTTATTGTAATTGGGGCATGCACTAGAATTCTTTTTTACATTGGGTCTCATTCTACTTGTTGGTAAGACCCAGGTGGTCCCAGCTGACTGGTGGGTTAATCATTGGGCCGCCGGGGGGGGGATTACTGCTCACTTAGTAGTTTGGGGCCCCATGATTACTGATGGCGGCTTTGCTTCTTGGGGTCAGAAGGTAAAAAAGGAGGAACTCTCTCTTTGCCCCCCTTTCTCATGCAGGGGGTCCATACCCCAATACTGTACGACAAGAGCAGTAAATTAGAGGCAGAAAACCTCCTGTCTCTGCTGCAGCCTGACTCTAAACTAGGGATGCACTGAATCCAGGAATCGGTTCGGGACTCAGCCTTTTTCAGCAGAATTTGGATTCGGCCGAATCTTTCTGCCCGGCCAAACCGAATCAGAATCCTAATTTATAAATGCAAATTAAGGGCGAAGAGGGAAATCGCATGGACAAGGAAGTAAAAAATGTTTTCCCCTTCCCACCCATAATTTGCATATGCAAATTAGGATTTGGATTTGGTTCGGTATTCTGAATCTTTTGCGAAGGATTCGGGGGTTCGGCCGAATCCGAAAAAGTGGATTCTGTGCATCCTTACTGTAAACTCCACCCACTTACCTCTCTGATAAGGTCTCACTCATTAAAGGAAATTGATTAATCTCCTCTGCCATTAACATCTTCTCCCGGGTCACATCATTGGGATCATTTGTCATAGGGAAGAGAGACACCAATAAACTCTCTCAGCGGCCCAATGAAATCAGTCTCCTCGGCTCTGGTTCTGGGGCAAATTGTTCTGTTCCGATTGTCTGTTTTTTTTTTTTGGCTGGGAGATAAAATAATCATCAAAGTGATTGCCCATGTCGGCAGGCAAGCGCCGTATTAGGGACGTTAAAAGTAATGAATGGTGTAACATCCGTGTTTTAGCATTAAAAAAGCTTTTTTTTGTGTTTTGAGGCCGAAATGTTTAAAGGGAAACTGACTCTCTAAACACTTTCCTCTTGTCTCTATATATTAGGTACCTATCTAGTGTTACCAATCCCTATTTCTGTAGGGAAATGAGAGAGAGCAGACAGTAACCCTTCCAACACTTTCCTCTTGTCTCTATATATTAGGTACCTATCTAGTGCTACCAATCCCTATTTCTGTAGGGAAATGAGAGAGAGCAGACAGTAACCATTCCAACACTTTCCTCTTGTCTCTATATATTAGGTACCTATCTAGTGCTACCAATCCCTATTTCTGTAGGGAAATGAGAGAGAGCAGACAGTAACCCTTCCAACACTTTCCTCTTGTCTCTATATATTAGGTACCTATCTAGTGTTACCAATCCCTATTTCTGTAGGGAAATGAGAGGGAGCAGACAGTAACCCTTCCAACACTTTCCTCTTGTCTCTGTTCTTCCTGGATACAAGGTGTCTAGGAAGGTCCACATTTAAAGGCATAGTGACCTGGGAAATGGAAAATACCATATGAGCAGGGATGGATCACTGTTCCCCCTGCCTGGCACTACACACTGAGCCCCACTGGACGGTTATTATCGCCTCTTTGCGTGTTATCACCCAGATGAAGATACTCTTCCCTCCCGCTCCATCCCATGTAAATCCTTTGATTTCTTTTTAATGATGCTTTCAGAGCGCGGCTTGGAACGGCGTCCCAACAACCCATTATCATAACAGCTAAACGGCTCGGCCACAAAAATCCGGGGATATTGGATTATTTGTATTGCCGTTTTTAGTGCCATTTTGAGGAAATTTGCCGCCGCCTTGTATAATATTTGTACACCTCGCCGTATATTGTTTTATTTGCACATTTAGCAGAGCAATTACTCGTCTTTCTCCAGCGCTTTCCTATTGGCCGGCAGTCATGCTAATGTCCCCCGACCGTAACCCCCTCTACAGTGGTTTTATTTTGCAGCAATAATGCAGTTAATCCCCCTGAAACGGCGAATATGGATTTGGTTATGAACCATACAGACACCTATCTGTGATGGGCTTTGTGGGAAATTAGTTTTCTGCTGCAAAAAGATCAATATTCAGATATACTGCATTGTGGGCCAGCGGAGAGCCGCGACAGGGGAGTCATTAACCTTTTCCATGCTGGAAGAGTTGGAAGTGCTCACGGGCATCTATAATATTATAAATAAGAAGAAACACCTTTTAAAGGGCCACCCCAGCCATACGAACCCTCCCTAAAACCCCAGTTCGAACTCCTAAAATAGGGACCGCTGATTTAAAAACAAAGCCTCCAGAGGGATATATCCCTACCCGGTACTGTGCTTTTTGTAACAAAAGTTGGAAACCCTCGGAAAAAAAAACTACTTTTGCTTATGCAGCTTCTGTTTTCATGGAATACCCTAAAGGCTAAAGCTCACCCACCAGGGCAGCTGCTGAACAGAACCCCAACTGCAGACCACCATAGGTAGTTTGGGGGAGTGAATGCACATGAATGGTTGGGGGCACCCAGGTTTAATGTTGAGTTGAGAACGTTCCTTAGATCCTTCACTCAAGGACTGGCTTCAATGTGCCTCAAAGGAATGCATGATATAAGGTTCCTTATTGAGCCAGATAGTGGGTGCCTACATAAATTAACAAAAAGTTTAATTCCAGACAACTTTTCATTGTGACGTTACACGAATTAATGGCCAAGTAAAGTTGCCTGGAATTAAACTTCTTCTCAATATCTCCAATGAATTTTACCATTCAAGATCAGTCAACTGGGTGCATGTGTGGCTGGTATGCCAAAACCAAAAACACTTTTATAATGTTTCTGGCAAATGACTATACCTATGTCTATGAAGGTTTTCATTCATCCAGGTCATGGCAAACCTAGTAGAAGTAAATCCAGAGCAAATGGACTTTCTGAGAAATCATTGAAGAGGTCTCACTACTGAATCATATGTGAAGTCCTCCGCACATAAACTCTTCCAATAATATGTTGATAATGTAGTGAGGGCATGTTGCAATTGCCATCTTGGTGCTACAGAGTAGAGATGTGCCGTGTCTGACTCTCCATTGGTTGGGTTTCCATTCCCAAAGAGAGATCCTTGTGTAGCCATTGTTTATTGTGTTGGTAGTGAAGGCATTGTTGTGTATTTTATGGATATATCAAAGTATCCGTATAGTATCCGTACAGTGTATGAGAAATGTAAAGTCCACAATTTACCACAGCCAGGTAAAGGATGCAACCAAGGTTCCCAGAGATAAAACGATTTATTCAGATTATCCAGCTCAGTTATACAGAGATCTTTCTGCCCACAGGTTATAGGTCCTTCCTTCTCTCTCCCTCTTCTCCTTTTCAATCCTTCTCTTCCTCTCTTCCCCTCTTCTACTTCTAATCCTTTTCTTTCTCTGCTTCCCTTTCTCTTACCAAAAACCAGCTCCATTGTTATACTGTTTCTAGGCCATTGACCAAAATGGGGAATGGTTCTGATTGGCTGATGACAAGTTAAACAGGAAAACTTGCTCATTTCTTTAGATGTCCCTTTTACCAATAACAATTGTACAAACAGCTCCTCTTTGATATGTAAAAAACCCTCTCCAAGATGGTTTCTCTGGGTGTGCCCCACCTAATCAAAGCATCCTATCTTATGTTTGCATTTTATTACAAGACAGGATGGGCTCCTTTGAAGGAGTCGTAAAAACTCAGGATATATTCTACCTAAGGATTAATTACAATCGGTCTATATTTATATTACTACAGGCATCACCACATTCTGGTTATGATCAAGCTTCATCTTCCAGGACCAGATATTCTGCATAATAGATTAGATTTTGATGAGTGCAGGTTTCACACCAAACTTTTGGTCACCATGACCTTCCTCATCATGAGGTTGAAGCTATGGAGTTGGTTCAAGATATAGGTCTGTTCCTCATTTGTATTCTGATATTGTTGCATTTGGCTGTTGACCATGCTAATTATGCATTGTAAAGCTGCAATGCTGCTTATATAGAAGCCTATTATCACTGGGGGTCAGGCAGACATGGGTTTTTAAGAGATTGAGGCTTCCAAGTTTAGTCAGTGGAGTTTGGGTAGAAGGAGCCCACAATGACCAGAACCTGCAGGTTCTCTGGTTTTCCCAGTGTCCCAGCATTGGCCAATCTGGCACTGGACCACGTCTACTTCATAGACGGCTTCATACATCTTGAGGATTGCAGGTTTAAAAGGTGTCAAAGGTTGGCCGTCATGTGCCAATGCACTTTAGAAGCCAGAAATACATTTATTGGGCACTGAGTAGAAAATCAGTGAGTTCCTGGAATATACTTTATATTGAAGGATTGGAGACAAGGCATATGTGCATATTTTCTTACCTTTGCCATCTATATAAGCAGGAGGCAATACCATGGATCAGTCATTACTCAGGTGTCCCAGTATCTCAGCCTGGAGACCACAATAACAGCAATCGTTAGCCACCTACACAGAAACACGGAATATCTTCTCCTTTCAAAGCATCTTCTGCATGTCTTGCAATTCTTAATTACATTATGCTGTGCCCAAGCCTCATTAATTAGCACCCACCATCAATATGGACAGTCAGGCGCGATGCATCTGTAGCACAAACATGGCCAAAGAAGGAATAATCTGCATGAAATTAGACATAGACCATAGCCCTGCGGAAAGACTCCTTCCCTGAGTCATGTAATGAGCTGGAAAGCAAGAGAGAGACTTCATGATGGCGAGTAACCCTTTGGCCGGCACGTCTCTATTGCTCTATGGACGAGGGGATTGCACGGCATGTTTAGGGCAAGGCTGGCTCTCTACACTGGCACATTTGATCAGGATTCCAATTAATTATAGATTCCGGGACAATCGGGTTGCGGTTAATCTGATGCTTCGTGTTGAAATACATTTAACACAAATTCCCACTGTCCTACAGTAGCAAACACTTAATTAGATTGACTTGGTTAACGAGCTTTCTGAAATGATTGTGAGATGGGAAGGTTCATCGGGGAATACCTCCCCCAAAAAAAGATAAATTAATTTTTAATTAAAAATGGCTTCTCCACCGAGCATTGTGCATTTAATCCACTTTAAAACTTTTAAGGCTGAGATGAAGAAGTAGCTGAAGGGATGGAGGGTCATGACAAGGAGATACTTGGCCCTGCCATAAAGCAAGGCAGGACAGTTGCATGAGTCTAAAAAATTTGGCACAATACTCATAATCAGGGCACCTATTAGGGGTCTACAAGTAGTAGAGCCTCATAGGGCCCAATCATTACAGGGGTCCTGAAAACAAATATTTAGTAACCCAAAATATCAAAATATGCTGCATATGGTGCTACAATTCTGTGCTGTGGTAAACGGGAAGCACCATTCCTTCTTGTGATTGAGACTGTGCAGTCCCATGGGATCTGCAGCTGTGAAGGTTACCTCCTTCCCCCGTCTTAGACTATAATTCCCCTTGTCATTGTTATAATACAGATTCATTTGTGCATTTGGACAGTGAAGGGGTCCATTAATCCCATCTTCAGAACCTTGATTCTGTCCAAGACATCCGCACAGATCCATTTGGCTTGATTTAAGGTGGAATGTGAACCAGAACAACATTAGGTGAGTTGACAAGCAGCAGCTGCCTTGGGATCTCAGATGGGGTGGGATATTGACCTAGTGCTTGACTAAGCATTAATCAGCAGCTTAGGCCCCCTGTGGCTCAGATACTCTTCCATCGACTCTTTGCTACCCGACGCCTTGTCTCTTTCACGTTCATAGTCTTGGCACAAACGTCTCTATAATAATTCTTATTAGACCAAGATGCTATGCAGCATCGCTGCTGACAGGAGGTACCTTCTCTGCACCTTCTGAGCCCAGGCCAATATAGGATAAATTAAACTGTGGCCAAGTCTTCAAAAAATAATTGAGGGACAACCACTTAGAACCAGGGTGGTGTTAATTCCAGGACTTGCATTCATGAGCGCAAATCAAGAGAGAAGGTTGAATGGCTGAATCATATTCAATCTATGGCCCAGCATTGACTGTGCCATTATGGGCAATGCAAGAGTGATTAGCACCTATATGTCTTTATTTTTGCCCCCACAATGCTGTGACCTCTCCTCCCTGTCTAATTTCAACCTGCCCAGGGCAGCAGTCTATTGTTCAGTCTCTCATCTCTGCAGACTTCATTGGATGGATGTCTCATGGTTTGGGCGGTCACTTAGCTACTGGTTGGAGACAATTTTGTTTATAAGGTACTGTCAAGTAGAAATATTTTGGCAACATTAAGATTGATATGATTAATAATGCTATTATTTCTACCTTGGCTCCAGTGCATTCATTATTTATAATTATAAATGGCAATATTAATGCCTGGAAGGCTCCATGACACACTGTAGCGTGAGCGCAGTCATTGATTCCGTTAGAGAGTGAAGGATCCTTCATCTTTTCCACCACGTTTACTTCCCCTCACCCTAGGGCGTTTATCCTTACAGTTCCACCAGCAATGTGTGCCTTGTTTAGTAAGGGCAAGCACAGGCTAAAAGACACATTTATGCCATTCCCTAAAAATAATTGCTCCTTTACACTGTCCCTTCTGGCCTCAAAGTTACTTTAGCTCCTATGAACTTGGACCTAGGCTCCCTAGCCTCAAAGTTACTTTAGCTCCTATGAACTTGGACCTAGCCTTCCTGGCCTCAAAGTAACTTTAGCTCTTATGAACTTTGACCTAGACTCCTTGTCCACAAAGTTACTTTAGCTCCTATGAACTTGGACCTAAACTTTGTGGCCTCAAATTTACTTTAGCTCCTATGAACTTGGACCTAGGCTTCCTGGCCTCAATGTCACTTAAGCTCCTATGAACTTGGACCTAAACTTTGTGTCCTCAAACTCACTTTAGCTCCTATGAACTTGGACCTAGGCTTCCTGGCCTCAATGCTACTTAAGCTCCTATGAACTTGGACCTAGACTCATTGGCCTCAAGGTTATTTTAGCTCCTATGAACTTGGACTTAGACTCCTTGGCCTCAAAGTTACTTTAGCTCCAATGAACTTGGACCTAGACTCATTGGCCTCAAGGTTATTTTAGCTCCTATGAACTTGGACTTAGACTCCTTGGCCTCAAAGTTACTTTAGCTCCAATGAACTTGGACCTATGCTCCTTGGCCTCAATGTTACTTTTGCTCCTATGAACTTGGATCTAGGCTAAGGGACAAGTAAACCCTTCCATCTGAATAATTTTCACATGGAGGGAATGCCCACCAATTGAATACAACTGGCACAAGAACTGCTCTTCTACTGGCACACCTCAATGGTTTCAATTTGTATTCTTTATAAATAGTCTCCCCTTAGTAAATGAGGCCCATTTTTATCTGCCTAATGGTGTCATTAGAACATCAGTTGGAAATTCAGGATTCTTGAAGTTGTGGTTGATACTGTTAATAAGCAATGAGGCCTCACACATGTTTTCTTGAGGTTCAATTGACCAATGTAACATCTGTGTTGTGGGGTTTTCTGGGGCATCAGTTACAGGCAGCCCATTTTAGTAGCAATTTAGTTGATGATTGGATGTACCCCATATTAAGTATGTAATATCTGAAATACAGTTGCATAGTTTGTTTAGGTTCAACCTTTGTCTATGATCCCCTTCATTGACATATATCAGTCAACCTCTTGAGAGGGTTAAACACATTTCCAGGAAGCTTATTTGTTTAAAATAAATGTATATTTAGCATGAGCTAAATAAATATAAAATTTAGCATGAGCTCCAACACCGTGTTTTCACGAAAGCATCCTTTGCTTTATTATATCATTTCTGCTCCGACAGCTGCACCTGATCAGAATTTTTCCCCAGTCTGAAATCTAAAGGTCAGAGTGAAAAGGCCTGGTCACTGCGGGAGACCCCTGTGTCAGAACATTGTGTTTAATTATACCCAAATTTACTGTAGCATGTCAGGAGAAGTGATACTATCCAAAGGTCAGCCTGCGGTATAGCTCGCCTAAATTACACGAGAGGAGAAGACGCACGGATCGTGACCTCGTTTAATCAGGGCCTGGATGGAAACGGCAGTGGAGGAGCGGCATGTGGCTTGCTTTTCACACTGTTGCTTGTATAACCTCATTCCACAACATTTAGTTCTCACCCTGGTACCTGTTATGGAAAGCTAGGTGGTTAAAAGAAAAAAAAATGGCGCTATGGGAGCCTCCAGCAGAGGATGTTATACAGTAAGAGCCAGAAGGCCTTAGACCACCCTGATGTAGGGTAGCTTCCTCATTAAGTACATCAATTGCATACACAAAGTCAGAGCTGTTTTTCAGGGAGTCCTAGTGGGACCCATGTAATGCAAACAATGCTTTTTGATACCCATCTTGCTTTAATACTTGCTCTTTGGAGCCATGGGTGCAGAAAACTCATCTGAACAAAGTCTGCATCAGGCTATGTAGAGATATCAGCCCTAGCTAGATCTTCATCCTTGGCCAAGTAAGACATTTGTATAGCAGTAGGTCAGCTGTGTCTTACAATTTTTAGACTATCCCTTGACTTATGTGATATTTAAGCTTCTTCTTGTCCTAATGAGGTGGATGGGGTAACTGCAGAAGTATCAATTGCTTTTGAAAGAGTGATGATAGACTACGACATCCCCAAAGACTCATTATCATGGGCTAGCTATTCATCAATCATAAACCTCCTGGTGTCATAATGACCTGTCCAATGAGTGAACACCTGTGTGACAGCAACATCTACTTAGGTTTGTTTGTCAGGCTCCATATTGTTATTTTTAACTGCCTCTCCCTGGGCATTTTATAAAACCTGGGAGATTGGGTGAAATGTGGTGGCTTACCTCTTTGGATTTCTAGATCTATAGAAGATGGATTGTGTTTTTTATATAATTTTTCACTTTCGTAGATGCAGAAGTGTCCATCCAAATAATGGACCATGACAGGAGGTACTTGAGATTTACATTTCTGAAAGCCACTGGTCTATACCCAAAATAGATGTTGCTTTGCTAAGATGCAGAAACAATTTATTTTACATCTCACTGACTTTTTAATATACAAGAAAATTTAAAGCTGCACAGTCTCGGAGAGGGTCATATGTGAATAAATGAAAAGAATTTCTTTGGATGAGAAAAGAAATCTTGCTCACCCAGCAACAAACGTGACCTGGGTGTAAAGACCCCAGGTCCAACACTTAAACAAATGGTCAAAGGAAAAGTCGCTGATGTGTAAATGGGAAAGCACTCACCCGTAGTCTTTAGTGGTCCGGGTGCGTCGCCACGAACCCGTAGCAGGGGGTGTGTGCACTGTCAAGTATAGGAGAATAGGCAAGCACTGCCGGACGTCACTTCGAAATGGGTAAAATACAACTTTTATTTCAAATCATTAAAACCAAACTGTCCTGACGCGTTTCGTATCCATGCGATACGTAGTCATGCGATATGTAGTCATTGTGCCTATGACTACGTATCGCATGGATACGAAACGCGTCAGGACAGTTTGGTTTTAATGATTTGAAATAAAAGTTGTATTTTACCCATTTCGAAGTGACGTCCGGCAGTGCTTCACTGACTTTTTGTCTTGATTTATTGGGAATTGCAGTCAAATTCTGAGTGTCCTCCAAGTGCATTGTGATATGAGTATTTATTTACACCCTTTTATTTCTTTCGTGCCAGAGAAGCACAAAGGCTTTTAGATTGTTCCTAGAGGTGCTTATTTATGGAAATGCCAGGAATGAGGCAGGTGATTGCAGACGTCAGGAAGCCCCCACTACCAGCGAAGAATTATAATTCAGCAAAGTCACATTGAGGGCTTCTTTAAGAGACAAAGTCCTTGACCTTAAAGGTGCTCGGTGATTGGCAAGCGTTCTCGGCCTTGACTCGATTAACATTTAAATGCCATTCTCCCTGAATATGAGTGGAGGAACAAACAAATTGCTAATGTCTCACTGTAGGAATGAGAGAGAGAGAGAGAGAGAGAGAGAGGGGAGATTTATTCCAATCTGACGCTCTCATTTAAAAGCGTCAGCTGTTATTTCTAGGATGTTAAATGTAAGGCCAAAGTCTGGATTGTATCTAAAACATCTCCAGTGATAATATCAAAGGGTGCTGCTGGGTCAGTAATAACTGCTCTGTTGTGCTGGCCCATCAAGATTCATGAAGACTTCTAGTCTACCAAACCAGTTGACCTAAATTCCCCTTCAACTCAATGATGGTCTCTCTTAACCTATTTTTGCTGCTGAAACAATCTATAGGGAAGAGTATTCAACTGCATTTACACACACGCACAGACCCACATTCCATATACAATCACACTGCTTTCACTATATTTGCATAAATGCAAACAGTTGACTTAATAATAGATAGAGTCCATTGCTGTGATTCCCTGATAATACAAGGTCTCTCACTGACCATCTGCCTTATTGTTAATCCAAACCTGTTGATGTTCCCTTAAGAATTAACCTGGCTCCTATTTCAAATGGAAGATTTAATTCAAATTAATAGGAGATAAATTCCATATCTGGCACGTGGGTTTATGGTGTAAGTCAAGCTGCTTTTAAGATTCTTTTTGAAGATGTCCAAACCATAATGTTCCCTGTTAACTCTTCTGGTTGTCTCTCAGACCGCAGAACCTTCATAAGATGATCGGTTCTGCATATAATTTTGTCACTATCCCATTTATATGAAATCTATATGTTATTTAGGATCTTTCCCTTTAACCTCTAACAAAGGGAACAACTGAATTATACGTTGCTGGTAGGAAAAAACATTTCAAAGTTATTTTCTGGGTTATTTTTAGCCCCGTGCTTGCAGGAGTAAATACACCTTTATGGTCACAACCTTTAATGTCAGTCAATGAGGCTCTGTGACAAATCGGATCAATACACTTGGATGTTGGTTGGAATAAAGCAACTTTCCTGTTAAGTCTTTTCCTTCCTGCTAGTGAACGTGGCATCCTATTATCTTATTGACTCGTGTTGAGACAGAACTGCGGAGTGGGCATGGGGCTCTGCCTATTGGAACCTACTGAAAGTTGTCAGGGTGGGGGATTTATTAACAAACCATGAATGAAATTTGTAAGGAACAGTGATTGGCAATAGTGTGTTACTATTGTACTATTATTTATCCATGTGTGATGGCACCTCATGGCTTGTTGAACAAAGATGCTTGATTAACACAAATTTGTAAAAACATGTATTGTGTGACCCTGTTTGATAATGAAGTTATGAAGTCTTTGACAGGAGGCATGGGCTGGGTACGGCTGTGGAAGATGTTGGCAGGATCTCAGCTTTTGCTAAGTCAAGTGCAGAGGGAGACCAGTGTTGATGCCACAATGAGCAGGGACAATATCTTCTGCACCTTCCTGTCCAACAAGTCTGACTAATAATTCATATTGAACCCCCCCCCCCTTGTTCCACACTATGACCAAATCTACGGGTTTGAATCCTATTAGTTAGTATTATGAGCTGACAATGCTTAATGGTCCTTATTAACCAAACCTTATTGACCATGGAAACAGTAGACATCACTCAAAACCCCATGTTTCATTAAATGGGAATCATCTCTCGGAGATCTTCCCTGATGTCTCATGACTTTCTACACTACAGCTTGACGGCAAACCCAAAAGCATAATTGGCAGGCTAATTGTGTGACATTTGACCGAGCTGTGCATGGTGCCATATGGTCATCTAATTTTGTCTCTTCCTTCCAAATTATCCAACCATTGCACCATATGTTTCCCTTCCCACCTGATGGTTTTTAGAGATAAAACTCCAATTAAGTTGGAGGACGTCTTTCAGAACAGATAATTATATTGGCTGATGTCTCTTCATCAGATATCATTGGCAGTGTCCCTCCAGCCTGTTGAACTGCATATTGTAACATTCCAACATCTACTGTATAGGGCACCAGGATGCATTATCTTCTAGAGACCTCAGCCAAAGCAAAACCTTATAGATAATGGCACTGAGGGACTCATCCCACTTGAGTTGTAAGTTGATTATCATCAACATTATTCTACCCCTTCTTCCTTCTTCATCCATTTTTGTAACCTATCAGATATAAGCCTCCATCATTCCTTCCCCAATCATGGCTGCTTGTCATCACTGTTCAGACAAGTTGCCTTTGGCCCAATATCATATTAAAGTATCATCTCAATAGAGACCTTTGGCTTTTTTTTTTCTTTCCAACTTCATGGCATGAAGAGAATTGATGAGCCTGGTTTTATGGCTTCAGTGAAACAAATAAAAAAAACAATATATTCACTTTCCATTATTAATTTGAGTGCCGTGGCATTATCTGATGGATCACCATTTTCATAGTGTATTGATTCAGATACAGTATATCAATTTGTATCGGTTTCATGTCATGTTTAAATAAGCAACCACGGATTTATTTGGTATGGAATTGATTCCGTTGGCTTCCTGTGGGATCATGGCGAAGATAAACATGTGGTGCCTGGTTGGGAATTTCCGTAGGGCAATGATAATTCTCAGCCTTATTTGTCTGCACATAATGAAACTTTTTAAGGGACATCAGCATTGTTTCTGACCCTAGTTCTTCTTGCTATAGCTACTCATGTTTGGTCATGAGACTTGTGGCCAAGGATTGTGGCCAAGTCATTCAGTTTGAAGCTGTGGTGTCAACGGATCTTGTACGCTATTCAGCCAATAGGCCTGTAGGCCTGATAGATGGATAATGTATGAGGGGTCACCTCCCCCAACATACGATTGGATAGGCAGATAACTTACCAGCCACACCCTCAGCCTGGGCAAAACACACCTCTCCCAGTTGATTGGTCAGTACACTCTAGCATTTCATTCAATGAAGCTACCAGATATGTAGTGTGTGATGTTATCTGCTCCTCCCTTTGATGATGGCTGGTGTATTATCTGCCTGGAAGGTAGAGCTGCTTGGAAGGCTACTTTAATTGCCTCTTATACTCCACTGTGTAAAAAGTAGGGGGTGTTAAGCTGTAAGAGGGATAAAACAGAGGATACAACTGGTACTTTAAATTTCAAGTAAACTCCAAACTTTAATTTGACAAGGAAATAAAGTCCAAGCCTGGCATTCCGCCCCCCCAAGGAGGATCTTGATGGAGCATATTAGCTATGTATTTTATTTGCTTGCGGCTAATTAATAAAGCTTTGCAAGCCAAGAATCAGAACAGAAAATCAATCTCATATGGATTCCCTCTTAGATCTCTCAGAAGCACGGTTCCACTTGCAAAAAGTGACAACATAGGGCACTGCCAATTGAAGAGCTTGCAATTTTATGGGTCTACGGTGACCCCATTCCACCGCTAATGATGGAATGTTTTCACCTTTCTACCATCCTCCCCCCCGCACTTCTATTTATTGTTGGGGATCAATGGAATGTCACTAAAGGCTCCATGAAACGCCTCATGTAAACATATTTTTAAAGGGGCAGTGTATGATCTGTCTTTTATATTACACTGGGAAGAATCACAGACATTACTCTTGTTGATCTCTTATTAAGGTCAGTAAACCCCTGGTACTTTATGGGCTTCTCAATTCTCATTATCCAAAAAGCTTTTATCTGGTGTGGCACCTCTATAACTGGTGACAAATTGACTGTCCATATGGTACAGTACAGTATGAGGGTGTAGCTTTTTAACATCCATTTTTTAATTGTTCCTGAACTCATTTGCTGCCCTTGCTGGAATGATTCCCCATTGTTTGGTGCACATCAGCCCTAGTTGTTTTTATCCCTTAGCTAAAGCACACAGTGATAGCCACTGTGACCTACATTCTGAGATTCAACCAACATTAAAACTGTAGCTCATCTGGCTGGCACGCCGTCCGGTGACACATTGCTCTCTTTCAGTGGCAGCTGTGGGGCTTATAAATGATCATCAATATTCATGTAAAACTCACGGACACAATGATAAACAACATGGGGACACGGGCGGCCAATGTTAGGGGGGAGGTATTGTTGGGGAAATATCTTCACTAATGGATGAGCAGCCTACATTTTAATAATAAAGATCCTCTCCAAAGTGTGTGTGTGTGAGCAAAGGGGAATATTGATGAGCTGTGCGGGGACGTAGCAAAGATGGAGATGAGCGATTGGAAGCGAGATCTAGAGGAGAGGAACAGATAAATCACACGGCCCTTTTTATTCTCACTAGTCAGTCAATGTTTTAAGAAAGACTTTGTCATATTTAATAGCCCTGTCAGCCCTTCAATTTCACTGTCTACTTAATAAGAAATTCTAAGTGAGGTAAGTGAATATTTACTGTATGGGAACACTTCGATAATACATTGATTCCGGCCTCACTGAGGGTGCCCAACTCTTTTTTTTTTTCCTGTTAGTGATCTTGAATATTCAGAAGAGTGTTGGACACAGGGCTGGTTTGGAGTGAGCTGAGGGGGACCCTCTTGTCCAGAAAATGGAACATGGTACTTGGTGAAACACCAATTAAATTGTGTAACACTGATATTCTTAAAATTCATATCAGGGTTGTTCAAGCGTTGGCTTCTTTCTGAAGACCCAGGTTCCCACTGGAGGCCAAAGATTACTTTTGGTGCAACTATAAAGAGAACCGAATAGTTGGGAGCTTCGAGGGAAGTAGGCATTACTGTAGATGTGGATGATTAAGTAGAATGAGATGGTGGCCAAGGTTTGGTGTATCAGCAGTGTCCATGTTTTAAGAACCAACAAAAGCCTCAGGGTAATCCAGTACAGTGACCTACAACATGTGCTCTAAATCAACAGAAAAGAAGATGGAAAGCTACTATGAGCATCTTTAGAGGTACATATCTTCAGGGCCCAAGGGCTGTGGTTGCCTTGGGCTGGTACAGACACCCAACACATTAAGTGCAAGCTTTATTCTTAAAGTTGAACAGACCTACTGTAGAGACATTGTAATGGTGTCCAAGTCAATGGTCAAGCATGTAGATGGTCACATTTTACTAATCTCTTTGGTCAGAAAGGAGGCCGCTGGAAATGGGGCAGTCATCAATCAATTTGATTTTCCATTATGGTCCAAAAAGTGCTAAACCAAAACACAGACCAATCACCATCCATCTGCCCAGACTGAATAACCTTTAACTGTGGTTTGAAAGCTGTGAGGGTGCACTATGACATTTCTACAGCTGAAAAGAGCTGAAAGACAAAATGAAATCTGAGTCTGGCTGAGCCGGGCCCAGTATCATTCTTTGATTCTCTTAACCTTTCACTAATGTTGCCCTCTTAGACCCAGTGGTGTCTGAGAGCAATTTAGAGAGTAATATAAACAGTTAGTCATGCAGCGAAAGTATCAAGATGACATGCAACAATTTATTGCTGTAAATTGCTTCTCTAAATCATTGCTGTTAAATGCAGTATTCCCCTAGTAAAAGGAAAGTGAAGCTAAGTCTCTCTAATGAGGCAACCCTAATGATTTTAGCCCTGAGTTCCCATTGGAGTCTCATATTTTGGTGCTTTCTGTAGAAATATACAGAAATGGTCATGTAATTTAATTTGTATAAATGGGTTGGTATATATTCAACTAGGTATGACACAAAGTGTCCCAAACTTCCATATTTCTTTACCTTACCGGGTGGCCCTAAATTTGTGGACCTGTAGTTGCTTCTGCAGCCAGAGCTCCTGTAACAGCAACTCAGCAGCCATTGCCTCTCATTAAGGTGTAGAAAGTTGTAGGTCAACAACAGATGTAGATACTGAATAGTTGTTATATAATATATGATGTTCTTTGCATTATGTTCTTTGATGACGTTTGCCCAAGTCAGTTCCTTCTCTTCAAACTCATCTTTGAAACCTACCTCTTCAGAAGATCCTACTCTATTAACTACTTTCAGAAACGTATTTACAACTATCAAGGACTGCAAGTTGTACAGGTTCCTTATAATCTTCTACATGGCTGCCACTAATTCTGGTACCATCATAAAAGCAAGTCCCAAAGAGTATGTTGAGATATTCCCCATTCTTAGCTTAATAGATATTCCTCTCCGAGTTGTGGTTTCTTGTAGGACATCAGATAATGAGTGTGTTCTTGTGAAGAGTTGTGTGCTGCTCTGTAGCAAGTGAATCTTTCTCATCTTGCCCACTGCAGCACGGATCAATAACAGGTCAGTAGTAACGATGTATTAATGAGAGTGGCAAAGTATATCTACAGGTTAAAAACCACCTGCTGTCAATCAGCTGAAGGTTTGTTGTCCAGGGAAGAGCTAGTTGTGTTTACCCTGACCCCAACATTGTACCTTGCAAGAAAATGCGAGACATGGTACTCCACAGATAATTCTATAGAGTATAGAGTAGACAGTAGAGTGTAAGCCCATCAGCAAAGGTGAATGAGGATGAGCCCCATCTTTAGATTTTATTCATGGGATAAATCTAATTATATGGGTGCTAGGATACTCAAGGTCAGGACAAGACTGAATGCTACACTACACAAAACTGAGACAACGTTTAGTGCAAATCAAGACCAACAGTTGAGTTCAACCCAACCACAAGACTGAGGCAACACTCAATGCCAATTTAGAAGACCAAGGCAAGAGTGACAGAGTGACCCAGACAAAGTGCACTCATTTATATGACAAAGACAAGTCTAAGTTAAACAGTTGACAAGACAAAGAGGCACATTTCACAAGTGGAATAAAAGGGCACAATTTTCCCTGCCTTAATGATCGGAGATGAAATCAAAGATGCAGGCTGTCCCTATTAGAGAAATGGTTTGATGAACGGCACCAGGCAGCCAGTGATAGATGTGCGGGCTTGCTAATGAATACACGGACACCTGCTTAGTGGGAGTGCTAATTCGTTGTGGCACCGCATGGAGAAAAACAAGCTTTGCATCTAGTGATGGCTCAGAATTGCTATTACTGGGCGGAAACCCACAGGCGCTTCACCCTTTTACTGCCAGCGAGGGCCCAGTCTGACATTCCCTAGGGCTCCGCTCACTGCTCACAATGGTACAGAACCAGAACATCAACCCCAAAGATTGAAAATAGTGAATTGATATTGTTCTTCTATATCTATAATTATACGTGGTTGTACATTCTTGTGAGTTTAAGCTGTAAGCTTTTGTATTCATCCTGGTTGTACCCAAGAGTTATTCAACATATTGTATTTTAAAATAGACCTGTTGAACCCACAAAAAGCAATATATGGGGTTTTATGTTTTCAACTTACGTTCCAGTAGACAAAAATTCAAATAGTCATGCGGAAGCATTCTTAGAATGATAAGGGTCATTTATGAAGCTGCATGCTCAACAGTGGACCCAATGGAGAGCACATATTGTGTCCTTTTATGCTCCAGGGTTCCCACTGCTGGTCGCATCAAGAGACCCATCAGACTTTAGCCAAGTAAACTGGATCAAATCCGGAACTGAAAATGCTAAATGCAATAGGCAGCAGGTTTGCATCAAAACTCAAATGTCCATTTTTGGCACCCTGGGTACAATTGCAACTGACGAAGCTGCACTTAACCTTCATAAATAAGTCCTATAGAATGGGTCTAAATACAAAAGCGATGCATTTAAAGTTAAAGAGATGCAGTTAAAGTTAAGATCTAAAAACACAAATGGGTGATGATATGGTGGGCACCAACCAATGAGTCCAATCCTAACCTTGTGGCCCAGTCTGCTGTGCATCTTCCATAAAATTGACACTGACCCAAGGAAGAGTTCTGCACCACCATGTTGGATCAGAATCTTCTGCACCCACTGGGCAGGTGTATGTGCAATATAGTAAACTCTGCAAAAGTATGGTAGTGGTCATGCACCTAACAGGTGAGCACAGGGGATACTTGGGTAACTGGATACAGCATGTTGTGTGGCCCTTCTGAAGAATATAATCTAGGCCAAAGTCATTTTTAGCAACTGATGGGTGCCTAATTTATTGGCTACCTGTTCTTCATGTTCTACTGTAATGTATATATACAGTATGTGTAGAATTATTGTGTGGTACTGTGTTCTGGGTGTTAGGGCATCGGCCAGGGCAAGAAACCTCATTTCTAACTGGGCCCCAGTTGATTTTAATATCAGTACCTGATTCAGCCAAGTCGTGTGCTAGTTGCGACTCAAATTCAAATTCACCACTGGCCGCACTGTCAGCAAAGGTACGGCATCTCCTTAAGGAAAATTTATACGGAATATATGTCATTACTTATGAACCTATTGGCTGAGTATAATTGCTTTATTTTACAATCCAATTTTTTAGTGTCAACAAGGCCCTATTGTTCCGGGCGCGATGCTCTTGTGAGGCCTGATTCACCGCTCAGCGGCTTGGGCTTGATCTTTTCTCAAGTCCTTATTAAGTCATCATTTATTTATAAGGGTGTTTAACTTGCCGATTAATTATTTATAACACCTTCTCGGTGACACCGCACAAGAAGTGGGTTTGTTGTCCCTGGTTAAAAATAGGAGCAAGGCACTAACAGGAAAATAGGGAAAAGAAAAGAAACGTGTTCCACTGCTAGACCAGTGAGTTGCGACTGCTGGGAGTCCTGATTCATGAGTCGGAACCACCAAGACAGAGGGACTCAGCTCTCATTTTCACTTATATTTACAAATAAATCAAAGCCCACTGAATTATTACATATTGGGATTCTTCCTAAATTCCTTTTGTTTTTTTTTATCTCCTTTACTAAAAAAACAAGTGCATGAGTACCACATGGGATGAGAGAATTCTCCAAGGAGAAGCCTCGTTGGCTATAGGTTGGTCTACCCCTATGAATGTTCTAATGCTCCAATTGACTACAGGTTGAGTCTATTATTATAGACATTTTAATAATGTGATTGGTTACAGGTTTGTCTGACTCTCCCAGGGTGGGATGGCTCATGCTTGTTCAACTGATATGATCGATTACAGGTTGACCTGTGAATATTTTAACGTTCTGGCTACAGGATGGGCTTGCTCATGGATGTCTATTGATCTGGTTACATGTTGGGTTGCCCTTTGCGTTTTCTCATGCTTGGATTGGCAACAGGTTGGGCTGGTCTGTGAGTTTTCTAATGATAATAATAATATTGATTTCTGATTGGCTATAGATTGAGATGACCTGTGAATATGAAGATGGTAGTGCTCTGATTGGCAACAGGTTCTGCTTGCCATTGATTCTTAATTCTATAATTGTCTAGAGGAAAAACTGATCCTGAGTTCTAGGATGCTGAGCCCTTTGGCATTTTGCCTCCAACCCCATCCCAATGCCCCACATTCCTACTTTTCTTGCATTTAAAATGGTGAGAATATTGCTATTATTAAGGTCACCAAACACGATAAGCTTTTCCTGATTTGGCTTGATTTTGACTTTCCTTTATGTAAGAAACTGCCCCTGTTCCTGAGTCATAATTAGGATCCAGCAAATAAATAGGCTATAGCAACTGCCGGTGAGAGTTGCAGTTCACCACAATGGCTGGAACAAAACCTCTGATTTATCCTATCACAAATACCAACCCGTGACCTGTCAAGGTTTATGAAGGGGTTAAGAACAGCAGCAGTGGCATTGGCATTTGGAATAAGGCGAGTTTATTAAGAGCTTTCTTTGTATCAATATAATTAGCACGGCTGTTTGATGTGCTTCCCAATATTTTATTGATACAAATAGTCGTACTAATGCCAGCATGGATCAATGGGAATTTCAGTTCTTCTGCGTTGGCTTTTATCCCATCTCACCAGCTCCGCTCGCCAACATCAG
This sequence comes from Xenopus laevis, assembly GCF_017654675.1. Classification (NCBI taxonomy): domain Eukaryota; kingdom Metazoa; phylum Chordata; class Amphibia; order Anura; family Pipidae; genus Xenopus; species Xenopus laevis. The sequence continues at coordinate 228,014,833 of NC_054371.1, forward strand.
GATTCTTCAATTTTCTCTTTAAAGGCGCAGTGCACACAAGCCGGCAAAATTCCTTGTTTTTTTAAATTGACCAGGGCTCATTGGTGCAGAGATAAATGGCCAACAAGATATAGATCTGGTTTTAGAATGATCAATACCAAGAACAGAGTGGGATCCAGTTCTAGTAACCCATTGCACCCAATCAGCAAGCAGGATTTACTGGCTGACAGTTAGAAAGCAAACTATTTGGAGCAAACATTGTTCCTTGTATTTGACATGGAGCAAACTTTGTACCTGTGAGTGTGTTCCTACCCTTCTCTTCCCAGAACCCACTTAACTAGTGGGTAACATGCTAGTTATGGGAATTAGAACCCTATCCATTTAGTTGGTCCTGCCAGAGGCCTTCCCAACCGACATTTTACATCTCACAAGATGGTGATATGATGGTCTAAATAAACAGATATTGGTAGTGAATATTTAGGTGGTCCTTCCACTGGGTCCTCATTGTCTTAGGATTGACCATTTAATTAAAATCCAGATGCTGTTTTTTGTCCCTTTATCCATGGAATTTTCTGTCTGTCTCTTTAACTCGACAACTGAAAACACATTTCATGTATATACGTTCCACCCCTGGTTTCTCAGCTCATTCTTTGTGGAGAGCAAGATTGCAGAATATCACCTCCAATGCATCAATGTCTAACCTTAGTGTCCCAGGAATGCACTCAGAGCAGCAAAGATATTACATAGAACAAAATGCCACCGTATTTATCACTGGGGACATATTCATGTAGTCTCCATTCTGAAACAGGACGGTATAGCCGATGACTGCAGTCTTGTATCTGTCTGAGCCAATTAATAATGCTGATGATTAACACTTTCTAATATTTCCTTTGTTTGTGTCTGGGAAAGTAGAAGGTGCCTGAAGTTTTGCTGATACCAAAAATAAAAGAGAAGCAAGAATCAGGATAAAAACAATGTTATTTAGATGCCACAGGGCAGCACATGGCTATACTCCACCACCATTTTTAAAATTGATGGCCCTTCTACTGCTGTTAACCCTTTGACTGTAGGCTAGAAAATACTAGAACAGAAACATTACTGTCTTTATCTTGCCCAAATGTCACCATCTTTTCCTGTTTCTCAATCTTCTTATGTACTACTTTTTTCCTACTTTCTTAATTTTCTCTACAGTCTCCATCTTGCCCTGCTGTCTATATATTGTCCTACTGTCTACCTCTTGCCCTACTTTCACCATCTCTACCTATTGTCTCCATCTTATCCTACCGTTGACATCTTGAAATCTACTTCTTGTCCTACTGTCTCGTTCTTGCTCTACTGTCACCATCTTGCCCTACTGTCTCCGCCATGCCCTACTTTCTCCATCTTGTCCTACTGTCTTCATCTTGCCTTACTGTCTCCATCTGCCCTACTGTGTCCATCATGTCCTACTGCCTCCATGTTGTCCTACTGCCTCCATGTTGTCCTACTGTCTCCATCATGCCCTAATGTCCATACATTGACCTAAAGTCTCCACCTTGTGCTATGGTCACCTAACCTACTTTACATATGTTGCCCTACTGTTCTCTTTCTCTACTGTTTCCACCTTGTCCTACTGTCCCCATTTGACTCTATATCTTGCCTTACTTAGAACATCTTGAAACAGTTTAAAAAATATGCCAGTGCTCTGCAGGGCCCTGCTTAGACCAAAGTAGCTGCAGATACTCTATCTGCCATTTCTGCCATGGATTACTCCTATACTTTTTAATTGTTTTGCCTATAAATATAGAGGCAGAAGGAATACTTGGGAAGATGGCACAGGAATTTGCTGCTGATTGGTTCATTTCTGAAAAATAAGACCAGAACACCCACACAATTCTCCATAGAGTTAGGCATCTGCCTAGTCAAGGCAATGGAACTGATGCCAAGTTTTTGTTACCTTCTAGAAAGCAGCTGATGCATCTGACTTGAAGGGCTTAATTAAGCAAAGGAAAATCTTATGAATAGGAACACTTGTTCAAAATGCAGGGGAAGCCGGTTGCCAGGTCTCTGGTAGGTGAGATTAGCAAGTATACCACTTGGCTGAGCGCAGAGGACTCCCAAGACCGAGATAGACAAGTGCCAGGAACAATTCCTTTACCAAGTGTGCTCCCCAACGGAACATAGATCTTCTTGGAATGACATATCGCAGCTCTGCAGAACTGAGGTCCTCCAGTAAATAGTACATAGTACCTTCTGTCTCCATATCACATACTCTCCCTGTATCACTGCCTCCCTCGCCTTGATTATTTATCTTGAGTTATGAACATCAGAGATATAAGGGCTGCATTTAGTGCAATATCAAATCAATGCCAAGCTAAATGCCACCACTAATCGAATATAATATGTGCTTTGTACTTAAATATTTATATTTCTCTATCTCTGTTTTTCCTAAAAAATCACCACAATCAGACCATAATTTGGGGCATCCAATCTATAGAAAGGGAAATGGTACATATAACACAAGGAGGCAGATTTATTCATCTTTAAATTTCCATTTTTTTTCTAAATTAGATTATGATTAAAATCACGATGAAACTTGTTTTTCCCTCAAACACAAATATTTTGTCTGGATTTTCAGTATCTTTACCAAAAATTCTCACAACAAAATTGACACTGTTTTGTTTATTTTTAAAAAATAACATGAACACATTTAAAAAAAAAAATAAAATGACAAAACAAAGCAGCTTGAATGTTGAAAATACAGGAGACCAGGATATGTTCGAGTCTATTTTTAAATGATCATTCTTGAAGATTCAAATTTAAAAAACTCAATTTCAGTAATATTTTCGATCAATTTTTTTTGGATTTGCAGAAAAAAATATGATCTTGCATTTTAATAGTGTCCTTCCTTCTGATACTGATGGTTTCTTTCCTTAGACTAAAAGGGGGGTTCCCCTGTAAGACAGGGAAAATATTTAAGGAAGGGAATGAGATAAGGTCATTAATAAAGATATGTTTGTTATAGCACAGACACAGATGGTGATTGACAGACAGGATGATTATGGACGTTCTTCAGTGGCCCCCAAATGGTTATAGCCTGTGGCAGAGCCTTGCTGGGTAGGGAAGCTGCCAATCAGAATTGTAGGTGCTAGCTGAAGGAAGGGATGCTGTGAATGACAGTGGTACTGCTCTACAGGTTAAATGCCAGCCCTGCTGTCTAACAGTTCAATTCAGGAGACATTCTTTGAGCTTCAGGCTGTATTCTACTTATGGCTATTTCTGGAGTAAAAGCTTTATTTTTAGTCAATCTATAGAGTTTTATTAACTATTTATTTGAAGCTTATTGCCTGGTCATAAATCCCAGATTCATGGTCTGTTGTTTGTACTACAGCATATGGAGTAATACAAAATGCCAACATTTGTGTATTTTGTTGCTGAAAAAATTTTTTTTTTTTGACGACAACATACATTTCGTGGTCACAAAATAAATTTTGTCAGCACAGAAATGCACAAATTATTTTTGCCATCGAAAATAAATCTTTTAAACACGAGGATCAATTCATCCACAGGAAGTCAAATGTTGATTTGTAGGTGCAAAGCAAAGATGTTGATGATGACATTGATTTTGAATCACAACTTTTAGGGGGTTATTTATCAAGTGAGTTTTTTTATGCCTCGAATGTTTTCTTATTTATGAAAAAAACTTGAATCAGTGCATTCGGCTTGAATAATAATACTTGAATTTATCGAGTTTTCGGCAAAAAAAAACTTGATACGATTGAATATGATCGAAACCCACCTTAAAAAACCTGAACATCATTGAGGCTACAAACATTTTCAAATGGTATAAGGGACTTCTGCCTATTGATTTTTACATGACCTCGACAGTAGTGATAGGTGAATTTATTCGCCAGGCGTGAATTTGCGGTGAATTCCCACGATTCGTCACCAGCGAATAAAGTCACAAAACCGCCGCGAAAATCGGCCTCCGTTTTTTTGGACGCCGGTGCAATTTCTCCAAAAACGGACGACGGCGTCCAAAAAACGGATGCCGGCATCAAAAATGGACGCCGGCGCCATTTCACACATTTCTCGCTGTTTCGCAAATTTCCTGCGAAATTCGCAAAACAGCTAAATATTTGTGAAACAGTGCATGCGAAACGCCCCAAATTCGCCCATCACTACTCTACAGGTTTTAGCTGGAGTATTTTCAGATTCGAGCTACTGCATTTCCAGCTTCATGGCATAATAAATCTTAACAAACTCAAGTTTTTTTTTTAAACCTGAAAAATTCTAGTTTTTTTTTTCTTAACCCGAAATATCTAAGTTTTTAGTGAAAACTACCCACAAAAACTGTTTTATTTTTTTTTTAAGAAAAAACACAACTTGGCCTATTAATAAATAACCCCCTTAATGTTCACAGAATAAAGTTGAGATTGACAATTAGTTGCAACATTTTTTTGTGCTACAAAACAAAATTTGTTTTATGGGTAAAAAATACGATCACAAATGAGTATGTGTTGTGCAAATGAATCGCAAGAATACAAAATATGTTTTGTGTCAATGCAAAATGCATTCTGTGAATACAAGAATGAATAATTGGCGGAAAAAAATAATTTATTTAATAAAGCATTTTTACCTATATATTTTTTTTTTTGTTCAGCTTTATTGTATAAGTAAAAATTGACTTTTCTTGTTTACAAAATTCATTTTGCGATGACAATATTATTTATTTAATAGTGAAATGCATTTTGTGACCTCAAAAGTAACATTGTCAACAAAAAGCAATGTATGAATACAAAATTTGTTTTGTCGTGTTTTAAGATGTAAAAAGTAGAAATAGATCCCTAAACCAATTCCAGTTTTGGAAGATTTATGTGATATCTGTATGACTGCCCTCTAGTGCAATAACAGGGTTAGCTTTTTTGTCTTGCTAAACTTCAACCTCCAGCATGGCTCTTCAGGTACTTTGGGGCAAATTCACTAAGATTTGTAGTTGCGCCAGGTGTAACTTCGCCGCACTTCGCCACACTTCACCAGGCGTAGTTTCGCCAGCGCTTCGCAAATTCACTAAAATCCGAAGTTGCGCTCAGGGGTAGCGTAAGGTTGCGAAGTTGTGCTAGCGTTGCTTCGCTAAGTTGCATATGGCGCCAAATTCAAATTTCAGTGGAGGAATACGTATCAGCCCTACAAATGGCTAGAAAAGCTTCAAAACATCAAATAAAAATTTTATTTTGCCCTACACATGTGCCCACTGTCTAGGTAAGTTGCCATGAGTCAGGAAATGTAGGGGGGAAGGAGGGGAGCCCCAAAAATGTTTTCGATCTTTTTCAGCCTATCACCCATCATGTAGAAAACACGCCAGCGTTTTTTGGGACTTAGAAAAAATTTTGACTTTTTTTAAACAATCCCTATCTACTCTATTGCGCTTCGCCTGGTCTGAGGTGGCGAAGGAAGTCTAGCGTAAAAGGTAGCGTTCAGTACACTGCGCAAGTTAGTGAATTTGCGTAGTTACGTCGCTAGCGAAACTTCGCCAGGCGTAAGGGTGTGAAGTAACACTAGCGAAACTATGCCAGCGTTCGTTAGTGAATTTGCGCAGTAACGAAAATGCCAAATGCTAGCGAAGTAACGCTAGCGTTCGGCGCTTCGGAGCTTAGTGAATTTGCCCCTGACTATTCTGCTGTATCTGAAGTCCTATGGTCAAGTCCTATGGCCAACGGCAACATTTGTTGGTATTTTGGGTGCGTTCAACTGTATAATTTACTGGGTTTTTGAGGGAATATTTGTTGTTTATGGAAAATCTTTGGAACAGCCTAAAGTAAGTCTACATCTCCCACCTAAATCATGGAAACTGGTAAAATGTGCTTATGATAGAGTTTATTTCCCCTTGCAGTAAGGTTCAGACAATGTTATTTGCATCTTCGAGGTTGGAAACCCAGTGCAGCATCCAGTGTTCAACGACAATTTTATTTAGAAACATTTTTACCTTAAATCCTTATGATTAGAACGAAAAAAAAAGTTTCTTCAATTCAGTGGTTCTTGACCCAGTTTCTCTGATAAAATTTGCCACTGGGCGCTGGAGGAGAAGCCAGGCAGAACATGGGAAGCAGTGTGTGCCGCAGACTACAATGATTCAGAGCGAGACAGACAAATAAAGCCGCGTATGAGTAAAGTTAAATGACCTCTGTTTTATGCTCCCAGCAAGTTTTGCGCTTTGCCAAAGTTTACCCAATTATCTCCCTGTTTTACAATGACAATTGAATTATGGCTTTTCTGGGAAGAGGTTTTTTTTTTTTTACAGTTTTTTTTTCATTCTTTTCTTTATATTTTAAAACGAAGTGATTCCAGTCAGTTTTATTGTGCAATTTATTGAGGCTCCCTTGTTAAACGAGGAGGCTGGGGCTTTTGCTTATGGCTAATTGCAGTCGCTGTGTCAGGAAAGTTCCCAGTTAAATATATGAGATGGAGAGAGGAGTTATTTTCAAAAGGGTTACGGGAGCCTTATTCCCAACACAATCTTTGTTTTTCCCAACACGGGAAAAACAGGAATTAAACCTGTAGGTTTTGTTGTTTATTTCTAGGTATTTGCTGTTTATTTTGTATGGAGAAGTAAGGTTGGTGCAGAAACCTGACCAGAGATGTCCTTGTTGGGGACATATATTGAAATCAGAATCACCTACATAATAAGGGAGGAACTATTTCCATGGGTACGTGGAAGCACCACCCATCCAATGTTCTATCCCTCTTGGCTAGAGCAAAGCTTACCCTAGAAAGAGAAATACACTTGTTTGATGAGTTCACTGGATGAGTTGATCTTTGGTGATGTGTTCACCCAGGCAGTAGACCAAATAATACTTATCCCATAATTTGACTGAGCTAATGACTGGATCATAATAGAGGACTGTCGGGGGAAAAAAAGCATATCAATGGCCCAATGTGGTCCTCAATTCCCAATGGGACTTCAAGACTGCCTAATAAATACCTGGCCAGTCCTTGGCCAGATAAAAACAAATTACTGGAGGGCACTCCTTAAAACCAAATTAAATACAGGGTGCAGAAGTCAAGACTCTTACCCAAATCCTTGGACAGATATCAGACAGGCTTCTGTTTTGACTTTATACATAGAGTTGCAGCCAACCAAATGAACTGATCCCATTGTCTGGCCTCTGAACTAATGACTGGATCATGATAGAATCCTATCGGGAGATAAATACATCAGCAGCCCAATTCAGTACTCATCCACGTGGGCTTTCAACACTGTCTGGTAGATTTCTGGCCAGCTGTTAGTCAGACAGGCTCTAGTTTGGCCTCATTCATGAAGTGACAGCCAATGACAGCCCATGTATAATGTCTTAGAGACTGTACGGGTGATGGGGCAGGGTTTTTTTGGGGGGGTTACATAGAGAAAAATACCCAACTTGTTGATGTTTCACATAGAACCATAAGCAAAGGGCATGATGACATTGAAGCTTAAGCAAGAGAGAGGAACGTTAAGGCTTGAGGTGCAAGTCATTGACTTGCTGTTCTTTTTACATAGGGTAGGGCACAAACTATGAATCTGAGGTTCCTCTACAATAAAAACAAATGTTGACTAGCTGGCAACATTTGAATTGGAAATCTCACACTGTTCCCCATAACAGACTGGCTGCTGCCTCTATTTCCAATGAGATGGCAGAGGAGATCTAAGTTTGTTTTTTTCCCAAGCCGTTTCAGCTGAACATATTGATTTTTATATATTTTTAACAAAGTGCTTAGCACTATCTTGTAGCACGCATGCTATCCATATTTATTAGCCTGGGCCACTGAAAACAATTTCTAGCGAGGCTGCATACTGTCTAAAGAAAAAAAAAAGAGAAGAAAAAAACCTCAATGTTTTTATTTAAAGAAATTCATCCCATAAGTAAGGACTTTGGCACTTTACAGCCGGCATTCATTCTCATCCTATGGCGTATAAAAGGCACGGCACATTTATGGGCAATTCCCTTATAGTTATAGTGGTGTGTGGCTTTTTTCCATTGAACCCATGGGAGCATTTAAAAGACCAACATTTACTTACTGGTATAGGCTTCTATTTACTATTATTATAACAAATGGAATAGAAGGGAATCGATGAGCCAGGGTTTAATCTATACAGTTGTACATGGTACCAGACTGCTGTTGTCTGACCTGGGCCTCTGAGAGATGCCGTAAAGCTCTAACACTCATTTCGGACAACATTGGAGCCCAAGTTACAGACATTTTGCCCTCCCTCTTTAGATGAGATGGAAACTTCTTCTCAGTCTTTCCAAGGGGTAGAAAGAGAAGGAGAGAGATTAAACAAATTGGCTCATTAACACTTGGAGATTATAGGGTCTATTTTACCAATACTGTCTTCTGTTGTCTGATTTGGGTCCTTCAGAGATACTCCTCAGTGTTTCCTTGGGGTAGAAAGAGTAGGAGGGATGCATTGAAGGGAGAGTTGCAAACAGGCTTTGGATTCTAGCAAAATAAGATGACCATAACTTGCCCATGTAAGGTTGGTTTGAGGCCCTTCCTAAGGACCAATTAGATGAAGGAAGGGCCATGTTTATCAGAATTCCTCTTGAGGCTCCTCTATGAGTTCCCTGGAAGAATTCTAATGACCTTATTCTGCATTTATCTGTATTATTATGATTCTCCTGATTCTCATGTGTTGCGTAGTTTATTTCCAAAGCCCCGGCGCCCTGTGTTTCTCTGAAGTGTCCACTCTTCCATATTCATGAGCAATACACTTTGGGCCTTGATTTCCATGTTCGCTTAAGTTCTACTGAAGACGGCATCCCATGTGTTTGCTCAAGGAATAATGATTTCCATGTGTCTGTGTCTGTCTGAATTATCCCAAAATTGAAAGTAATGAATGTTGTAGTCCTCCGAATAATGAATTTCAAGACCATACACCCCGCTATACTTATCTCGCCTCTCAGAAACATTCAATGTCCATGTTTCTGTGTTTATCTGGATTACCTCCCATGCCCGTGTTTATCTGAATTATGCTTCTCCCATGATTCCCAACATTTCGTATGACTGTCTGCCTATACGCATCTTGTTTGTCATACCCATAATCCTCATGTTAATCTGGGTTTACCACTCTCTCACTTTAGATTTGTTGGGGATTTTCTCATTTATCCACCTTTGGAGGGTTTCTCTAGATCTCCAGTACATTTCTGGTTTTCATACTGTTGAATTAAACATGACCTTACCTACAAAAGTATTACTGTACAGTGTATACAAGGCATGGCATCAATACACAGTATGTTTTAAACATTATTCATCCATTAAAAGATGAATTAGCCATTCGCGCCTATCCAGAGTCTTTGAGCTTTCGAATATCCTGGGTTAAACTTCCACATTGTTCGCATCCCGTCATTGCTGTAATATTTCAATAAAAATCCCATTTTACTGAGCTGTTGTATTCATACCTCTGCTTTCCCATAGCCCTACTGACAATAATGGAAATGTTAGCGCTTTATGTTGTCTCCGATTCATTTGCATGCAGTAAAGAGCTCGAGACACAACATTCTTTTTATAAGGGGGCCACTGCTTGCCCCCAAAAGGGACTTTGCAACTTTAAAGAAAATAGAGAATGTATTTTTTTTTATCACACATGCTACCATAAATATATTAAAAAGCAATATTAAAGAAATACCGAGAGCAGAATAATTTAATCAAATTCATGAGATTGTTATACCCCCCAGGCAACGTAAGAAGAAGAAAATCATGAACCGACAGGAGATATTTTAGAAATTCAGCAGCAGTTCAGTGGGCCTAGAAACACAACAAACCCAAGGTTAACACAGTGCAGGAATTTTTCTATTTTCTTATATTATGCAGTAGAAAACCATTTTGCATCTTCTTTTGTCAGGGGATTTTATGTAAAGAAAGTGCTGTGACAGCAGGCTAATGACTGGACAGGTTGTTTACTGCCTACCTATGGAATTACAATAGATTTCAAGTACTAGGTTAACTACTCAGTCGCCTCTACCCAGGAGTAAGCCTCAAAGGCGTCTTTATTGGATGCGAAGAGGGGCAACTTTACATAATGCAGTTGTGCAGTTTTCGGTAGGAAATGGGGGGAGAAGGAAAGCCAGGGCTACAGAAGGACAACATGGCAGGGAAAGATGAACTCAAAAGGGCGCGATGACTACAGTAGGATAAGATGAGACGGTAGGACAAGTTAGAGACAGTAAAGCAAGACAGAGACACTAGGAGGCACATTTACTCAACGCGTTTTGATTTTTTTTTTCCCATACAAATTTTCACTAAAAAGAAAATTTGCTGCAACATCACCTATTACCTTGTCACTGGAGAACCATTTCACCATCTATTTCATCAGGTTCTAACTGGCGAATTAAAAAGATGAATTACCGTATATACTCGAGTATAAGCCGTCCCGAGTATAAGCCGAGGTACCTAATTTTACCTCCAAAAACTGGGAAAGCTTATTGACTCGAGTATAAGCCTAGGGTGAGAAATGCAGCAGCTTCTGCTAAGTTTCAATCAAAAAATTGAGGGTTTCTGCTCCCATTGGAGGTGCTGGTGTCTCGTTTTTGGATGCCGGCAACCATTCTTGGACGCCGGAGAATATTCTTGGAGCCTATTCTCGTGCTTGACCCGAGTATAAGCCGAGGTAGAGTTTTTCAGCATATTTTGGGGGCTGAAAAACTCAGCTTATACTCGAGTATATACGGTAATAAGATGAAACTACCTTTTCAGCATTATTATGTCAGTGACATCATATCCTATAGTCCAAAAAAGCAAAAAGTCAAAATGCTGTCATTTTTTTCATGTTTAAAGTGGGTTTACATTTACAAGTTACTGTTAAAAAGATCTTATTTACACTTTGTTTTGACATTTGAAGCTCATTCCATATTTATTTTAGGGTGGGCTCATGGCCTAGGACAATATAGGATCTCTGAGTTCATTTTGCTTCCTTTTAAAAAAAGTGCTCACTTTCAGCAATTTCATTAACATCATTAATAAATACATACATGTAAGCTTTATATACCCACTGAATTTAAAATGACATAAGTGTAAGTAAGTTAATTAAATTTCACTAGGAAAAATGTAACACTAGAGAAAATTTGTTATGACATTTTCGCACAATGATTCATCGCTGACGAAAGTATGCCAACGTTCTTTTGCCAAGGCGTAATTGCAATTTTGATGAATGTGGATATTCGTCACTAAATAAGTCTGATGTAGTTGTGCAAAGTCTGTCGGAGACCTCTGAAGCAAAAAATCTCACTTAAGTAAATGTGGCCCTAGGACAAAATGGAGACAGTAGAGCAAGACAGAGACACAAGGTCAAGATGGGGTCAGTAGGGCAAGATGGAGGCACTAGGACAAGTTGGAGACAGTAGGGCAAGATGGAGACAGTAGGGCAAGATGGAGACACTAGGACAAGATAGAGACAGTAGGGCAAGATGGAGACAGTAGGGCAAGATGGAGACAGTAGGCCAAGATGGCTACAGCAGGATAAGATGAAGACAGTAGGACAAGATGGATACTGTAGGGCAAGATATAAAGAGTAGAGCAAGATGGAGACACCAGGACATGATGGGGACATTAGGGCTTTATGGCTACAGCAGGATAAGATGGAGGCATTAGAACAAAACAATGTCAGTAAAGCAAGAGAGTGACACTAGGAAAAGATGGAGACAGTAGAGAAAAATAGAAACAGTAGGCCAAAATGTCTACAGCAATATAACATGGAGGCAGTAGGACAAGATGGTGACAGCAGAGCAAGATAGGGACAGTCACACATAATGGAGACAGTAGGGTGAGATGAAGCCCATAGGGCACAGCAGGACAATATGAAGACAGCAGAACAAGATGATAGAAACAGGGCAAGTCTTTTATTGTGGGGCAACAAACAACAGTAAAACTTTATATTGGTGTTGCCAATGTGTATCCATTGTTGCTAAGAATTTCAAAATATGATAGGGCTACATTTTACTTTAACTTCTACATGGCTGTCACTTCATATAAAACAAATCATTTTGCATGTATGTTGTTGTATGTTATAGTCCAATCTATAGATTCTGACATTGATCTTGGTTGGAAATAATCTTAAGTATCATCTGCCAAATCCTATGCTTCCCACCTACCTCAGTTTACTTGTAGGACAAGAGTAGAAGAGAAGAAGTTGGTCCCTTCTCAGTGCAAAATATAGTGTCCCCCCCAACTGTGCAAACATAAATGAGGGATGACCTCTGTAATGCTGAACAATAAAATACATCTTAAACCTTAATGGGACCCTTTGACTCTCCACCCACTGCCAAAACTTTTAGCAACTCGCTGTACATGGTCAACGCCAACTAGTGGTTTGGAGTTGGCATCAGAATAGGTGTATTAATTTAAAATACAGTATATATGCCTAGAAGGGCCAGTTCTCAGTTTCTATAGAGTAAGACCAAGAATGACTTTCCTTCATCCAGGTCATTATAAACATCATCCTACATTGAGTCTAAGTCTAAAGCAACCTCATTTGAAATGAAGAAGCGGCTAAAAGGTAAACATGTGAAATGCACCTCTACATGAAATGAAGTTAATTCATTCAATTAGTTCATAGGAGGGCAGTATCATAATACAACTGCTGGAGGTCCAGAGGAAGTTCTGAAAGACTAAACAGAAAGATGCCAAATGAATGGCATCATGAGAAAAAGTACAAACCCAAAGTGTTTTCAGTATTTATTTGTGGCTATCAGCTTGCATGTTGTGTCTTGTTTTTATATAAATATAGAAGTTGAACTTCTCCTGGGAGCTCTCCTTAGCCATGCCACATGTCGTTCGCAGGATAGCTAAAGGCACAGCCTCATACATATTAATGACGCCTTCAGGAATTCCAGACAGATGAGAAGGATGTCAAAGGGATGTCAGGGGCTGAATTCCCTCTCACATGCCAATAGGTTATTGAATAAAACAGCTGATATCAGTATATTTGGTGACACCCTGCCTTCTTGAATGGGATGCCAGAGTAATGAAATGAAATGAGGGCAGGAGACTGAGGGAAATAGCATTGGGCTGGTAGTCATGTTCTGATATACTCTTTAGCTAGTATGAAGCATTCACTCTCCCTGCCACGTCAGTATTTTATTAGTGCGGTATGCTACTGCCAGCCTCGTTATCTGCTTCACGCTCACAGACCCGCGGTTCCTTCTGGATAGCTACACAGAGACGTTGCAAAAACAACTCCGTTTGCAAAAGTCTGATCCAGTAGAAATATTCTAATTTTGTTGCACATAGACTTGAGAAACTCTTCCTAAGTTAATGCTTAAACCTCCATTCTTTAAGCCTTGCTGGATTCTTCTGTCCTGCTCCAAGGAGAAAAAAAAAGTCCATTAGGCATTTTGAGTTGAACAGTTACGTCCCTCAATTAATCTGACCAAGAGAAGTTTTAGGAAATCAGACTGAGTAAGTGTTTGGCTACAGCTCTAAACTGTTCTTGACTGGCTAATGACATCATAATTGTTAAGCTTGATTCTTCTTAACTTTAATTCATCAAATTGGTCAGGCGTAATTGCACATTTTGATGAATGTGGATATTCGTTACTAAATAAGTCTGATGTAGTTGTGCAAAGCCTGTCGGAGACCTCTGAAGCAAAAAATCTCACTTAAGTAAATGTGGCCCTAGGACAAAATGGAGACAGTAGAGCAAGACAGAGACACACGGACAAGATGGGGTCAGTAGGGCAAGATGGAGGCACTAGGACAAGTTGGAGACAGTAGGGCAAGATGGAGACACTAGGACAAGATTGAGACAGTAGGCCAAAATGGAGACAGTAGGCCAAGATGGCTACAGCAGGATAAGATGAAGACAGTAGGACAAGATGGATACTGTAGGGCAAGATATAAAGAGTAGAGCAAGATGGAGACACCAGGACAAGATGGGGACATTATGGCCATATGGCTACAGCAGGATAAGATGGAGGCATTATAACAAAACAATGTCAGTAAAGCAAGACAGTGACACTAGGAAAAGATGGAGACAGTAGGCCAAAATGTCTACAGCAATATAACATGGAGGCAGTAGGACAAGATGGTGTCAGTAGGGCAAGACAGTGACACTAGGACAAGATGGTGACAGCAGAGCAAGATAGGGACAGTCACACATAATGGAGACAGTAGGGTGAGATGAAGCCCATAGGGAACAGCAGGACAATATGAAGACAGCAGAACAAGATGATAGAAACAGGGCAAGTCTTTCATTGTGGGGCAACAAACAACATCAAATTGGTCAGAAAAGAGCCCCCCCCACAAACACACAGAAAATGGACATAACAATGTGTCAGAATGACCAAATGCCTAAGCTGATGCTGAAATGTGTTCTTCAAACCTCACTAGGTTTCTTCTACCTGTTCCAGCTGAAGTTCATTAAGCTCTTGCTTTTATGACTTTATATAATTTACAGTCATGTCCCTCGATAAATGTTTAGCTAGATATTGTACTAGAGTCACATTGATGGCTAAAGCCCTATAAAGTTCTAGACTGACGAATGACCACAACTTTGTCCAGTGTGTGTTTGAGTCCTCACATCACTTAAAACAGGGAACCCTTCTGTTGGTCAACACATAACTAGACAAGATAACCCCATTGCCCTTCTGAAAAATTTCCCAGGTTACTTGGGTCCTTTGTGTTGATGGTTGCCAAAAACCGTACCCTTTAATGATCGCTTAGAAAAGGGAACTCTTCTCTTGGTCCTTGATTACCCCATTGCCCTTCTGAAATATTTCCCAGCTTATCTGGGTCCTTTGTATTGATGGGTGCCCAACACCATTCCCTATACTTGAAAGAGCGAAACCATGATTAATAGACATTGAGCAATATATTTGCATTTCTTGAGCTTGTTGACCTTGGTTTTATTCCTTTGCTGAGCGGTGGTTGTACCAAGAGGTCAAAGACCAACAAAAGTGATAAAAAACCATTAGCTCTAATTATGTTTGTTCCTCACTTTGATTGGCTTTTAGCCACAGAGTAACTGAAGCCAGAAGTTGATGATGTAATTTCAAAAATGTTCCCAAAATAGATGTCTTTAAGTTTGTCGACTGATGTCATCTGAGAACAGGGTTTTTCCACAGAGATTTGTAATTGCGCTAATTTATGAGCTGTTTCTGAAGAGAACATTATGGGATATCTTAGATAGCTGTGCAAGGCAAAAAAGCAAGTGAGAATGACTCTGCTATCTAACACTCGCACAAAAAAAGAATACAATAATTAGAAAGTCATCTGTATTTTCCCAAGGAGCTGCAAATTGTGATTATCTCGGGGCACAGAACTTTTTGGGGCGCATGATGAAACAACTGCAAATGCCCAAATCAGGGGATGTGTAACTTGCTAACCTGCAATTGTTTTTCACCTGCAACTGACAGCTTCTCCTGACAGCTACTAAATTGTGATTGTAAATTAAGTTGTCTGGGTGATTGGACGTGGTCTCCGGTAAAGAAAACATTTTGGGTCAAAGGCTTATCCTTTTAAAAATGGTGACCTCACATATTTAGATTTGGTCATGCAGTTTGGTTGCCTTTGACAATCCTATCCAACCATCTGGGCATGTATGGCCAGGCCAGCCTTATACATATAATCCTGGTCCATCGAAAATTATTGGCCCTGATGGAATATTTCTCTTGGTCAGGGTCAAAAAAGGAAAGAGAAGCCACATCTCTGCGGCTCTTCCTCACTTCCTCCTGCTTCAGTCATTGAGGTGATTGGACCCAATGAACAATAAAAAGCTGGCCAGGCCCATAGGTCAATGGGATGGATAATGTGCGGATTGGACTATGTATCAACACCTTTATTTCTGGACAAGGAGCCAGTCCAAGAAAATGCAGAAATGAACTTCATTTCTGCTGTTCAAACCAAGTCATCAACTCATTGGCTCACATAAGGGGGCCCTCAGGAGGGCCTGCAAAACCAATATGTGGCAAATATTTCCCAGATATCTTTCAAGCAGCTTTGAAAATTCAATCAGGCAAAGATTCTCAGTGATGATGCCTTCCTTATCTGATGGTCTTTGTAGGTCCACAATATTTTCCAATTGTTGGCTTCCAGGCCAGGCTCAGTCTACTCAATATCCATTATGGAGACTGGCTTTGCATGCTGGGAGTTATATTTGACTGTGTGTAGCCTTATGTATAGCATATTCGACTGTATCTCGTGTTGCTTTCTTGCCTTTAAGTCCTAATTTAACTACCACATGCAGAGATGACAGTTACACAGCCAAGCATAGCCTAGAAGAGGTTTATGTCATTGATCAATCAATAAATTTCATAACAACAACAGTGCATGGTCTAGTAACCAATAGTAACCAGTAATCAGTCAGCTTTTAATTGTCTTGTTTAGTTTAATTGATGAAAGCTTATTGGTTGCTATGGGTTTCTAGACTTTACCTTTGATGCAACATAGCATGTCAAGAAATCTGTTGCCCAGTGCTAGACTGTCAGCTTGCAATCTTTCATTTTCTGTTTATAAGTCCCACCGGCAGCCATGTTTCTTCCCGTCTCTGTCTGTGTGGCCATTCGTTATTCTGTATAACACTCTTGACATTGCTGGGTGACAGCGGGGAGGCGGACAAGGATAACTTTTGAGTAAAGAACAAATTTACTTTAGAGGGTAACGTGTCTGCTCTGATTAATGGCATCTCTCGGCAGTGAGAATGGCATGCCGTGCAATGTACACAATGCTTAGTAAAATATCATGTCCAGCTGGTGAGCCTGACACAAATGCCTATTCGCAGGACATCAGAACTCACCGCTAGATGCAAGATCAGCATTTACGGATCCACGGTGGGTAATAGTTTCATTGAACTTTTATCCAGATGAAGAGGAATGATAATTAGGCTGCTGAGCTCAAGGAACTGGGATATCAGGGTAATTGCCATCACATTCAGTAAGTTCTCTCTATGAATAAGGAAGAGTTGGCAAGAAGTAAAAATTAGGGGGTTTTAGTCACCTCCACCGCCTTCATCTGACATGGACAATTATGGCTCTGCAAACTCATGATGCCATCAAGGCAATGAACAATGGCCATGTCTGGGGGTGATGGCTGTGGCCCCATTATATTTGTAACCTTGTGGTTATAGATGACCTGTCTAGGTTACAACTAGTCAGAGGTTAAGCAATATTTAGGTTAAGCTTCATGCTTTGATCAGTGGTCATCCAAGGTTACAGAAAACATTGTCCTACCATTGTCCTATCTATGGTCCCAGAGATGTAAAATAAAGTAAATGAGTAATGAGCACCTGTTTTCAGGATAAGCCTCCCATCCAATGCAACTGAGTCCCCCAGGAGATAGTCATGGAACATGTTGTTAGGGCCCAGAGCCGATAAACGGCAAAATTTTTTGAATATTGAAAGCATTTGGTGACCCCTGGCTGATGGTCCGGCCGTGTGCACCCATCCTCACCAGGATTGACAGCACAGAGGACATTGAATTCGTTATTGCCCACCCCTGTTACCAAAGGCAAATATGATTTTTTTTCTCAAATGTATGGAGAGAAGGGGAGGGGGGGTGGAATATTTAACAGCCAAGGGGTTTGGGTAGATTTAACACTAGAATACGTGGGTGGAATTGATGAGAGCATCATAGAGTTTGTGAAGTGTAATGACTCACTAAGTCTTGTCAGCAGGTGATGTTAGACTTTCTGTGTTAAGATGACATTGGAAAAGAATTTAAAAAAACATTAAAAAAAGGAGTTTCTGGGGAAAAAAAATAACATCTTCAAGCTATCGGAGGTAGAAGGGGCTGTTTAAATAGACCTGTCAGCTGTGCTCAATCAAAGTGACTACCTTGGGCTCGTATCGCAATCCTAGAAGAAAAATATACCAAACGTGTATAAATGTATATGATCATTAGAGCCCATTCAGCCGTCTGCTGCTGCCTCGCAAGATAAATGACATTAATCAACAGGATGCCTTCAGACCTTTTGGCTACTCATTTGTTATGCTAATTGGGCCACTTAAAGGGAACTGTCAGTGTGCAGAGATCCTAGCCAGTCCAAGCGAAGGAGGGACGATAATTAAGCACCATGTGTAATTCACTAATGTTCCACTAGATCACTAGTAATATCCACTTGAGAATCATGTACCAACCCCACAGATCTGTGCATAACAACAACAGGGAGTATGCTTAACTACACGCAACTCAGCAGCTGTGCGATAGCATGTATAGTAAGGAGAGATGGTGCCTATAGTAACAGTGGATAATTGTCTCTGGGAAGGGAGTGTGATTGTGGGATAGCAGGTATAGTAGGGAGAGATGGTGTCTATAGTAACAGTGGATAATAGTCTCTGGGAAGGGAGTGTGACTGTGGGATAGCAGGTATAGTAGGGAGAGATGGTGCCTATAGTAACAGTGGATAATAGTCTCTGGGAAGGGAGTGTGACTGTGGGATAGCAGGTATAGTAGGGAGAGATGGTGCCTATAGTAACAGTGGATAATAGTCTCTGGGAAGGGAGTGTGACTGTGGGATAGCAGGTATAGTAGGGAGAGATGGTGTCTATAGTAACAGTGGATAATAGTCTCTGGGAAGGGAGTGTGATTGTGGGATAGCAGGTATAGTAGGGAGAGATGGTGCCTATAGTAACAGTGGATAATAGTCTCTGGGAAGGGAGTGTGACTGTGGGATAGCAGGTATAGTAGGGAGAGATGGTGCCTATAGTAACAGTGGATAATAGTCTCTGGGAAGGGAGTGTGACTGTGGGATAGCAGGTATAGTAGGGAGAGATGGTGTCTATAGTAACAGTGGATAATAGTCTCTGGGAAGGGAGTGTGATTGTGGGATAGCAGGTATAGTAGGGAGAGATGGTGCCTATAGTAACAGTGGATAATAGTCTCTGGGAAGGGAGTGTGACTGTGGGATAGCAGGTATAGTAGGGAGAGATGGTGCCTATAGTAACAGTGGATAATAGTCTCTGGGAAGGGAGTGTGACTGTGGGATAGCAGGTATAGTAGGGAGAGATGGTGCCTATAGTAACAGTGGATAATAGTCTCTGGGAAGGGAGTGTGACTGTGGGATAGCAGGTATAGTAGGGAGAGATGATGTCTATGGTAACAGTGGATAATAGTCTCTGGGAAGGGAGTGTGACTGTGGGATAGCAGGTATAGTAGGGAGAGATGGTGTCTATAGTAACAGTGGATAATAGTCTCTGGGAAGGGAGTGTGACTGTGGGATAGCAGGTATAGTAGGGAGAGATGGTGCCTATAGTAACAGTGGATAATAGTCTCTGGGAAGGGAGTGTGACTGTGGGATAGCAGGTATAGTAGGGGGAGATGGTGCCTATAGTAACAGTGGATAATAGTCTCTGGGAAGGGAGTGTGACTGTGGGATAGCAGGTATAGTAGGGAGAGATGGTGCCTATAGTAACAGTGGATAATAGTTTCTGGGAAGGGATTGTGACTGTGGGATAGCAGGTATAGTAGGGAGAGATGGTGTCTATAGTAACAGTGGGATAATAGTCTCTGGGAAGGGAGTGTGACTGTGGGATAGCAGGTATAGTAGGGAGAGATGGTGTCTATAGTAACAGTGGATAATAGTCTCTGGGAAGGGAGTGTGACTGTGGGATAGCAGGTATAGTAGGGAGAGATGGTACCTATAGTAACAGTGGATAATAGTCTCTGGGAAGGGAGTGTGACTGTGGGATAGCAGGTATAGTAGGGAGAGATGGTGCCTATAGTAACAGTGGGAGCTTCAGGCCCCACCAGCATTAGCCCATAGCACCAGGCTGGGCAATAAGAGACCAATGTATTTTGTAAAGTAACTACAGGTATTTGTTTAGACAAAGAGAAGGAACGACAGACTCTAAACCCCTGAAGAAATGTATTAGCACACAGGAACCATGTCAAAATAAAAATACCTTTTTCTCAGTATTAACCAGATGCAGAGAGTTATAGTTTCAGCAGTACAGCAAGACAGATGAGTATATTTTAATTGAAGGATCAACTGTGACGGCATAAAATATAAACTGGATATTAAAAGTACTAGAAAGTATAATTTCTTTAATGAAAACATTTTAATCTTTTCTTTTTATTATTCTTCTTCACATTTGATGGTGGGACAGCGATTTTGGTAAGGGAAGTCAGCTGAGAATGGCGGGATTTGTAGCTCAGGAAAGTCTTGACGTGTCAGTGTTAATCATTAATACGACCTTCTCTGTGTGTTTCATGGAGCTGGGCTGGAGCCTTGTGTGAAGGGAACACAACATAAATGCACGGATTGCAAATCCTAATGAGCTGCTTAAATATTTAACAATACAAGAGTTATTGTCAGGAGGCTGCCGGCTCTACCCCGGCCCAGAGACGCGCTCCCCTCTCTTGCTTCATTAGTGCACATTTCCTTCTTTTTCACTTACATTGAATACATTACTTTAAGATGTTTCAGAATTCAGTTCCCTGCAATGGTAACATAATGTGCAGCTGTGTGTGGAGCTTTGGTAAGAGCTTTTGGTGAGTATATTGGGATATAACGTGGCTGGATATATGTAATTAGATAGATAGATAGATAGATAGATAGATATCAAGTTTTTAGGGCAAATTGGGCACAGTAGGTCAAGATCAAGAGTTTAGGGTTGGATTGGGACAGTAGGGCAAAATAGCAACAATATAGAGATGGAGACCAGTAGGCCAAGATCAAGACTTTGAAGCAGGATGGGGACAGTAGAACAAGATCAAGTCTTTAGGGCAAGATAGCAACAATAAAGAAGAGTGGTGACAGCAGAAGATCAAGACTTTAAGGCAATATGTAGGACAAGATGAAGACGGCAGGGCAACATGAAGACAGTAGGACAAGATGGAGACAGTAGGACTAGATGGAGACATTAGTACAAGATGGAGATAGTAGGACAAGATGAAGACAGTAGGACAAGGTGGAGACAGTAGGACAAGATGGAGACAGTAGGACAAGATGGAGACAGTAGGACAAGATGGAGACAGTAGGACAAGATGGAGAAAGTAGGAGAAGATGGAGATAGTAGGACAAGATGAAGACAGTAGGACAAGATGGAGACAGTAGGACAAGATGGAGACAGTAGGACAAGATGGAGATAGTAGGACAAGATGAAGACAGTAGGACAAGATGGAGACAGTAGGACAAGATGGAGACAGTAGGACAAGATGGGGACAATAAGATGAAAAAACTAAAGAAGGTTGGATACAGTCGAACAAGATATAGACAGTAGGGCATGATGGCAACGGTAAAATTATATTAGTGTTACCCAACCTATTGCTATTATAGGTATTGTTGATGTACCACTCCCTGCACCCACAGTGCAGGGAGTTGTTCTGCGATGTCAATGGTAGGTCCATACGTTTGTCAGTCCTTCTCTACACAAGTCATTTTATCCTGCAAATTCTGTACATTACGTTAAGCAGTAGCAAAAGGCTGAAGCCAAGGCCACGGGCATATTTTCTTGTATATTTACTGACATATTTACTGACATATTTACTGACATATTTACTGTAATATTTACTAGGGTCCTTGCCTATATTCCTCCTACAGAAATTCCCCAGTATCTCGAGCGGCTAATCATCAAATAAGTTAAGGAAATTACAGCTCTGAACCCATATCAAGAGGGAGCAACACCGTTTAAATGGGCTCCTAATGTATTCATCAATTCCTCAATTAATCACCCAATCAAACTGTCAATCAGCCTCTGCTTCCCATGAAATACTCACACGTACTACAGAGGCCCCCGCAAGGCCAGCGCTGGGCTTTACTTCTTAAAGGGATAGTCTTACCAGTTGTCGGTTCTAAATACAAATATTGTCCCCTCGGTAGGTTGAGATATTGAGATAATGCCGCCCCCAGGTAAAACCATCTGAAAATCAGCAGGTCCCGTGTACTGATCCAGGTCGGTCTGTATCTGACTGGTTGCTATGGGTTACTGGACCGTTGCACACTTTGCCCATATTTGATTCATGGTTTATTTGTAAAAAACTGAAACATTTTAAATGAAACAAACAAAATTGGTCTGTAAGTGCCACCGAAATCCTGAAGTGGGTCCAATTTCCTTATTTAATAAATATAAAAACAAACACTGGCATCGCTGCATTGCGCAGCCCCTAGGAAATAAGGTTTCATTTGATTGGCTATTGGAATTAGCGCATGTGCCCTGGACCCCTTATAACAACAAGATCCCCTTATAGCACCCAGAAGAAGAAGAGAGAGAAAGATTGCCAAGAAGAGTGAGCTGGAAGGTAATGGAAGTTAAACAGATTCTGAAGTCCCCTAAAGAGCAAGTAAACGAGCCAGCGCTGGCCAAAATCACATCATTAATCATCTATTAGTAGAGTTGTGCCCCTCTGTCAACTGTCACTTAGCAAAGTATGGAAATTCCTCCTCCGACAGCCGCAGCCGTTCCTATTAGAGAGTATCAGCCCAGATACACGCTGGCTTGGGCACTGAGATATCGGGGATTCTGGGACCCCCTTAATTGCTTCTCTTAAATTAATAATAATACTAATTAAATGATTTATTGATTCCAGTTACACTCATGTATTATAAGGGATAATGCACCCCCTACTGTAAATGATAAGGATATTAGAAGTCACTGAGGGGTTGTTCTGTGACCATATAAAGGCACAAGGCTGCAGGCTGAGTTATACAGGGAACTCTGAGTATCACTCATGTATTATAAGGGATAATGTACCCCCTACTGTAAATGATAAGGATATTAGAAGTCACTGAGGGGTTGTTCTGTGACCATATAAAGACACAAGGCTGCAGGCTGAGTTATACAGGGAACTCTGAGTATCACTCATGTATTATAAGGGATAATGTACCCCCTACTGTAAATGATAAGGATATTAGAAGTCACTGAGGGGTTGTTCTGTGACCATATAAAGGCACAAGGCTGCAGGCTGAGTTATACAGGGAACTCTGATTATCACTCATGTATTATAAGGGATAAAGTACCCCCTAATGTAAATGATAAGGATATTAGAAGTCACTGAGGAGTTGTTCTGTGACCATATAAAGGCACAAGGCTGCAGGCTGAGTTATACAGGGAACTCTGAGTATCACTCATGTATTATAAGGGATAATGTACCCCCTAATGTAAATGATAAGGATATTAGAAGTCACTGAGGGGTTGTTCTGTGACCATATAAAGACACATGGCTGCAGGCTGAGTTATACAGGGAACTCTGAGTATCACTCATGTATTATAAGGGATAATGTACCCCCTACTGTAAATTATAAGGATATTAAAAGTTTCTGAGAGTTTTGGTGACCATATAAAGGCACAGGACTGCAGGCTGAGTTATACAGGGAACTCTGAGTATCACTCATGTATTCTAAGGGATAATGTACCCCCTACTGTAAATTATAAGGATATTAAAAGTTTCTGAGGGTTTTGGTGACCATATAAAGGCACAAGGCTGCAGGCTGAAATACGACACATGCACTAGCACCCCATTGGTCAGTATGAATTCATTGGCATGTGCTGACTATACAAGATGCTGTTAGTGAGTTAGCAACAAACCTGATGATGTCATAGTGTCTGCAGAACCAGCTTTCATGACATTTTAATTCATTTTCTTAAACTATATAAAGTCTGGGTTTATTTCCAGTTTCTCTTGCCATAATTTCCAAGAACGTCCGTGTTTCTGGGCTCTCTCTGACATTGCAGACATGGAAGGACAAACTAAATTCAGGTGGAGCGCGTTGCCATTGGCCCGGCCGAATGATCTCATTCTCATCATTATTCATCCAAACAAGAGATAAAATGACTTTCAGGGTGAGGATCTTGCAGCTCGAGGAAATTACCAATGCAAAATTAAAGGGAAGATCTCACAGGCACATGGAGACAGACGGTTTCTTATTTTAGGCATTTGCCGAGGAAACTTGCGGCCACCAATGAGAGGCCTCGGGAGACTTGCCAATGGAATGGAAAAAACTCATGTCGTTGAGGGCATCGGCACAATGGCCATTATTGTAACCCCATTGATATTAAATCCCCCATAAACCCCCTGGCATTATACTGTGTTCTACCAGGACGCCCCCTTATGATTATGATGTCATGGAAACCCTGTATATTATAGGGTAAGATGCTGGGAGTTGTAGATGATTTGCTGTAGAGCCACAGACACATCTGATTTATGCAAAGTATTCCTACGCAAGGTGGGGGGGGGCACTTTTATCCTGCCTCACCAGGGGCCCCATCTTTGTTTTCTTGTGATCCACTTAAAGGACAAATATACCCCCAAAATGAATACTTAAGCAACAGATAGTTTATATCAAATTGAGTGGCATAAGAAAGAATCTTACCAAACTGGAATATATATTTAAGTAAATATTGCCCTTTTAGATCTTTTGTCTTGAGCCACCATTTTGTGATGGTCTGTGTGCTGCCTCAGAGATCACCTGACCAGAAATACTGCAGCTCTAACAGTAACAGGAAGAGATCACCTGACCAGAAATACTGCAGCTCTAACTGTAACAGGAAGGGATCACCTGACCAGAAATCCTGCAGCTCTAACTGTAACAGGAAGGGATCACCTGACCAGAAATACTGCAGCTCTAACTGTAACAGGAAGAGATCACCTGACCAGAAATACTGCAGCTCTAACTATAACAGGAAGAGATCACCTGACCAGAAATACTGCAGCTCTAACTGTAACAGGAAGAGATCACCTGACCAGAAATACTGCAGCTCTAACTGTAACAGGAAGAGATCAACCGACCAGAAATACTGCAGCTCTAACTGTAACAGAAAGAGATCACCTGACCAGAAATACTGCAGCTCTAACTGTAACAGGAAGAAGTGAGGAAGCAAAAGACACAACTCTGTCTGTTAATTGGCTCATGTGACCTAACAAATATGGTTTGTTCGGATTGTTTGTGTGCACCGTGAATGGTACGATCCCAGGGGGCGGCCCTTATTTTTTAAAATGGCAGTTTTCTATTTATGATTACCCAATGGCACATACTACTAAAAAAGTATATTATTATAAAAATGGTTTATTTACATGAAGCAGGATTTTACATATGAGCTGTTTTATGCAATATCTTTTTATAGAGACCTACATTGTTTGAGGGGTACAGTTTTGCTTTAAGGTCAAATGAAATGTATCCCATTAAAAAAAGAAGAAGAATGAGCTCGGTGTTTGCGTTCGGCACCCAAACCACCAGCAGAAATCTTTAATTAGTCTTTGCCTGAAGATCCTTCCGCCCCCACCCGCTTCTCTTGTGGGACGTTGTCCAAATGCGAGTGCCAGCAGATGGTGTATCATCAGGGCTCCGATGTAATGATAAATTGAAACATTTGGGGATTAGGAGAATGTCCTGAGCAAACCGGCCGGCAGGTCAGGTCGGATTTAGCTTCTACCTCTTCCCTGTGACCCTCGTTGGGTTTTGATACCCCCACAAATATATATATATTTTATAGGAACACAGATGTCACAGGTTTCTCAATGCTAAACTCTTAGGGGCCTAATTAGCAGAGTCAGAGAAATAAATAATGTGCAGTTTCCGACCTGAAATTTTGCTTTATTTTCCGTAACATTTGGCGACTATCTGGGAAACGTTGTCACTGGGCATCATGTGCTCCATGGACAATAAAGGGCAGGACTAGATCATTATATTGGGTTGTATTAAATTAAATCATATTTCTGATTTTCTGCATTTGGTTGTTTTTTTTGGATGGGGCCATTTCCAAGGGTCAATTTAATAAAATACATGTCCCCAAACTCATTTCCAAGGGTCACTGAGCCAACGTCAACAACATGACCCAGGAATTATTGGCAATATTTTAGGTGCCCCTGCCCAGTACAATGTAAGTGGCTTAGGGGGTGGTATTTTGAGAAACGAGCGATCATAATGACCACCCCCCCCCCCCATTATCTGTTGGTTTCACCTTTAGAAATATAACTAAATGGAAAGGTCCAATGACCAGTGGCATAACTAGACTTTACTGGGCACCACAGCAAATTATTTTTCAGGCCACCAAAATATCTAGAAGTCAACCTGTTTTACCAATTTTGATTGAAATTGTATATGAATTAGGGCCTCACAGGGCCCCTATATCTTCTGGGCCCCCCTACAGCCTCAGGGTCTGTTTCCTCTGTTGATTGGGACAAAGACGATTGGGACAAAGACGATTGGGACATTTTTCATCAAATGAGCCCCAGTACAGCTATCAGAACTAGTATCTGGAAACCTTTTATCCAGAAAGCTCAGAGAAGGCCTCCTCCTATAGAATCTTGTATTGGATCCCAAAAAAGATATAATGAATCCTTATTGGAGGCAGAACAATTCCAATAAATGATTTCTTTAGTAGACTTCAAGGGGTGGTTCACCTTTTAGTATATTATAGAAAGGACAGTTCTAAGCAACTTTTCAATTGGTCTTCATTATTTATTTTGTTATAGTTTTATTAATTATTTGCCTTCTTCTGCTTACTCTTTCCAGCTTGCAAATGGGGGTCACTGACCCCATCTAAAAAAACAAATGCTCTGTAAAGCTATAAATGCATTGCTATTGCTACTTTTTATTCCTCATCTTTCTATTCAGACCTCTCCAGTCTTTTATTCAAATCAATGCATGGTTGCTAGGGGAATTTGGACCCTAGCAACCAGATGACTGAAATTACAAACTGGAGAGCGGCTGAAGAAAGCCACCAATAATAAAAAAATGAAAATCAATTGCAAATTGTCTCAGAATATCACTCTCTACATCATACTAAAAGTTGATTCAAAGGTGAACACCCCCTTTAATGTATGGAGATCCAAATTACGGAAAGATCCCTTATCTGGGAAAACCCAGTCACGCACCCTACACTTCCTCTTTGCAGCCACAATCGGGGAACAGGGGGGGAGTGCTGGTACCCACATTTCTCCCCAGGGTGATCGGATCTGGGTCGACGGAGGGGCATGGGGTTCACCGCTTTGTTTCCAGGGGTCCCGATGACCCAGTCCGACCCTGATCTTTATGATCCGTTTTTATTCTAATTCCAGTAATGTCGCTACTGGAGACTGATATGTAAGAATGGGCACGTAATTATGCACCACCGGAGGCTTCTGTTTACACTTCTTACACCAATGTAACCCATTGAGCATAGAATCGCACACACATGCAAAGTACAGGGTGCGACGAGTGATGGGCAAATTGTTCCCAAAAAATTCGTGAATTTCCAGCGAAATTTGCGAAACGGCGAAAAAATTTGCCGAATGCGAGTTTTGACGCTGGAGTTAAAGTCAATGGACGTCAGAATAAAGTTGACCTGCGGCGGTTTTGACGCGAGAGACTTTTCCGACGAGCGTCCAAAATTCCTTCACCGCCGGCGTTTTTTCGCTGCAGTTTCACAAATGTATTCGCCACGCGTGAAACGCGGAAATTCGCCACGATTTTACCCTAGAATGAACCCCTACTTTGAGCATGAGCCTCACACTTGAGCACAATTCTCCAAAGTGGAAGTTAAATGATATAGTGGTGAATCACACACACAGAAGTTGGGGTGCAGGCTGTTTAGTAGGTGCTCACAAGGACTCTGGGATATTGGGGGGGGGAGGGACAAAACAGCATTGGGGGCCAAATTAATGTCAATTTGCACTTTGCATGGAGTGCTGTTTTGGTAAAACTGGGTAAAAGCCAATCATTTGGCATGAAACGCGTTAGGCTACACATGTCCTAATAATGTGTTGTTTTTTTTTTTTACTTTTATAATTATTTTCGCTACTGCATTACTACTATTGGGTCTCTTCTAATCTTTATTGTAAATTTTGAACTAAAGGCCATTTGGCACAAAGGGGAGCACTCTAATCTAAAAGCACCCCTTTTTACAGTGCCCATGGAAGAGCAGCAGTCTCCTCTCCAAACAAGCGGCCCAAGTGATTGCTCTTCCCAGACAATAAAATATGTGAGTGAGACGGCACCTCGTCGACATTAATTGTCAGCCTCTCCCTGCGGAGCCGTAAATGGAGAATCGGGAAAGATGAATCATCTCTTTTAATGGCAGCTGATGATTGTGCCCTACTGTAGTATTTCCATTAATCTCGGGGACTACGCGAACGCGTGTCCCACAACAGGGAGACCGAGGCGCTGGCGGGTGGAATTCATAAATCCGTTTGCCCCAGTTTTCTCCGAGCCGGCTGTCAGCTAAATCTCCAAATCGGTGTAGAAAAAAAAAAGTGGAACATAGAATCCCTAAAAATGGAATCCGCAACTGTCACTTCCCGGCAAGGTGAAAAGGACAAAGAAACCCCAAGTCTGGTTGTTACACATGTGGCATCATTAGTGACTGGAGCCTTCGGAACCCCCCCACCTCGCCATAGATATTTAAATCTGGAGGCAAATATATAAGAGAGGGGGGTGAGAGCTCATAGTCAGTGTAACTCTTTGGCAGCCTCTATTCTATTTATATAGGATATTTATATATAGGATATTTATATATAGGATATTTATTCAGGATATTGATATAAAGGATATTTATATAGGATTTTTATATAAAGGATATTTATACAGGATATTTATGTATAGGATATTGATATTGGATATTTATATAGGATTTTTATATAAAGGAAATTTATACAGGATTTATATATATCTATATATATATATCTATATAAATATATATATATATATATATATATATATATATATATATAATTTATATATAGATAATTTATATATAGGATATGTATACAGGATATTGATATATAGGATATTTATATATATATATATATAGGATATTTATACAGGATAGTTATATATATAGATAATTTATATATAGGATATGTATACAGGATAGTTATATATATATAGATAATTTATATATAGGATATTTTTACAGGATATTTATACAGGACATTGATATATAGGATATTTATACAGGATATTTATATATGGATAATTTATATATAGGATATTTATATAGGATATTGATATATAGGATATTTATATATAGGATATTTATACAGGGTATTTATATGTAGATAATTTATATATAGGATATTTATACAGGATATTGATATATAGGATATTTATATATAGGATATTTATATAGGATTTTTATAGGATCCTATAAGCACAGACAAGTGATGGAATTGGCCTGTCAATGGGGGGGGCGCAAGGGATCAGGGGGATTAAGCAAAGTTGGGAGGCATTGAAGTATGACGTGACATTGGAGGGGTATAAAGATAAAGGCCCATAGTATATAATATGACATTTGCCACCCTTGTCCTGTACACAGCTCATGATCTGGTCGTATCTGGAACATTGGCCGCCAGTTTAGTCTATGTACCTCCCAGGTGCTGCTGTGACATCATTACTGGCTCTGTTGTGTATGTACATGCAGGTCAGCCCGGCAAGTCTAACTACAGTACAATGTAGAGATCCCAGCAGGGTGTGTGTCTTCAGTTGTTCCATTGGGTGTCAGGGGGGATCCTGGGATCTGGTGTCAAGGTACTTACTTTTATATCATATTTTGATACTAGTGACTAGTGAGACCCCAGACTGCTCAGCTGTTACTAAATACAGGTAAAGGATCTATTAGCTGGAGTGTCTGCCATTTCTGCTTTGGGCCAGGGCCAGATGATGGAGGAGAGTTCAGACGATGCTAAACATCATCTCACTCCAGCCTTGCAGTATATTTTCTGTTAATGTTACTTTTAGTCTATAAAACATCAGTTTGCTAAGTCAAGGTTTTCAGGTTATCGGATAAGGGGCAACTTTACAAGTGAAACCCCCCCACCACCACCTCCAGCATCACCCAATGTCCCCCCGCTCAGTCCATTAGTATAACCTGCTGAAGATGCACCTGTCTGTCCAGGGCCACCAATTGGCTTTTGTGCAAATCTTGATGGAACCGGCAGACCCACAACTCTCCTCTCTCTCTCTAGGGGGCAAATTCACTAAGCGCTGAAGCTCCGAACGCTAGCGTTAATTCGCTAGCGTTTGGCATTTTCGTTACTGCGCAAATTCACTAACGAACGCTGGCGTAGTTTCGCTAGTGTTACTTCGCACCCTTACGCACAGGCGAATTTTCGCTAGCGGCGTAAGAACGCAAATTCACTAACTTGCGCAGTGTACTGAACGCTACCTTTTACGCCAGACTTCCTTCGCCACCTCAGACCTGGCGAAGCGCAATAGAGTAGATAGGGATTGCTTCAAAAAAAGTCAATTTTTTTTCTAAGTCCCAAAAAACGCTGGCGTGTTTTCTACATTATGGGTGATAGGCTGAAAAAGATCGAAAAATTTTTTGGGGCTCCCCTCCTTCCCCCCTACATTTCCTGACTCATGGCAACTTACCTATACAGTGGGCACATGTGTAGGGCAAAATAACATTTTTATTTGATGATTTGAAGGTTTCCCAGGCATTTGTAGTGCAGATACGTATTCCTCCATTGAAATTTGAATTTGGCGCCGTATGCAAATTAGCCTTCGCTAGCGTAACTTCGCTTTACATAGCGAATCAACGCTAGCACAACTTCGCAACCTTAATGCTACCCCTGAGCGCAACTTCGGATTTTAGTGAATTTGCGGAGTGCTGGCGAAACTACGCCTGGCGAAGTGCGGCGAAGTTGCGCCTGGCGCAACTTCGCATCTTAGTGAATTTGCCCCTAGGTCTCTCTCTCTCTTTCTCTCTCTCTCTCTGTCTCTCTCTCTCTCGTTCTCTCTCTGTCTCTCTGTCTCTCTCTCTCTCTCTCTGTCTCTGTCTCTCTCTGTCTCTTTCTCTCTCTGTCTCTCTCTGTCTCTCTCTCTCTCTCTCTCTCGTTCTCTCTCTGTCTCTGTCTCTCTCTCTCTCTCTCTCTCTCTCTCTGTCTCTGTCTCTCTCTGTCTCTTTCTCTCTCTGTCTCTCTCTGTCTCTCTCTCTCTCTCTCTCTCTGTCTCTGTCTCTCTCTGTCTCTTTCTCTCTCTGTCTCTCTCTGTCTCTCTCTCTCTCTCTCTCTCTCTCGTTCTCTCTCTGTCTCTCTGTCTCTGTCTCTCTCTCTCTCTCTCTCTCTCTGTCTCTGTCTCTCTCTGTCTCTTTCTCTCTCTGTCTCTCTCTGTCTCTCTCTCTCTCTGTCTCTGTCTCTCTCTGTCTCTCTCTGTCTCTCTCTCTCTCTCTCTCTCTCTCTCTCTCTGTCTCTGTCTCTCTCTGTCTCTTTCTCTCTCTCTGTCTCTCTCTGTCTCTCTCTCTCTCTCTCTCTCTCTTTCTGTCTCTGGCTCTCTGTGTCTCTATCTCTCTGGCTTGGAGGAATTGGGAGTGAGCAGGTGCTGGGAATCTGTATAGATTTACAAGCAGTCCCCATCCAATCAAGCTTCCCTGCCAGAGCTCCAGCGGCTGATTTTTATTCTATACAATACAACATGTGTCCTGCCTTAACTGTGCCAGCGCCGATTGAGAGGCTCAGTAGCTGTGAAATCCGCTTCCTACAGAAGCAAATGAGGGGGCTCCCAACACTCACACTGGATTCATCTCATCCCTCCTTCTCCCAAAAAGAGAACATTTCAGAAGCCCCCGCTATTCCCTGCAAAGCCTTTCCCTGTTCCTCCACAAACAAAGAATGTGTAATTTTAGGCAATTTAAGTTTTTCCTTATAGATTTGTCTAATGGAAATAATAACAGCAGAATGTATATTTATCCCCCCCCCCCCGCACAACTTGCATTTTTAGGTGAAAATAGAGCAGTTCTTGGTCTGTAAAAATATCAAAATGCTTGAAATGCCTCCCTATTCTTCCTCTGCTAAGACCCCAGTGGATTTTTGTGCAACATTTGTTTGAAATAGTGTATTTGGGGGGGATAAAGTGATTTTAACAATAACAAAAACTCAAAACAAAATATGAATAAGTCTGGCCTAAGTTGCCATAGTTGGCTGGACACTAGCCATAGGAACCCTACTGTGTCATAATCTCATTAAAGAGGTGTTTCACCCTTAAATTAACTTTTAGTATGTTATAGAATGGCTAATTCTAAGCAATCTTTCAATTGGTCTTCATTTTTAAATTATTTACCTTTTGCTTCTGACGCTTTCCAGCTTCCAAATGGGGGTCACTGACCCAATTTAAACAACAAATGCTCTGTAAGGGCAGAGACATGTGAAGATTCGGGGAGATTTAGTCAGCCGGCGACAAACCGCCTCTTCTTCGGGCGACTGCCTTCCCACTGGCTAGAATGTAAATCACTGGCAAGATGTCACATGAAGCACTTTGTTTTCGCCCGAAGTTGCCTCACAAGGAAACTTCGGGCGACTTTGGAAAACACAGCGCTCCGAGTGCCATCCCGCTGGTGATTTGCATTCTAACTGGCTGAAGGCTTATCGGGGAGATTAATCACCCGAAGAAGAGGTGATTTGTCACCAGGCGACTAAATCTCCCCAAATCTTAACATGTGTCTCTGCACTGAGGCTACAAATGTATTGTTATTGCTACTTTTTATTATTGAAGCACTTCGTTTTCCGAAATCGCCCGAAGTTGCCTCACAAGGAAACTTCGGGTAACTTCGAAAAACAGAGTGCTCCGAGTGCCATGCTGCCAGTGATTTACATTCTAGCCAGCTGAAGGCTTTTTGGGGAGAAAGAGGTGATTTGTCGCCGGGCGACTAAATCTCCCCAAATCTTCACGTGCGTCTTTGCCCTAAGGCTACAAATTTATTGTTATTGCTACTTTTTATTACTCATCTTTCTATTCAGGCCTCTCCTATTCATATTCCAGTCTCTTATTCCAATCAGTGCATGGTTGCTAGGGTAATTTGGACCCTAGCAACCAGATGGCTGAAAGTGGAGAGCTGCTGAATAAAAAGCTAAATAAGTCCAAAACCACAAATAATAAAAAATGAAAACCAATTGCAAATTGTCTCAGACTATCCCTCTCTACATCATACTAACAGTTAACTCAAAGCAGAATAACCCCTTTAAAAGAAGTCAGCAGGGGGCAGCATATCGGGGTTGAGGGGGCATGTGATCCGTATATCGTTCCCAGAATTCATTAATACAAAGCGGTTGGGAATGATAGTTTCTCTACTCCCATGCAGCCCTGATAGGGACGTATTCATTTATTCCGGGATCTGCATGGAACGGCAGCGGCATAACAGCCTCATTCTCACCATCTCCAGCCAATCCTCTGTTCATTTTATCATTCGATGAAGTGCGAAATGCGTCGCATTTCAAAAGAAAATTGCAGCCATTTGTGGGGTGTGAGGGGGGGAAGAAGGTGTTTTGAGGGACGTTGTGCCCATTCCGTCACTCCCCGTACCCTCCAGCGCGTCTCTTTTGATTGGATTTCGCACCTGGAGCAAGTGGATATGAGCGGGTCGTGCGGAGAAGCAGCCCCATTGCCTCTGCACTGTATCTGGCCTGCGTTTCAGCCAAGCGCCCGTGCCAGCCAAGCGAATGCTGCGTGCAATGCTCCGAGCGACTTTAACAGCTTGTTATTGCATTTGTAAAACAGAAAAAAAAAAGGAAACATAAAAAATTTGATTTAAATTAGATTTATTTTTCTGCAGTGGCACCGGAGCCTGGCAAAGGGAGCTGGGTGGTTGCGGCGGTGCGGCCAGGAGAGGCAGCTGGCTGCTGGGGTGATGGTGTATAGTTGCTGGCAGTCAGAAGTGACAGTTTTTGGATTCATGGAAGGAAAAGCTAAAATGCTAATTTGTCTGAACAAATATAGATGGGATTGTGTTTCGCCATAGTGGGGTCCAGCCATTAGCCCTTAGTTGTTCTTGAATCCTTAACAAAATCTGAT
Organism: Xenopus laevis; assembly: GCF_017654675.1. Taxonomy (NCBI): domain Eukaryota; kingdom Metazoa; phylum Chordata; class Amphibia; order Anura; family Pipidae; genus Xenopus; species Xenopus laevis. Next base: position 228,048,461 of record NC_054371.1, read on the forward strand.
GTTATTTATAAAACCTGTGCCAAGTGCAAAAAAATCCCATTATTTGTCACATTTTTACCCACAATGCTATGTTCTTACCCAGCTTTCTAGCATTATTTTCAGGCGCTGCAAAATTTGCTCTAACACTAGGTGGAGCTGATGTAACAATTCTGCTTAAAAAGTTGGGGGCATTAAAGCCAAAAACCCACTCAGCCAACATAGAAGACCCCCATGAACCACGCGAAAACATCCCTGCTCTTCAGTACTGCTCTTCCTAGGGTTTGGGGTCACCATGTTCAGCCTCTTCAATTGTGCTCCCTTGTTCCCTGGGACTGATCCCCAACCAGGAGCTCAACCTCAGCCTCCACTGCTACAGTTATGTGGATCTGCTCCAGGGATAGAAGTAAAGCAGCTCAACATGGAGATCACCAATCTCACTCGCTGAGTTTGCCCTCTGTCTGGTTTGCACTTAACATAGGTTCATAGTTATATAGTTAGATAGTTATATAGTTACACAGTTATATAGTTACATAGTTATATAGTTATATATTCACATAGTTATATACTTATATAATTATATAGTTATATAGTTATAATACACAAAAGCCATGAATATCTAGTAAATTATATCCTTATAAATGGTGAGTTCTGATGTCAACAGTTATAAACGGTGAGTTCTGATGTCATTTCTATCACATGACTCACTGAAACTTGTGTATTATAATAAATAAAGTACCCCCAGTTGCAAAATAGGAGGATATTATAAGTTACCTCGGAGTTCCATGACCTGTATAAAAACACTCGGCCTTCGGCCTCGTACTTTTATATAGTCATGAAACTCCTCGGTAACTTATAATATTCTTATATTTTACAAGAGGGGGGACTTTATTCACTATATATATAGTAACATAGTTACATAGTTATATAGTTATATAGTTATATAGTTATATAGTTATATAGTTATATAGTTATATAGTTATATAGTTACATAGTTATATAGTTACATAGTTATATAGTTACATAGTTATATAGTTATATAGTTATATAGTTACATAGTTATATAGTTACATAGTTACATAGTTACATAGTTACATAGTTATATAGTTATATAGTAACATAGTTATATAGTTATATAGTTATATAGTTATATAGTTATATAGTTATATAGTTATATAGTTATATAGTTACATAGTTATATAGTAACATAGTTATATAGTTATATAGTAACATAGTTATATAGTTATATAGTTATATAGTTATATAGTATATAGTTATATAGTTATATAGTTATATAGTTATATAGTTATATAGTTATATAGTTATATAGTTACATAGTTATATAGTAACATAGTTATATAGTTACTGTATATAGTTATATAGTTACATAGTTATATAGTAACATAGTTATATAGTTACATAGTTATATAGTTACATAGTTACATAGTTACATAGTTACATAGTTATATAGTTATATAGTAACATAGTTATATAGTTATATAGTTATATAGTTATATAGTTATATAGTTACATAGTTATATAGTAACATAGTTATATAGTAACATAGTTATATAGTTATATAGTTATATAGTTATATAGTTATATAGTTATATAGTTATATAGTTACATAGTTATATAGTTACATAGTTATATAGTTATATAGTAACATAGTTACATAGTTATATAGTAACATAGTTACATAGTTATATAGTTATATAGTTATATAGTTACATAGTTATATAGTTACATAGTTATATAGTAACATAGTTACATAGTTATATAGTTATATAGTTATATAGTAACATAGTTATATAGTAACATAGTTACATAGTTATATAGTTATATAGTAACATAGTTACATAGTTATATAGTTATATAGTTATATAGTTATATAGTAACATAGTTATATAGTAACATAGTTACATAGTTATATAGTTATATAGTAACATAGTTACATAGTTATATAGTTACATAGTTATATAGTTAAATAGTTACATAGTTATATAGTAACATAGTTATATAGTTATATAGTAACATAGTTACATAGTTATATAGTTACATAGTTATATAGTTAAATAGTTACATAGTTATATAGTAACATAGTTATATAGTTATATAGTAACATAGTTACATAGTTATATAGTTGCATAGTTATATAGTTAAATAGTTACATAGTTATATAGTTGCATAGTTATATAGTTACATAGTTATATAGTTACATAGTTATATAGTTATATAGTTATATTAGTTGGGTTGAAAAAAAGACCATCAAGTTCAACCCATCCAAATGAACCGGTGTCCCCTACTCTGTTCCTTTAAATGAAACTTCTTTTCCTCTAGTCTGAAGGGGAGGCCTCTGGTACGTGATTCTCTTTATGGGTAAAAAGGTCCCCTGCTATTTGTCTATAATGTCCTCTAATGTACTTGTAAAGTCTAATCATGTCCCCTCACAAGCGCCTTTTTTCCCCCAGAGAAAACAACCCCAACCTTGTCAGTCTCCCCTCATAATTTAACTCTTCCCTCCCTCTAACCAGTTTAGTTGCACTTAGTCTCTGCACTCTCTCCAGCTCATTTATATCCCTCTTAAGGACTGGAGTCCAAAACTGCCCCCATACTCCAGATGAGGCCTCACCAGGGACCTATAAAGAGACAGAATTATGTTTTCATCCTTTGAGTTAATGCCCTTTTTTATACTAGAACTTTATTTGCTTTAGTAGCCACAGAATGACACTGCCCAGAATTAGACAACGTGTTATCTACAAAGACCCCAAGATCCTTCTCATTTAAGGAAACTCCCAACACACTGCCATTTAGTGTATAACTTGCATTTATATTATTTTTGCCAAAGTGCATAACCTGCATTTATCAACATTGAACCTCATTTTCCAGTTTGCTGCCCAGTTTTCCAGTTTAGACAAATCACTGTGCAAAGTGGCAGCATCCTGCATGGAACCTATAGTTCTGCACAATTTAGTCTCATCTGCAAAAATAGAAACAGTACTTTCAATGGCCACCTCCAGGTCATTAATAAACAACATGACCTTTACAAAGCTAAAGGGATTATTCACCTTTAAATTAACTATAAGTGTGATGTAGAGCAGTGATCCCCAACCAGTGGCTCATGACCAACATGTTGTTCTCTGAACTCTTGGATGTTGCTCCCAGTGGCCTCAAAGCAGGTGATTATTTTTGAATTCCAGACTTGGAGGTAAGTTTTGGTTCTATAAAAACCAGGTGCACTGCCAAACAGAGCCTCAATGTAGGTTGACAATCCACATAGTGGCTACTAAATGGCCAATCACAGCCCTTATTTGGCACCCCAAGAACATTTTTCATGCTTGTGTTGCTCCCCAACTCATTTTACTTCTGAATGTTGCTCACAGGGATCCACGATGTAGAGAGGGATATTCAATTGCTAATTTGCAATTGGATTTCATTTTTTATTATTTGTGTTTTTGAGTTATTTAGCTTTTTATTCAGCAGCTCTCCAGTTTGCAATCTCAGCAAATCTGGTTGCCAGGGTCCAAATTACCATAGCAACCATGCATTCATTTGAATAAGAGACTGAAATATGACTAGGAAACGCTGAATAGAAAGATGAGTAACAAAAAGTAACAATAACAATATCATTTGTAGCCAAAGACAAATAATTCAAAAACTATAAGAAAAAATAAAATGAAGGCCAATAGAAAAGCTGCTTCGAATTAGCTATTCTCTAAGATACTAAAAGTTAACTTAAAGGTGATCTACCCCTAACTGTTTGTCTGGTTTTGAGAGTTCTGGATCCCAGCCAATGCTCTGCCAGAATGACCCAAAATGAAGTAAATCCCTGCAAACCTGCCAAAGCCCTTCCCTCCAGCATCATCAGCTCATCCACTAAAATGTCTTTGCTCCACCTCTTACACTATTGCCTCCCAACATCAGTTCCACCCCTTATGGCATCTGCCCTGCCCCCTCTGAGAAAAAAAAGGTGGCAACCTCATGCACAACTCTATGCCGCAGAAAGAATGGTTTGGTAATGTATTACCAGCAACTGGGAGTGCAACCAACAAAGGGTGACCTGGCATTCTGTACTAACTGTCAGCCGTTCCTATAGCTCCATCTGTAGACTGCCGGCCTGTGACCTCCTTTCCTAGGGAGGTATATGTAGTTTTCCCAGCTGAACTGCGAAACACTTATCACGGAGTTAGCAGTGACAGGGGTAGGAGGGATTATGGGATTAAAATACTCAGCGAGCACTCTCTATTGGAGCTTTTTGGCAGCGCTATCGCCATGCAGTTTCCTTCCAAGAATCCAAACTGTCGGAGTCTTTGTTGTTGTTGTTATTTTTTCTCTCTCTTTCTTTCTTTTATTGCATTTTTACTTTGTTTCTCTGTAATGCCCTGAAATACAATCTCGCCGCGCACTCGCCTCCCATTCTGAGCCAATTAGATTTATTGTTATTGCCGAGCGGAGATGTTGGTGGGGCAGTGCCACTTAGCCCGGCATCAAGCACACGAGCAAATATATAAATAACCGACCGGAGTAATTAGATTACTAAACAAATGCAATCAGCATAAATTGAGTTTCACCTCTTTTTTTGCCTATGTTTTCCTTGAAAATCTAGTTGTTCATTACATTGGGGAAGGAGTAATGTTGTTTGTTTGTAAATCAACTACTAGAGCTAATTATGTATGCGGCTGTTTAACCAATGTAATGCCCAGGTGCTCACAGAGGGCTCGGGACTAGATGGACAACACTGGGGACTGTTCCTGCTGAATTGTGCTTAGTACAGGGGAATATATATGAAGCCATAGTTTTATGGGATCTCTCTGTACAGACTATGAGCAAATTTAGGGACTGTTCCTGCTGAATTGTGCTTAGTACAGGGAATACCTATGCTGTCATAGTTTTATGGGATCTCTCTGTACAGACTATGAGCAAATTTAGGGGCTGTTCCTGCTGAATTGTGCTTAGTACAGGGAATACCTATGCTGCCATAGTTTTATGGGATCTCTCTGTACAGACTATGATCAAACTTAGGGGACTGTTCCTGCTGAATTGTGCTTAGTACAGGGAATACCTATGCTGTCATAGTTTTATGGGATCTCTCTGTACAGACTATGAGCAAACTTAGGGACTGTTCCTGCTGAATTGTGCTTAGTACAGGGACTACCTATGCTGCCATAGTTTTATGGGATCTCTCTGTACAGACTATGAGCAAACGTATGGGGCTGTTCCTGCTGAATTGTGCTTAGTACAGGGACTACCTATGCTGCCATAGTTTTATGGGATCTCTCTGTACAGACTATGAGCAAACGTATGGGGCTGTTCCTGCTGAATTGTGCTTAGTACAAGGGAATACCTATGCTGCCATAGTTTTATGGGATCTCTCTGTACAGACTATGAGCAAATTTAGGGGCTGTTCCTGCTGAATTGTGCTTAGTACAGGGAATACCTATGCTGCCATAGTTTTATGGGATCTCTCTGTACAGACTATGATCAAACTTAGGGGACTGTTCCTGCTGAATTGTGCTTAGTACAGGGAATACCTATGCTGCCATAGTTTTATGGGATCTCTCTGTACAGACTATGAGCAAACTTAGGGACTGTTCCTGCTGAATTGTGCTTAGTACAGGGACTACCTATGCTGCCATAGTTTTATGGGATCTCTCTGTACAGACTATGAGCAAACGTATGGGGCTGTTCCTGCTGAATTGTGCTTAGTACAGGGAATACCTATACTGCCATAGTTTTATGGGATCTCTCTGTACAGACTATGAGCAAACTTAGGGACTGTTTCTGCTGAATTGTGCTTAGTACAGAGGAATACCTATGCTGCCATAGTTTTATGGGATCTCTCTGTACAGACTATGAGCAAACTTAGGGACTGTTTCTGCTGAATTGTGCTTAGTACAGGGAATACCTATGCTGCCATAGTTTTATGGGATCTCTCTGTACAGACTATGAGCAAACTTAGGGACTGTTTCTGCTGAATTGTGCTTAGTACAGGGAATACCTATACTGCCATAGTTTTATGGGATCTCTCTGTACAGACTATGAGCAAACTTAGGGACTGTTTCTGCTGAATTGTGCTTAGTACAGGGAATACCTATGCTGCCATAGTTTTATGGGATCTCTCTGTACAGACTATGAGCAAACTTAGGGGACTGTTTCTGCTGAATTGTGCTTAGTACAGGGAATACCTATGTGCCATAGTTTTATGGGATCTCTCTGTACAGACTATGAGCAAACTTAGGGACTGTTTCTGCTGAATTGTGCTTAGTACAGGGAATACCTATACTGCCATAGTTTTATGGGATCTCTCTGTACAGACTATGAGCAAACTTAGGGACTGTTTCTGCTGAATTGTGCTTAGTACAGGGAATAACTATACTGCCATAGTTTTATGGGATCTCTCTGTACAGACTATGAGCAAACTTAGGGGACTGTTTCTGCTGAATTGTGCTTAGTACAGGGAATACCTATGTGCCATAGTTTTATGGGATCTCTCTGTACAGACTATGAGCAAACTTAGGGACTGTTTCTGCTGAATTGTGCTTAGTACAGGGAATACCTATACTGCCATAGTTTTATGGGATCTCTCTGTACAGACTATGAGCAAACTTAGGGGCTGTTCCTGCTGAATTGTGCTTAGTCTCCTGTTTTCTTGCAAAGCATAATGTACAAGCCAAGCAAATAACACCTTTACAGAATTTAGTGGACACAGTACAAGTGTAGCCTTAGTATTTGTATTAGATAAAAATATTATCAAGGGGAAATCAAGTCTTTCCGCCCAACTGCCCCTTTTATCATTGCTCCCTGGCCGCCGTGGCTCTGGGTTATTATAGGAATGTGCCACCACAGGATAATATAAACATGATTTTAACTCTGTGTCAGTGCTTGAATGCAGCCAGGGGCAGGTTGGGATAAGGCATTTGTATTTAGTCAGAGAGCAGCGTCGTGGCACTGCCAATGCCCTAGAGTTGCCCAGATGTCCTGGCAGAGTTAAATGGAGGCGGCTCCTGCCCAACATCCCTCCAGCTCTCACATAAGGAATCACTGCCATCACTTTGCTGGGAACTGAGCTTAACCAGAGCTGTGGAACTTTCTGCATATCAATCCCAGTCTTCATGCCCCGTGGAGGTGCCAGGAGTTACTAACAAACAACTCCCTGCCCCCTTTCGGTTACAGACCTCGACCATTCGGTGTCAGTTACTTTGTGCAAATGCTGGGCCCTAATTGCGCTCTGTCCGAACAGCAGATATATCTATATAAGGAAGGCACTTTGAACGGCATGCTGCAGACTGCACTGGCTTTAAAGTGGCCATGCAGTAACAGGGTAATTGTGCCCTGTCTGCTAAAAGGGTTAAGTACGAGAGAGGACCATAATTAGAAGCTGATACACAGCCTGCCCATGAAATACTCCTGTAAGTGTCTAATCCCTCGCAGACTGGTTTCAGTCAATGCTCCTCGTGTGTCTCTGACAGTTCAGACAGAAGCGAGCCATATGGCGACACCAACGCAAGCGAGTGGGGGAGATTTGTTTCCAGTTTGGGAGCTGTCTCTGGACTCTCTGGCTGCAGATCTCTTCCTTGTCATTTAGCCTTGGTCATTCACCCTCTCATATGGACAGACGGACAATGTTGTCCAGGCGCCCAACAGAATCCGGGATGATGTTGTATCTACTGATGTCATGTGACTTCCAGATTCAAATCCTCTCCCCCTGTAAATTTGTCCTAAAGCTCTTGTTCAACGTCAATATTCCATATTATTACTCTAATAACACTAAGGGGCGGATTTATTAAGGGTCGAATTTCGAAGTAAAAAATACTTCGAAATTCGACCATCGAATTAAAATACTTCGAAGTCGAAGGATTTTTCACCGAATTTGGCCATCGAACGATCAACGTAAAATCGTTCGATCGAACGATCAAACCGTTCCAATCAAATGACTCGAGTGATTTTAGCGTACGATTGAGCGATTTTACTTCGATGTGTAAAGACTTAGAAAAATGGTCTAGAAGGTCCCCATAGGCTAACATAGAACTTCGGCAGGTTTAATTCGGCAATCTATTGAAGTCAAAGTTTTTTTTAAAGAGACAGTACTTCGATTATCGAATATTCAAGTGATTTTTACTTCGAATCGAATTTGACGTAAATTCAAAGTCATAGTATCCTATTCGATGATCGAAGTGTCCAAAAAAATTACTTCAAATTTTTTGACTTCAAAAATTCCCTCAAATTCACTTCGACCCCTAATAAATCTTCCCCTAATTGTAAGGTATTATAAGTAATTAGAGGGTAACTCCACCCACTATTAACATTTTGCCCAATCAAAGAATACATCATTCTAAACAATTTCTCAATATACATCTATAACAAATTGTCTCTGGTTTTAAAGTTACATGCAAATTGAATAGATATGAAAAGCGGTGTGTGTCTGGCCATGTTTCTACTCGAGCCTCTCATTGTTTATACAATGTTACAATGTTGCAAAAATCATTCCTCCTCCAGCACAGACAGGATTTCTGTTACGTTGTTTCAAAAGTCAGAGGCACCAGGGCGGAGCATAATGGCCGAACAGACACTGCTTTCAATAGCAAATACATTTACACAGAACTTTAAAATCCCTGAAAATGATTAATGAATGTATATTGGGAAGTTGCTCAGAATGACATTATCTGACATTGTGCAACATTTTATTTTTCGGGTTGACATCCCCTTTAAAATCACGGAGGGAACAAACATTTATTTTTTTCAAAATCAGGTCAGAAGTAAAGATATCTATACCTAGTCACATTGTTCTTCTGGGCTTCTAATCATGTAGTGGTAGGGATTACACATTCTGCCTTACACACAACACCATTGTTCCTTGCTTCTTACTACAACTTTCTTTATTGTATCCCAAAGCCCTTGTGTCAGTGCTGCAATCTAATAACAAGTGGCCTGAATGATACATACACATTCATTTTGCTTAGGGGGGACTCCATTATACTAAGCATCATTTAACAAGAACCTTTTTTGGGGGGCTTAACCCTTTAGCAAACAAAGATGGAATGATTCTCTAATATCTTTTAATCTGGTCATTTCCCAGCAACCTTTTCTTTTGCTACATCTTTGATCATTTTTTGCATTTGGGATTCCTCATCTCCCAGAACTGAATTTAGATTGGAATCTCCCAAATTACCATATAATTTAACCTCTATCCTTGACCCCGAGAAAGGAAATGTTTTTTTTTTTCTGTTTCTTCTTAATTTGCATGTTTCACCCATTTAAATGGATCCACAATGGGCGATTTTTTTTTTATAGTATAAACCCAGACATGCAAAACATTTTGCCATTAGAGTGAAATCAAAGAGAAGATGAGGGGGTGGCAGGTTTGTGGGGGGGGTATTAAAGGGAGAGGATGTATCATGAATAGCGAGCAGAACGCACTCATTAAACTAGGTCACTTGGCAGCCGTGGGGTAGATGGGATGGGAACGTGACGAGGGAGCAAAGTGAGACAGGACTTAGTGGAGAGGAATTCTGTGTTTTTAACTCATTCTGTGCAGCCAATTCCTGAACTACCCTGAGAAAATCCCCTCGATCTGTAAATCAGAGACACCTGACGTGTGACCTTCAGGTAATCAAATTAAAAGTGGCAACATTCTGTGTCTGCAAGAAGGAAGTTTAGCCCAAAGTTCTGCTAAATGTTCCCTCTGCGTTGGGTCGGCAGATCCCATCTCTTCCGTCCTACAATCGACCAATCTCTGGAGATCTGTGCAGCGATTCCAATCCTGATTTAACCATGCGTTTCCCAATTCATTATTGTGAGATTTTTTTTTTTTTTAATTGTCCTTTGCATTACGAAACCTTCTAAAGAGATAATCAAAGCGACAGATTTTCCTTTTGGGAACAGGAAAGGGAAGCGTGGGTAATGTTGCAGAAATCAGAGCGTTGCTGGGAAAAAGTTTGTTTTAGCTTCAGTAACTTTTTTTATCTTCCATACAAGGAGACAGCCAATCAGATGGCTGCATTTTCTTATTTACAGTGAGAAATTCTAACGTTGGTCATGCTCTAGGACTGGACTACTAGATACTGGTGTTCCAGAGGTTGAGTCACAAAGGGCTGGATCAGTGACTCTCGGCAAGATCTGAAAGACTCTGTGTCTCTGTTATTTATACCACAGAAGAGGATGGGTGGGAAGAATGAGAAAGCAAACAGAAAATACACAAATTTTTAAAGGGCAACACCAGCATACTGTATATTTTCCTTAATAGATAGATATTAGACTGTTTTTTTTTTGTCCTACTGTTTCCATCGTGCCCTCCTGTCTCCATCTTCTCAGACTGTCTCCAACATGCTCTACTGTCTCCATCTTGCACTACTATCTCTATCTTGCCCTACTGTCTCCATCTTGTCCTACTGTCTTCATCTTGTCCTACTGTCTTCATCTTGTCCTACTGCCTCCATCTTCTCCTACTGTCTCCATCTTGTCCTGCTGTCTTCATGTTGCCCTACTGTCTTCATCTTGCCCTACTGTCTCCATCTTGTCCTACTGTCTCCATCTTGTCCTACAGTCTCCATCTTGCCCAACTGTCTCCATCTTGTCCTACTGTCTCCATCTTGTCCTGCCGTCTTCATCTTGCCCTACTGTCTTCATCTTTCCCTACTGTCTCCATCTTGTCCTACTGTCTCCATCTTGTCCTGTCTCCATCTTGTCCTGTCTCCATCTTGTCCTGTCTCCATCTTGTCCATCGTGCCCTCCTGTCTCCATCTTCTCAGACTGTCTCCAACATGCTCTACTGTCTCCATCTTGCACTACTATCTCTATCTTGCCCTACTGTCTCCATCTTGTCCTACTGTCTTCATCTTGTCCTACTGTCTTCATCTTGTCCTACTGCCTCCATCTTTTCCTACTGTCTCCATCTTGTCCTGCTGTCTTCATGTTGCCCTACTGTCTTCATCTTGCCCTACTGTCTCCATCTTGTCTGCTGTCTCCATCTTGTCCTACTGTCTTCATCTTGTCCTACTGCCTCCATCTTTTCCTACTGTCTCCATCTTGTCCTGCTGTCTTCATGTTGCCCTACTGTCTTCATCTTGCCCTACTGTCTCCATCTGTCCTACTGTCTCCATCTTGTCCTACTGTTTCCATCTTGTCCTACATTCTCCATCTTGCCCAACTGCCTCCATCTTGTCCTACTGTCTCCATCTTTTCCTACTGTCTCCGTCTTGTCCTACTGTCTCCATCTTGTCCTACTCTCTCCATCTTGCTTTACTCTGGCACGGGTTTGTGGAGAAAACACAAAGGCCCAGGCCTAGGGGTGGCATGCCGCCCAACCACAACCTACAGATCGCTAGGGATGCTTACTTCTGAAATCCCCAATGCATGTGCACGCGAGCAGAGAGAGTTGCACACTACCAGACGTCTCTAGGACCCAGCAGCTAAGGGGCACCTCAGCCTGGAATCCAAGCCTGGCTTTAGTATCTTTTCTTGCCTTACTGTCTCCATCTTGCCCTACTGTCTCCATCTTGTCCTACTGTCTCCATCTTATGCTACAGTTTCCATCTTGTCCTACTGTCTCCATCTTATGCTACTGTTTCCATCTTGCTTTTCTACTGTTGCCATGTTGTCTTAAATTCTTTATTTTGCCCTACTGGCTTTTTGTTCTTCTGCCTCTATTGAACCCCCTAAAGACAACACTGTCTCCTGGAATGATCCCACTTCTCTCCTGGCTCTTTGTGTCCTGCTTTCCTGTGCAAAGGAGCCTAATAAATCACCTTACATCGCTCACTGTGACTCCGAGTAGTGCAGATTGTTAAATAAAGAGACACAATTATGCAATTTAAGAAAAAAGCCGCTGAATGTCACATTCCGCTGAATTATCCCTACGCCCCTGGTGTATTTGCTCCTAAGGGTGGGTTTATACTTTCTCTTACTGGGCCATTAGTTACCATAACAACATAGTATATAATTCTCCCTCTTGTCACCATCTCACGATTCTCACACAGAGATCTTAGGGGAAAAAACTTTATAAACATGAAAGAACAATTAGAGAGAAAAGTGCAAAATAAAACACTGTGAAAGGGGAAGTATATATATATATATATATAATGAGTGTGTGTGCGGGTGGGTGGGGGTTATAAAATAAATATACATGCAAGGTGCCAATCTGACATACTGATAAATAACTTGGAATAATAAGACAGAATACTGCCACCAGGTATAACTTTTTGCCATTTTCACCCAGGATCTAGGTAACAGAAATATTTCCTCTAAAGTTGTATTTGCAGTTTCTGTACTGTTACTATAGACACCATCTCTCCCTACTATACCTGCTATCCCACAGTCACACTCCCTTCCCAGAGACTATTATCCACTGTTACTATAGGCACCATCTCTCCCTACTATACCTGCTATCCCACAGTCACACTCCCTTCCCAGAGACTATTATCCACTGTTACTATAGGCACCATCTCTCCCTACTATACCTGCTATCCACAGTCACACTCCCTTCCCAGAGACTATTATCCACTGTTACCATAGACATCATCTCTCCCTACTATACCTGCTATCCACAGTCACACTCCCTTCCCAGAGACTATTATCCACTGTTACTATAGACACCATCTCTCCCTACTATACCTGTTATCCCACAGTCACACTCCCTTCCCAGAGACTATTAACCACTGTTACTATAGACACCATCTCTCCCTACTATACCTGCTATCCCACAGTCACACTCCCTTCCCAGAGACTATTATCCCACTGTTACTATAGACACCATCTCTCCTACTATACCTGCTATCCCACAGTCACACTCCTTCCCAGAGACTATTATCTACTGTTACTATAGGCACCATCTCTCCCTACTATACCTGCTATCCCAGTCACACTCCCTTCCCAGAGACTATTATCTACTGTTACTATAGGCACCATCTCTCCCTACTATACCTGCTATCCCACAGTCACACTCCCTTCCCAGAGACTATTATCCACTGTTACTATAGGCACCATCTCTCCCTACTATACCTGTTATCCCACAGTCACACTCCCTTCCCAGAGACTATTATCCACTGTTACTATAGACACCATCTCTCCCTACTATACCTGCTATCCCACAGTCACACTCCCTTCCCAGAGACTATTATCCACTGTTACTATAGACACCATCTCTCCCTACTATACCTGCTATCCCACAGTCACACTCCCTTCCCAGAGACTATTATCCACTGTTACTATAGGCACCATCTCTCCCTACTATACCTGCTATCCCACAGTCACAGTCCCTTCCCAGAGACTATTATCCACTGTTACTATAGACACATCTCTCCCTACTATACCTGCTATCTCACAGTCACACTCCCTTCCCAGAGACTATTATCCCACTGTTACTATAGGCACCATCTCTCCCTACTATACCTGGTATCCCACAGTCACACTCCCTTCCCAGAGACTATTATCCACTGTTACTATAGACACCATCTCTCCCTACTATACCTGCTATCCCACAGTCACACTCCCTTCCCAGAGACTATTATCCACTGTTACTATAGGCACCATCTCTCCTACTATACCTGCTATCCCACAGTCACACTCCCTTCCCAAAGACTATTATCCACTGTTACTATAGACACCATCTCTCCCTACTATACCTGCTATTCCACAGTCATACTCCCTTCCCAGAGACTATTATCCACTGTTACTATAGACACCATCTCTCCCTACTACACCTGCTATCCCACAGTCACACTCCCTTCCCAGAGACTATTATCCACTGTTACTATAGACACCATCTCTCCCTACTATACCTGCTATCCCACAGTCACACTCCCTTCCCAGAGACTATTATCCACTGTTACTATAGACACCATCTCTCCCTACTATACCTGCTATCCCACAGTCACACTGCCTTCCCAGAGACTATTATCCACTGTTACTATAGGCACCATCTCTCCCTACTATACCTGCTATCCCACAGTCACACTCCCTTCCCAGAGACTATTATCCACTGTTACTATAGACACCATCTCTCCCTACTATACCTGCTATCCCACAGTCACACTGCCTTCCCAGAGACTATTATCCACTGTTACTATAGGCACCATCTCTCCCTACTATACCTGCTATCCACAGTCACACTCCCTTCCCAGAGACTATTATCCACTGTTACTATAGACACCATCTCTCCCTACTATACCTGCTATCCCACAGTCACACTCCCTTCCCAGAGACTATTATCCACTGTTACTATAGACACATCTCTCCCTACTATACCTGCTATCCCACAGTCACACTCCCTTCCCAGAGACTGTTATCCACTGTTACTATAGACACCATCTCTCCCTACTATACCTGCTATCCACAGTCACACTCCCTTCCCAGAGACTATTATCCACTGTTACTATAGGCACCATCTCTCCCTACTATACCTGTTATCCCACAGTCACACTCCCTTCCCAGAGACTATTATCCCACTGTTACTATAGACACCATCTCTCCCTACTATACCTGCTATCCCACAGTCACACTCCCTTCCCAGAGACTATTATCCACTGTTACTATAGGCACCATCTCTCCCTACTATACCTGCTATCCCACAGTCACACTCCCTTCCCAGAGACTATTATCCACTGTTACTATAGACACCATCTCTCCCTTATCCTTACTATACCTGCTATCCCACAGTCACACTCCCTTCCCAGAGACTATTATCCCACTGTTACTATAGGCACCATCTCTCCCTACTATACCTGCTATCTTTGCCAAGTATTACCCTAACAATTACTGGCCACAGCTAATCCACCAAATTTGGAATGTCTAATACATTAAGCAAATACAGAGGTTTCGGAACAGTTAATCCTCTCCATAAGATGATCTCTATGTATTTTTTTACTGATATTTTCATATCTGAAAGAGCAGATAATTTAAGAACAAATGATTTAAGCAAAACCCTAATAGACGGGGGATGTGGGTAAGACAAGTGCCGGGGAGGTTTGCTCAGCCCCCCCTGTCCTGCATAATGGGGAACACAATTTGGCTGCATCAGAGCTCAATTTTCTTTCTCTCTCCTGTGCAGTGGGATGTGAGAGGGAACCAGTCTTAAGTTACTCGTCAGTGCCATCTTGTGGCACAACTAAAGGAAAAATATATTCATCTTTTCTTTTTCTAACATTACACAGCAAATGGAGCAGATATTCTGGCAACAAAAAAAGAAGGAAAAAAATGAACAATAAAAAAGCAAAGGAATTGTGATATGAAAAGCAAAGGGAGCACTGGAAGGGGCACAGTGATAGTGAATAGAATATTCATTGCATCCAGTAATACACACGGAATAAGAGCAGTGTAATTATCCATAAAGCCATCTGCTGTGTTCCTGCTGCTGTTAAACTACAGCTCCCAGAAGCCCCTGCAGCTAATGTTTGTTTGAAGATATTTACAAAGTTGTATTTAGAGGTTGCAAATAGGTGACATTATCTAGGCTACTACACATAGAGGGACCCCGAAGAGCAGCAGTTTTGGGTAAGAAAAGCTGGAGTTGCGGATATAGTAGAAAAAGATGAGACAGTAGAACAAGATGGACACTGACAGGCAGGATGGAGACAGTAGGGCAAGATGGAGACAGTAGGACAAGATTAGACAGTAGGACAAAATGGAGACAGTAGGGCAAGATGGAGACAGTAGGACAAGATGGAAACTGTGGGGCAAGATGGTGGCAGTATAAAAGATGGAGACATTAGGACAAGATGAGACAGTAGGACAATATGGGCGAAGTAGAAAAGATGGAAACACTAGGGCAAGATGGAGACATTATAAGACAGTAGTACAAGATGGGGGAAGTCGGACAAGATGGGGGGCAGGAGAAAACATGGAGACAGTAGGGAAAGATGGTGATAGTAGGACAAGATGGAGAGAGAGAGTAGTGCAAGATGGAGACAGTAGGGAAATATGGTGACAGTAGGACAAGATGGAGAGCGTAGGTCAAGATCTATACAGTAAGACAGGTTGAAGACAGTCGGACAAGATGGAGCCAGTTGGACAATATTTAAATAGTAGAAAAAATACTTGTTATATGCCACAGCAAATTACCCTTCATTCAATTTGTATGTGCCACATGGTGTAACTAAATCAATGAAGACAAAATATGCATACAGACTACAAATTATCCTGTCTAACACACGAGTCTCTAGACAAAGGTGTAAACCTTGCCATCTTTACTAAGGATTCTGGGAGATGTTTCCCAAGAACACAAATGGAAGTAATTATAAGAGACTGAATGTATTTGGAGATTTAAGGTTAAAGTGGGGGTAGGCATAGATGCATATAAATTGTCCATCCTAATGTTTCCAGAAGACCTCATGACCTTCAGAAGAAGACCTACAAGGTCTGCTTTATTGGGCTTATGGGAAATGTAGCCAGGAGATCTTGCTAAATGACCTTCAAGAACTTCCTTTTTCTCCTCTTGTTGAGCTTGCCCTTCGCAAGAGTCAATTCAAGGACACAGTTCTGGCCCTTGCTGCTAGGAGCGTAGGCTTTGGTAATTATTCTGACTCTAATTTATTGCCCCATAATGAAAGTTAATAAACCGGCCCAACACAAAAATGAGAAGCAACAGCCTTTATTTTGCCACCAGACAGCATTGGGAGATTAAGGAAATGTGTTTTATTGGCAGTCCTTAAATTTGTCAAATTACCCCCGTAATAATGGCTCAAAAATATTGCAGCGACCGCCGGCCCGGGGCAGTGCATTTTTTATTGGCTGAGCACAAGGAATCTAATGCCAGTTTTATAAGGACTTTAAAATAATGTTTTTTTTGATTTTCTAATGAAAATGGTGACTGGACAGCGGCATAAAAATATTTTATTCTGCTCTTCGTGCGGCGGTGGGGTCTTTAAGTTGATCGAGCGCGGTGATAAAAGGCATAATACTTTTATGGGCCTCATGTATTCCTCCAAGGGAACAGTCCCATATAGAACCAAGGTGGATGTTCTGTACTTACTCTATCAACACAATGGCTGATTTTGTCTCTCTTTCTGCTGCCAAGCAATATAGCCATAAAAAACTCCAGGCCCATGTGGCCGGACCACTTGCTATTTATAAAGCAGAATGGACTTTTTTGTTTTTTTTGTCTGTAGTGAACCCTAATGATTAAAGTCTGATATGTGCAGAAGAAAAATAATTCCTCTCAGCAGATGATCCCTGGCAGTTGGCCATATTTCTGGGGGTTTGGGTTTGGGATAATTTGAATATATGTGTAACATGGTCTCCAATATCTTGTAGCAGTCACTGGATGAATTCACCCTTTAAGGTACACACCACCATCACAGATCCAAGGGGACTTGTAGTTGTATATTTAGAGGAGAATAAACTGGAAGTCCATATAGTCTAATAATTACAGGAATACTTTATTTACAGACACCAGTTTAGTTTCTCCAGTAATCAATTTTGCACAAATTCTAAAGCAAAGAACAAGGGTTCCCAGGCCGCTGCCTTTCCTTCTGTTCTTCTTCTTCTGGCCAAGGGCTCTGCGCTGTACTAGAGATGCAACAAATCCAGAATTCGGTTCATGATTCCACCAGGATTCAGCCTTTTTCAGCAGGATTCGGATTCAGCCAAATCCTTGTGTGTGGCCTAATCCGAATCCTAATTTGCATATGTAATTAGGTGTGGAAAGGGACTGTTCGTGTCAAAAGGAGGAAAAAGAGGAAGTAAAACATTCTATTCGGCTCGAATCTTTCGCGAAGGATTCGGGGATTCAGCCGAATCCCAAATAGTGGATTCAGTGAATCCCTACACTGTACAGACTACTGGCACATGGGTCAATCTTAAAGCCTAACTAGTCCAAGTTTACTTTTTCACTGCAACCCTATTTGGCGAGGTACAGCCATGGCCGAGGTCCCTCCTTACTCCTCATTGGGGCCTCAGCTGCTCAACTAACTGGCCTACCACTATCTTTTACCAACTACAGTGAGCTCCATGGGTCTAACCTACTAATAGCCAACCTGATCTAATTAACTTCTTTAGGTACCTCACTGCATCCCTATTTGGCAAGATACTGCCATGGCCGAGGTCCCTCCTTACTCCTCATTGAGGCCTCAGCTACTCAGCTAGCTGGCCTACCACTATCTTTAACCAACTACAGTGAGCTCCATGGGTCTAACCTACCACTAGCCAACCTGATCTAATTAACTTCTTTAGGTACCTCACTGCATCCCTATTTGGCAAGGTACTGCCATGGCCGAAGTCACTACTTACTCCTCATTGAGGCCTTAGCTGCTCAACTAGCTGGCCTTGGCCTACCACTATCTTTTACCAACTACAGTGAGCTCCATGGGTCTAACCTACCACTAGCCAACCTAAATGCCAGCCAGCCTCAGACTCACTGGCATCAGTTACTTTTCTTCTCGCATCAGCAAAGAGAAGGTGGCAAACTGCTCTCCTTACATAGTGTCTCTAGGGAAACTCCCTAGTGCCACAGAGTAAAACCTGCTCTAGAACCTCATCAGATCTACTATCCAACAGGAACCAAAATAACACTATATACATGACATAAAGTATTTCTACCCCTTACACACACCCCATAGCGCATAAGCCTGACACCCAGCAGATTACAGATAATAACTACAGTGCACAGGCTGGAAGTCCAGCAGACACCCACACTTCTGTCTATCGATGGTGCACAAGAGAGATATCCAGCAGGAACCCTATTTTTATGTAACCATTTTGGAGCTAATATTCCAATTGTGCATATGGCTTGAGGGGAACATGTATCATCATTACCCAAAGAACATCTCGGAGCCTTTGCTCTAGCCTGGGAAAAGAAAAGGAAATACCAGAGGTTAATTCAGTCAGTGCTGGGAGACAAGGGATGGGAAATGATTTATGATGGAAATCAATATTATCATTAGATTTGAGGCATGTAAGAAAAGAAGGCCCATTCTTATGGGGGCTACGGTACCACTGGGTTCTTTACAAATTCTCATCATTTCATGGGCCAATAATACCAGGGGTTTATTTATATATCATAAGGCTGGATACCTAATAGGAAAACACTTATTTTCTCTACCACTAATAAGGGGAAACTAGGTGCATTATGGTGGCGGAGGCAACCCCAGAAATGTACTGGATTAATGTGGTCCTGGCATTCGGAAATAATTCAGCCAGGGCAGATAATCATAGGTGAGCAGTCATTCGCTCCGAAAGCCGTAAATAGCTCTGCCCAATGAGGTTTCACACATGACGGGCGCAGAATGACTCATAAAGGGCACAGTCCGTGCCAGGGAGGTTTATGAGGTCATCACACTTTCATGGCGTGTGAGAAAAATCCCATAAACGCTCCTTCCTATTCATTAATTTCTATAATTAGTAGCGCCGGGGGCTGATCATCCTCACTCTGTCGTTACATGCAGGATTATAAAGAAAGACTTGCAGAATAAAGTTTATTTTGGCAGAGACTGCAGGACAGGACTGTTACTCACACTATGTACCACATCTGTGCAGCCACTGGGACAGAATGTTCTGTTATACAGATAGCTAGAATCTCAGCTGCCATAAAGCAGGACAGGACTGCTGCTTACAATGGGGATCAGATAGGATCTGTGCAGCCACTGGGACAGAATGTTCTGTTATACAGATAGCTAGAATCTCAGCTGCCATAAAGCAGGACAGGACTGCTGCTTACAATGGGGATCAGATAGGATCTGTGCAGCCACTGGGACAGAATGTTCTGTTATACAGATAGCTAGAATCTCAGCTGCCATAAAGCAGGACAGGACTGCTGCTTATAATGGGGATCAGATAGGATCTGTGCAGCCACTGGGACAGAATGTTCTGTTATACATACAGCTAGAATCTCAGCTGCCATAAAGCAGGACAGGACTGCTGCTTACAGTAGGATGTGTCACTGTAATGGATTCGAATACAATCGTTATATTGATGATAATATCTCTAATATTTCCCATTTTAATAAATGTAGTAGCAGAGGGGTTAATGGGTAGCCCACCTCATCCTACTGGTGTCATCTTGTATATAGAACTAGTGATGGGCGAATTTCTCCTGTTTCGATTTCCCAAAAAATTAGCGAATTTATCGCAAAATGCACGAAATGGCGAAAAATGAGTGCATCCAAAATTTTTGGACGTCAGCGAATTTTCTCAGGTGGCAAAACGCAGAAATTCGCTGCCTAATTTATTCGCTCGTCACTACATAGAACCCATTGACCAAGTTGGGTGTTGGTTGAGACCAGTAGCCTCTCATTATTAGACCCAGTTTTATTGAATCTTTCTGTGAAACCCAAAGAGAAAAGAGCAGACAGAGAGAGAGAGAGAAAGTGCTGAATCACTGTGCGGCTCTCGGGCAGGACGAGAGGAATGAAATAGATGGATTTATGAGATGTTTTCCCGGCACTCCCTGCACTAGCGACAGCTTTATAATTATATTTACACTGGTTCCCTGGACTGCCCATAGAATAATACTAATATTAGCCTTATTACTGTTTTCGGCACCCTGTGCCCACTTGTGTGTGCCTACAAGCCCCCTACCCAAACTCACATGAATACATCATTGACAAACACAGGCAGCTCTGTATTCTTGGGGTGCACTCAGGTCCCCAGGGTCGGATTATCACCTTTCCCTGCTGGGAATTCCAGGTGTGGGGGTGTGTGCACCAATGACATCATGGGGCGGGGAAGCAATATGGCGCAGGTGGGTCAATAGGTGGAGCCATGACATTGAGATTAGCCAATTGGTACATTAATCTTAGGGAATCCTGCCGGGTTTTCCAAACTAGGAAAATCAGACAGGCAGTTTTGACCCGGAGAGTCCTCCCGAAAACTGGAGTGTCTGGGTCAAAACTGGACAATTGGGAACCCAACCAGCAGGACACCTGGAAAAAACCTGGTGGGCCCTGGACCTCATGGGCCCCACTGACCCAACCCCACTCCCCCTGGACTCTAGAAGCCAGCTGACGCATTGTGTGTGTGTGTCTATACGGACATTGGGAGAGTGGTCCTTAATATATGACTAATATTTCCCCCAAAGTTCCAGCAGAATTGAGGTTGCCATTGTGCTAATGCCACATCCCTATATCCAGTATAAATATAAATATATATATGTGTGAGAGTTTGCACAGATCACTACTAGCACAGATTTAATGGTGCAGCACGGGACACAGCAGCGGAGTGAATCGTTAGGTATAATTTATTATTACCCCAGCGCTTTGCAGCTGCACCGGTGACGGGTTTCATTACTAAAGATGTCACAGCATCAGCGGCAGCAGCACATTAGCTCCGCTCCCATCTCCATGCTTGGCCTTCACAATAACCCACAGGCATTTATGCACCACTTCCCTTTAACTTAATTAAAACTTTGAAGGTGAGAGGCCAAGTATACTTTAATTATGCCGCCTCCCGAACCTTTCCGCTTGTGTTTTGTGATACTCGTTAAGAACCATCTGAAATAATAACGTATGGTTGCCTGCGATGGGGATTCACCCGCGTGAAGCTGAAGGATACGAGCGCAGTGATTCCCAGCAATGAGACCAGGAAGGGGACACAGTCTTCCAAACGTCTGATATTCTGGGTTTATTGGTGTTGCTTTACAAAAACACTGAGGAGCTGAATTCCAGCAATGACAGCTGAGGGTAGATGAGATTATTTTGTCCTAATGCCCTCGTGCCTGGGCACCATGCTGCCATGTTCTAGTGTAAACCAGAGCTCAAGGCCTGAGGAACATAAACCATACACTGAACCACTGATGTTTGCCCCAAAAAAGTCACAAATAACATGATGCAGTAACACGTCCAGATGATGAGGAGGTTGAACTGTATCAACATAAACTCTCTTTGAAGTTTGGAGTTTGGAGGTCCTCTAGTTACCCCCCTCCTTTCTTGTCTAGCTCAGATAAACAGTTGCACGGAGAGAGAGAGAGGGGCCTTCGATCCAAATCTCAGACCTTGGGGAGGGAGCGACCGTAACGAGCCTTTGGAAGCGCACAGGAGTTCGATAGGCTTTCTAGACATAATTAGTACTTAATGATCTGGAGAGGCATCGGTGTCCATCACCTTTCTTCTCCAGCCTCCTCTCCTTCACCGCTTCTTAATTAACCTTTAAGGAGATGATGTGCTGATGGGTTTCCAAGGATATATCATTGATCCCCTTCTGCTCGCCAAGTCCAACGATCCAGCTGCAGATGCGGACAAGACAAAAGGTGGTTCCTGTCCACCTTGCACCCCCGCCCCACGCACAGCCGGCCATTGGGCTCCTCCAGTCGATGATCATTAATAAAACAAGTCGTGCAGAGGCTGCAAATTCCTGTGGAAAGGTTATCAGTAATTCTGATCCCTTTGACATTGTTTACACTGGTGATTGGGAGAGACTTATTTAACGACAACAAAATACCCATGGAATTAATGCAGAATATTCTAGGCAGAAGCTCCGCAGGTCGGATCCACTGATGCCTTCGTTATGATAGTTGTCATATTATTATAACGTGACCTTGATCAAGCCCATGTCGGTAATGACAAATTTACTTACCAATATGTTTGGTTTTCATTTCCCAGCATGTTTAATTCTGTTAATACAGGTATATACAAAAGTCTTCTAGGGGCAGAGTCTTATGTGTGGTGCAACGACTGGGGCAATTGTTCTCCAACAACATCCATCCAAGCCCATTCAAATCTAAACGTTGGATGACACTGATATAAAGAGTTACTTTCTCCATCTTGTCCTACTGTCTCCATTTTGCCTTATTTCCATCTTGTCCTATTGTCTCCATCTTTAGTTACTGTCTTGATCTTGCCCTTCTGCCTCCATCTTGTCTTACTGTCTCCATCTTTCCATATTTATCCATCTTGCATTGTTGTTTCCATCTTTTTCAACTGTCTCCATCTTGCTTTATTGTCTCTACCTTGCCGTATTGTCTCCATCTTGCCCTACTGTTTCCATCTTGGCTTACTGTCTCCATCTTGTCCTACTGTCTCCATCTTACTTTAGTGTCTCTGTCTTGCCCTACTGCCTCCATCTTGTCCTACTGTCTCCATCTTGCACTGATGTTTCCATCTTTTCCTACTGTTTCCATCTTGTCCTACTGTCTCCATTTGTCCTACTGTCTCCTTCTTGTCCTACTGTCTCCATCTTGCCCTACTGTCTCCATCTTGTCCTACTGTCTACATCTTGTCCTACTGTCTTCATCTTGTCCTACTGTCTCCATCTTGCCCTACTGTCTCCGTCTTGTCCTACTATCGCCATCTTGTCCTACTGTCTCCATCTTGTCCTAATGTCTCCATCTTGTCCAATTACCATCAACACAATGGCTGCTCCCCCCACTCAGTTATACACATCACTGTGATCATTGGAACTTACTGATCCCTGTATTAACCCTCCCATCCCCATTTAACTCATTATCAAAGTAACATCCCAAACCTCTAGATTACCCATCCGAACAACTCTCTATTTGGATTGATTGTTGTACATTCCTATTCTGCTAATTTACTGCTGTATTACTCTTTGTCAGGTTAACCAATTGATTGCTGTAAATGCCCTTCCATTCCCACATTTTCACTCATTTGTTGTTGTAATGCCCACTCTCAGTTTAAATCATTGATAGCTGTGCATCTCTCCCCATACCAATAGTTTACCTCATTGACTGCTGTACATTCTCTACCACCCCGTCCCTAGTTTAACCCATTATCCCAGAGTCAGGTAGGAGATCAATCATAGGGCCCTGTAAGTTCAGGTTTGACTTATCCCTCCCTTTCCTTCCCAGTGATATTCTGTCTTCTGCTCTGAATGAAACTATTAGCAATAAAAGTTCCCTTAGATATTCCTATTATTATTACCTCTTATTGGCACTTCATCAGTAAAGGGCATTGGTTATGTTGTGTATTAATGGCAATTATTAACCCATTCAGCTTTCTTGTTTAAAACATTCTTCCGTTAGTGCAGGGATTACTGGCCTGTGAAAACGCATTTGCCAGTCTCACTGGATGCCTGCTGGAGGGGTTAATCATATTGCTGGTCACCAAGATCAGTTGCAATGGCCAATGGGCACATTCTGGTTATCAGTTTGGGAGACATCTACTTTCAGCAGTGGGAGAGACTGACACATTACTAGTTATTTGTAGAAGAGACAAAGAGACAGATCCACTAGTTATAGATCATACTAGTTACTATCTGCTATGGAAGAGCAAAAAATACTAGTCATCTGCTGTCAGCTGGGTGAAGAGTTATTTAGTTATTTGCAATGGCAGACTAAGAGATATTAGTTAGTTGCTTGATGTATCTTAAATAAAATAATCTAGGGGAATTCAGTATAAAACTGTAGAACCTGTTGTTCCTGGTAAGGTCAGGGTTCCTGGACAACTGCTGCTACTTTTATCTCTCCAGCTCATGGACTAGAAGTTCTAATGAACCTCCTGAACTTCTACACTATAGTTCTATATTGGTTATAGGGTCTCAGAAATCTACCTCCATCCCAGTGATCCCCAATCAGTGGCTCGCAAGCAACATGTTGTCCACCAACCCCTTGGATCTTGCTCCAGTGGCCTCAAAGCAGGTGTTTTATTTCTGAATTCCTGGAGGCAAGTTTTGGTTGTGTAAAAACCAGGTGTACTGCTAAATAGAGTCTCCTATAGGCTGCCAGTCCACATAGGGGCAACCAAATAGCCAATCACAGCCCTTGGACAACATTCTTAATAGCATCAAGCATTGGGTAGTGAACTTAGTTTAACACTGGGTCCAGTAGAGCCCAAAGACCAGAATCTAGACAGTTCCTCAAACCCTATGCAGATATAAAACAAGCTCTGTACCCAATTCCCTTGGATTTTACATTACCGGATGCTAAATGGGAAAAAAAAACAGCAAAATAATTGTTCCAACTGCACCAGCCTTGCGTGCTGAGCTTCTATGGTCACCCTGGGCAAGATACAGATGGATCCTCACCAATGTTGTGACAGTAATACATGCACAGAGCCACTAAAGTCTACAAGCAAAGCCCCCTTTATATTCCGGCTTTAATAACGCTGCTCAGTAACAGATGGGAATCACATTAGCTCTGTTATGCCTTTGTCCCTTTGTGTAAACATTAATTTTAGCTTTAACTGTCTGCCGAGTCGCAATGACTTTGGGGAAAAAAATAGAATTAGGGGGGGACAAAAAAATAAAAGAAAAAGAATGCTGCAGTCGTTCATGTTTAGGCTCTTGTCACTATCCCTTTTTTTTTGGGAACAGACACTGTCGGCTGCTTAGCAACACGGTGGCCTTGTATTTATCGAGGGAATGGCGTTCACCAGGCGCATTCCAATTTTAAGAGTAATTCTATTAATTAGGTCCGCCGTAAAACTTTTCTTATTTATTTTTTATTTTTTTAAGCTGGGAAGCTATTACTACTTTAATTAATTAACGCCGCCGAGTGAACTTTAACTACACAAACGCAAATAAGCTCCAGAGAGAGGGAGAGAAAGAGGTCAGTTCTCCCTACAGAGGCAATGGCCTCCTGATCACTGACCCCTTTTTGGCACCAAGGGGAGCTCGGGAGCATTAGACCCGTTGGGTCACAAAAACAGTTCATCAATGTCAGGTTGGGGGGCCCCCAATGATATTTGTTAGAGCAGCAATTAAGAGGAAAAGGAGCGAGACCTCCTCTATTATTGCGTCTTTAGGAACATATGCTCTAAGCATTTTAGGAATGTATTGCCCAAGGCTAGAGCACCTGGTGTGTTCCATGCACCCGTTAGCTGGTTCTCAGGCAAAGAACAAAGTTTGGAAGCATTAAACAGACTTTTATACAACATCACGTAAATTAATCCTATTCAGACATTAACTCATTGCAATAAATAGATATCTATACCCAAAATACTGCACTCTATAACAAAGTAAGGCATGGATAATTAAGCTCTCAGAAAACCAAACTACTATAAGGTCTAACTGTGCTAATATTTACATTGGATCCAGCTCTCAGAAAGTCTGAAAAACTTGGGCCTCCAAATTGTTGAGTTATTTCGACCCATATCAGTGAAGGGGCTCTGTGCCAGGCTTTGGATGTTAACAATCTAACCCCACCATGTCTAGGGCCAAAAGAAAACCTTAACTTGAGGAACCTCAACCTTTTTTACTCATGAGCCACCTTTAAATAAAAAAAAAGTTGGAGAGCAACACAAGCATGAAAAAAAGTTCCTTAAAGAGCCAAATAAGGGCTCTGATTGACTACTTGATACCCACTATGTGGACTGGCAGCCAACAGAAGGCTCTGTTTGGCAGTAGACCAGGTTTTATACAACCAAAACTTGCCTCCAACCCCGGAATTCAAAAATAAGCACCTGCTTTGAGGCCACTGGGATTAACATCCAAGGGGTCAATGAGGAACATGTTGGTGATCACTGCCTTATGAGCTTATGACTCATCTAGTTATATATAAGTTTAAACAGATACTCATTACTCATCATAAATGCTAAGAGATATGTGTTCCTTGCTCCTACCATATAATCACCCCAGTAAAGTGCAGAGCTAACAAAGCAACCTGTGTATAAATTAACATACAGGAGCCCAGTCTGGGTAATTTTTGACTAAACAATCCAGCTTCTGCCCATGTGTTTGCCTCAATTGAGTGTATGCCTTTTGAACATGTTAGTAAATCCATGCTATTGTTCCGCCATGTTGGCAGGTTTGTTTCTCAAAAATCCCTGATTACAGCTTTAATAAGGGTATATTTTCTTCTAGTGCCACTTATACATCATAAGGAGTCATATACAACTGCAAGCCAACATGTTTTTTCGCCCACAATGAGCATTTTTTCCCATAATTCCAGCCTAATTGAGGTGGAGATGTGCCTGATGCAGTTGTGTCCTATGCCTTAAAATGCACATAATTGTGCTTTGATGTTAATTGAAGACCATTGAGCTTCATCATTTTCTGAAGTTGGGATTTTGTCATTTTCAGGTGCAATGTCTTTATTAGGAGCTCTGAAAGCTCTTAGATCCCCAGATAAAAATAATCAAGATAAAATCAAATGCATTGAATGAGTCTCCCTCTTCCCCCCATCCCAGAATAGAAATTTGATTTTCAGACCCTCCGCTTTGCATCGTATGAACATTATTTGTCCTGTTTGCATTCTACACATCAGGATTTTCTTTATTAGATCTGTGCACGAGGGGAGCTGCTCGGCAATTCACATCTCTAATCTAGTTTTTCTTGTCCAGACACAGAAATTGCCCAAAATTGCTGCCTCTCCCTCTATACCCTGTTATCCTGCTTATTAGTCAAACTATTGTGTTGTTTTCAGGCTTGGAGAGCAGAGACACAAATGCTGTATTTTAGTTTTCTTGTGGTACACTGAGCACATAGCATCTAATCCAATGCAATTTATCTTTATTAAGGCTTAATTTATGGCTTGTATGCTGTAAAAAGAATGTTACTTTGAGGGCTGCTGGTGACAGGGCTGATTTAGAATGGAATATGGTTACACTAAATGAAGGCAAAACTAATGTATTTGTCTATTTAAGCGGATGTGACTTTTTCTGTGATTTTTTTTTCCCTTCCCCTTGAAAACAAAAAAAGGATGTGTCGCCGGGCAGAGTTTGCAGTTTTTAGACGTAAGGTTGCTCTCGGACAGTTGTATTTAGATGAAGATAAAGCCTTTGGTGTCTATGGAAGATTTAAAATACTGATGTTTAACAAGGAATCTTGCAAGAAAAAAGTTTTTTATTCTAATGTTTTCTGCTTACACAGAGAGAGAAAGCCATTTTAGAGGAAATGAAGATTTATTGCAAAAAGGGAAAAGAGAAGCATTTACAGCAGGTAACAAAGAAGGAGCAGAGAATAGAAAGTATGGACAAGATGGAAACCATAGGAAAAAATGGCAAGGTTAAGGTTAAAAATAGGCAGGACAGGAGGATGGAGTTGCCATAAACACAGTATGGCAACACAGAAATAGTACAGTAGAGAGACAGTAGAGTAAATGGAGATGATAGGGCAATATGGGGACAGTGGGACTCAATGGAAAGAATAGGACAAGTTGAAGACAGTAGGGCAAGATGGAGACAGTAGGACAAGATGAAGACAGTAGTATAAGATGAAGACAATAAGGAAAGATAAAGACAGTAGGACAAGATGAAAACAGTAGTATAAGATGAAGACAATAAGGCAAGATAAAGACAGTAGGACAAGATGGAGAGAGTAGGGCAAGATGAAAACAGTAGGATGAGATGGCTACAGTAGGGCAAGATGAAGACAGTAGGACAAGATGGATAAAGTAGGGCAAGATGTAGACAGTAGGACAAGATGGATAAAGACAGTAGGACAAGATGAAGACAATAAGGATAAGATGGACACAACAGGGCAAGATGAAAACAGTAGGGTAAGATGAAGTGAGTAGAGCATGATGTAGACAGTAGGGCAAGATAAAGACAACAGAGCAAAATATAGACCATAGGACAAGATGGAAACAATAACTTCTTGAATTACAACTCTTCAGCAGCACTTAAAGTCTAAGGCTATTGTAAGATTGTCTAGAAGTCAACCCCACATAGTCTGTTCTTTCCAGCTCCTACCATAATTAACTGAATATGAAATCTTACTGGGCGTGGGCTAACATGCTTTCCTGCCACAAATTGCAGTCATAAACTGGCAGTTTTTCTTTAAACACATACAAATGGGGCAGACTTTATTCTTGCATTCAGCTCAACATTATGAAATTCAACAATTGTGTGCTCAAGTCCATTGCTTTAGGTGCCACCACACTGCTCTATGCTGGAGTAATCCACAAAACAAGTTTGGAATGTTGACCTAACTAAGTAGTGGTGCTAGTTCCATCATAAACTACTAGTACCAGTTAACAATTCCCTTGAAAATGCACTTGTAGGAAGTCTAGACTCCATTGTAAACTTGGGCATTGAGCTTGATTAAGTTTATATAATTGACAATGCACCCACAAACCCAAAGCATTCAATAACAATGTTCCTCATAAACCTAGACACTGCTCACCAAGCTTGCCATTGGTCATTTTTTATTATTGGTGTAACATGGCAGATACCTATGTATGACTTAACAAACTGGACATAAAATCTGGCTGTTTTGATGGAAATGACTAATTACGCAATGAAATTAAAAAAGCTGTTTTCCACTTCATTAAGAGCAGCCATTGATGGGAAACAATGAATTTCGGGCATCTCTTAATCTTGCTTTTTTGTGTGCGAGTCTAGCTATAAAACAAAGCACAGCACATCATCTCAAATGGGGACCTTTGCTAATCAAAGGAGAGACATATACCTGACTAATAGGTATCATGTTCCATTCTGCAGGCTCGCAGTCAATAAACATTAGGTTACCTTCATAAAGTGAGAAAATGGATTTATTAAAAAATCTTATCTGGAGGGTTTGAATTTCAATAGGATGTGAATTTGCATATTTTAACAATAACCTCCCATCATTCTGTCTGATGTGTGCTTACTTGCCTATACAGACCACTTTATCTCGAATAGATTATCATCGGTTTAATAAACCCTTCATAATATGCAGGTATAACAATGGTGCTCTATGGCATAAAGAAGGCATTAAAGTTCTTTTCTGGGAAAAAAGGCTTTCCTAACTAGTGATTAAGTTCATATCTTCATACTTCCTTGTGCTGAATACATGATTAAAGAGGATGTATTCCAGTCCCTCAGTCTTGTATTACCTTGTTAAAGCTGCATTTGAGATGCACTATCCTTTCAAATGAGAATGAATTCTCTGCGATGGAGATTATCATTTGGGATGATGACACTGGTCCAGTGTTAAAGGATATTATTTCACAGCTAATATAATGAGACCCAAGATAAACAGCAAAAATGCCAAGAAAATTGCAAATATTACCTTCAAAATGCTAAACTTTTAAACAATTGTCTACTGAGAACCTGTATTTCCCCACATAAATATTTAACTATGGGATGGTGCCATAGATATGGCCATCATACTGGCCTAGTAGAACTTTGTTAAAATAATGAGAATGTTTCTTTATTCTCCTTAAAGCCTGTAAGGTTATATGCCCACTGCTTTCACAAGAAGTTCTTTCCATAGCTGGCCTTAGATTTGATTTCAAGACTTTGGCATTAGTTCTATTTTTTCTACCAAAAGGTTCTATGACTTACCATGGTCCATGGTCTATTTTAACAATATTTATTTTGGTAATCTTAGGGTTGGTTCTATGGTTTGTGTCAGTTCCATGATACTTCTTAGAGTTGGCCCAATGGCTATTTTTGTAGCTGGTTTCCATGGCTAATCGTGTAGCTGGTTCCATTGTTAATCTTGCAGCTGGTTCTATGGAGTTGCTACAATAGCTAAATTTAGAGCTTGTTAGATGTTTATTCTTGGTGGTGGTTCTATAACATCCCAAAACACATTCCATGGCTCATCTTAATGATGGTTATAGTGATGACTTTCAGGTTGGTTCCATGGTTAGTTCAGTTTACTTCTTCTAGGAGCTGGTCCAAAGGCTAATCTTGGATCTAGTTGCATGACTTATATAGGAGCTCTTTCCATTATTAATCTTGGAGCCAGTCCCTTCTTACGGTGCATTCCATGACTCATCAATGACTCTGTGGGTAATCTTAGGGTTGTTTCCATGGTTTATGTCAGTTTCCTTGACTCTCCTTGGAGTTGCCTTCATGGCTTATCCTGAAAATTAATCTTGGAGTTGGTTACATGGCTAATCTTGGAGGTTAATCTTGGAGCTGGTTCTATGGCTAATCTTGTAGGTTCATCTTGGAGTTGTTCCATAGCTAATCTTGAAGGTTAATCTTGGAGTTGGTTCTATGGCTAATCTTGAAGGTTAACCTTGGAGCTTGTTCCATGGCTAATCTTGATGGTTAATCTTGGAGTTGGTTTCATGGCTAATCCTGAAGGTTAATTTTAGAGCTGGTTCCATGGCTAATCTTGATGGTTAATCTTGGAGTTGGTTCCATGGCTAATCCTGGAGGTTAATCTTGGAGCTGTTTCCATGGCTAATCTTGATGGTTAATCTTGGAGTTGTTTCCATGGCTAATCCTAGAGGTTAATTTTGGAGCTGACTCCATGGTTAATCTTGGGGAGGAGTTTTGTATCTGAATTGTAAGATTGGTACCATGATTTATGTTTGAAAGAACAAAAAATGAAAATAAGGACACAATACACCATGTTGTAAAAAAGACAGAATAAACCAAGCAGTGATGATGTATTTGAATTTATCTTTAGGTACTAAAGTCACCCCATGTTGACTAAAGCGAAAAAAGAGAGAATACCTATACAACTACAAGACTTGCTGCTCATACATATATCTAGCATCCAAATTATTTCTGACTGTAGGATAGTGTATATATATGGTTCTGAATTTGTCATCTGACATTTTACTTCGATGTGTCATAAAAATATATATTTGTTCTTCAGTGTTACAATTTACAGTGCAAGTTTTATTGCCGAAAATACTGCAAACGTAAACATGGAACAGAAGAACGGACGACTGTTTTAACAGCTGCTGCCAAAATTGTTTCTTTTTTTTCCCCACGGGTTTGTTTGATTAATTGAGGTTCAAATCCATGACTTTTTTTAACAAATTTTGTGTGAAGAATTTTAAGCATTAATTATTGCCAATAAGTCTTACCTTCATTTATATAAATATATATGTATAACAGACACCGACAATGGATTTTTTCCCCTTGTTTTTAATTACATGTGCATATTGAATTAATGCAATTAAACCGCCAGTATAGCCTAATAAACTACAGTATCTGGAAGTGAAGCCTTCATGTAGGATATTGAAGTCATATTTCTTGGTGTGTTCGCCTCTCTAGCAAACATATCCCCCCCACCGCCCCTTTAAAAATGTTTCCTATCAGTTCAAATTCCCACAATATGCTTAATTCATTATACGCAGATCTGAGCAATTTCTGTGGCCAGAAGGAAATGTTGAAGATGAAATGAATGATTGAACAATATTGACCTCATATAACCTGGTTTTATTAACTATACATTATTAAGTTTTGTATTAACCTTTAAGGCCAAAAGGAGTGGCCAAAATCAGTTTTTTCCTGTTGTATATTGGGTCACCAGAAGCTAACGTTCCTGCTCAATGATGATATTGGTGGAAGGGCTGTCCATAAGTCCCACATAGAGGTGACTGACCACTACTGGTGGGCCATGTAGATGTAGGAAGCTGTGAGGGACAGCAGATCTAGTAAGGCTAGATGACAACAGTAGAACAGGAAAGAGGCAGATGGAGACAGTAGGGAAAGATGTGTCTCTATAGTATTTTTCTTGGATCATCTGTTCTTATGTTCAGTTAATGTGAAAAGGTCCATAGGAATAGGCTTTCCCTACTATTGAGGACAATATTTCAAGCTTTTCCAAACTAGAGTAGACATACTCATCATGAAATGCCATAAAGAGATTTCCAGAAGGTGATATTGATGGAGCACATTTGCAAACACTTTTCTTTATGCCAAATAAACCTTGCTATTAGCCCTTAAACACCACATCAAGACCCTCTACAGTCAAGTTGACTTTTCTTCCATGTTTAATTAAAATAGCTTTTATTTAAGCATCCTCTTTTTTATTGAATTATGAAATAATAAAGACATTAACTCCGTTCTGGGGGGGGGGATATAGAAGGTTAGAGATAACTACTTTATGTACACGGTTCACCTTCACAAGAAAAGAATGATAAATTATAACAGAACAAATGCTCTACAGCATAACGTAATAACTCAAGAAGGCAGACAATACCATGTTTTGAGACAAAGAAGGGATTCTGACATGACAAGGCTGCCTAATTATACTTACAACTAATGCTTAAAGAATGCATAACCAAAAAAAAAGCCCCATCAGTTTGTTAATAAGGTTTTAGGAGACAAGAGTTTACAAAACATGTGTAATTCAATGTATCTGAAATAGATTGCTTTGCATGGAACATATTTAATGTCATTAAAATGGACACTATTAGCTTAAATTAAGGTCTTCTGATCTGCTCAAAAGATGTATCATTTTCTGAGAATGTCTAATATTTGGCCAACAATGGAATTCCATTAATCTATGAGGGATAGGTAGGCAAGCAAGCCTTTGTACTCAAACTGTAAACAAAATATCTCCTTGTTTCTTTCTTCTTACCCTACTAGAATAAGAAATACAGTGAGCAGAATGTCTACAGTGGCAGTGTTTTAAAATGGTTCAGTATTTAGAAGGCAAAGGAAACCCATCCCTAGTGAGTAGTCAATACATGAAGTATGACATGAAGCTACAATAAAGTAAAAGCACTGGAGAGGAAGAGGAGCACTAATGTTGTACAAGAAACACCAATTAGTTGGGACAAGAACATATAAACTCATAACTCATTGAGGCCATACTAAACATGCATGTTGGCGTTGGACTTCTACATCTCATGCTCATTGAGATTATAATGAGCACACACATATTAGCATGACTTATCTATCCATCATACCTGCCAGCGTGTAGACAGGCCTTTTAATATGTATTATTATTATCACGGTGGCACAGACCGTGCAAAATCAGCTAATGCAAGAATTAGAATGGCTGCATGTTGACGTTTTCATGCTGGAGGGCTAATTCATACAATGACACCCAGAAAATGGATTTTTGACAATATGGTTTCTCAACTGATTTGTCACGTTTGAGGATTGGTCTGCATAATCGCTGTGCCCCATAGATAAAGAAGAGATTGCACAGCATAGACCATATGAACCACAAGCAGACATGGATCTCTACAACATATATGAAGTCCCACAGGGCCATTAGCAAATACACAAGACATGCACCAAGGGACTCTACCCAACAAGCACAATTTAGCCTTTGATGTGTTAATGTGCACTGGGACAATTACCAATGAGCAGATGTAGGCCTCCTATAAGCATCAAGCACACTAAGGCCAATTTAAATAACACACTGAGACTATTACCAACAGGCATTGCCCTTCCACACGCGTCAGGCATGCTAGGTTTATTGCTAGCAGAAAAATGCTGTCCTTCTACACAATAGCCTTAGGGACCATTAATAAATACACACATCATGCACACTTGAGCCCTCTTTGGTCCCTTACACTCATTATACATCATGGAACCATTTGTAACATGAGCGAATTGGCCCTCTACAGATGTCAGCTCCCCATGGACCTTTTCCTAACTGCACACAATTTGCACACAAGGCACCATTAGCAGAAAAGGGCAGCCTTTGTCCTTTTACAAGCCACGTCCCCTTAGGGCCAAAGCTAAATACCAATATAATGTTTGCAGCAGTCATTACCAACAACTCAGACAAACATTAGGCCTCTATACACTTCATGGGCACTGGGATGATTGCCAATGAGCTGATAGATTGTATTTAGACTCCTACATTCATCCCGGAGACCATTACCAATAAATAACTGTACATGCTGCTCTTAACCCCACTAATCCCCTTCACAGTGCCTATTACTATCTCCCTATCACCATCTGACCTCCAGCTCATATTCACTCCTAAATTAGTAGTTGGATCTTTACTTTCTTACTTTACTTTGTATACTGTATAAAAATCACTCTATTATCTGTTTAATGAGATATAAAAAGATGTTTCATCATCACCTTCAGCTAATGTTCTATCAGCAGGGAATTTCAATATATTTAAATTAGAGTTTCCTCATTAGCTTAGGAAAGAATGTGAGAATTAGATTCGGCACAACTATATATATAATGTGAAAAAAAAAAGTTCCGTGCCTCCAGAAGAAAGTGAAATGATGCACGGGTTGGAGTGTTCATAAAATATTTATAGTATTATATCCCATGGCTTTGGCAGAGGACATTGGTGCAATGATATTTGCTGAGTCTGTGTGGGTCTCAAATGTGATGGGAACCCTATCATTCTATTACTTCTATTACTTATCATCTACTATTTCTATTACTCTATTACTTCTATTACCTCTAGTACTTATTACTTTTATGACATATATTACCTATTATCTACTACTTCAATAACATCTATTACCTATCATCTAATACTTCTATTACTTTTCATTTACTACTTCTATTACTTATCATCTACTACTTTTACCTATCATCTACTATTTCGATTAGTCCTGTTACCTATCATCTACTACTTCTATTACTTCTATTACCTATCATCTACTACTTCTATTACTCTATTACTTCTATTATCTCTAGTACCTATTACTTTTATAACATATATTACCTATCATCTACTACATCAATAACATCTATTACCTATCATCTAATACTTCTATTACTTCTATTACCTATCATCTAATACTTCTATTACTTCTATTACCTATGATTTAGTACTTCTATTACTTATCATCTACTACTATTACCTATCACCTACTATTTCTATTAGTTCTGTTACCTATCATCTACTAATTCTGTATCTTCTATTACTTCTATTACATATCATCTATTACTTATTTTACTTCTGTTACTTGGATTACTTGTATTACTTGTATCGGCTACTACTGCTATTACATTATTACCAATCGTCCACTACTTATTACTACTGAACAGCCAACACATTGTGCATATGGCCAGTGAATTGAAGGGTTCCTTCTCCTACTTCTACCGTGATTACCGCTAGGACTTGTATAGATGAAGGCTTCTTCTGAATCTTCTGACTTACCAGTTGTGTAGGATTCTCCCACTCTATTTTTGGATGGTTGGGGTCGCCAGAAGGCAAAAGCTTCAGTCTGTCACCATATAGGTAATTGGACTCGGATGCAGTAAAAAAAAAACATGATGTTGGCCATATGGCACCCCAATTCATACGGCATGTTGTATGGGAGTATAGAGACCCTTGGATAAGGTTTACATTCTGCTTGTGTTTGGCAGAGAGATGCCTTCATTCAGTTGTTGGTGCCATTTTAATGGATACTGCTCATAAAAGTTAAGTATAATAATAATGATAACAGTAATGATTATGATGATGGATTTTATTACAATTATTGTTATTATTAGTTAATTTATTATTATGTATTTAGTTGTATCTAAACTTACATATATAATTCATATATTATTCATATCTATTACTTCTTGTGATAATAAGAATCATAACATCAAAAATAATGCATATATTATTATTATTAGTAGTAGTAATAGTAGTAATAGTAGGTATGGAACCTGTTATCCAGAATGCTTGGGACCTGGGGTCTTCTGGATAACAGATCTTTCTGTAATTTGTATCTTTATACCTTAAGTCTACTAGAAAATCATTAAACAAACCCAATAGGCTGGTTTTGCTTCCAATAAGAATTAATTATATCTTAGTTGGGATCAAGTACAAGCTACTGTTTTATTATTACACAGAAAAAGGAAATCATTTTTAAAAATTTTAATTATCTGAATAAAATGGAGTCTATGGGAGACTTCCATTCCGTAAGTCGGAGCTTTCTTGATAACGGGTTTCCGTTATTCAAAAACAATGTCATTATATATAAATATAATTATTGGAAAATTATGTGAAAATCATTCAGCAATTCAATTGTTATTTTTTTTTTAATATTACATTCAAAATATTGACAATGATTAATATTAGTATTTATTAATATATATATATATATATATATATATATATATATGTATATATATATATATATATATATATATATATATATATATATATATATAAATATATATATATATATAATACTATTATTATATTATTATTTATAACAATATTACTATAATCATCATCCTAACAGCAAAAATAATAAATATAAACAAATATTATTTGTGTACTATTACTGTTACTTTTTTATATGACTATATTATTTTAAAAGGAAAACTATACTATATCTCAATTTTTTTCCCATTAGTTTCCATTAAGTGAAAAAGAAGTTGACTCCATAGTTTCCTCGGTGCTACTCTGCATGGTTGGCCAAGGAACCGCTAATTTATCCTTCTCACCTTTATGATTACATGCATGCCTATCCCAATAAATCCCAATTTTCACTGGGAGAAGGAAAACAATGTTTGGAGATATTGTTCAAGGGAAGGAATGTTCTTTTCAGGCTGAGCGCTTTATCATCTAAATGCCTAGACCAATTCACCATGTGTCGCGCCAGCCCAGGCCGCTGGTTCCGCCGGACAGGTGATCGGGCTCAGGGAATCAATCATCGTATTTATTCTAATTGTATTGTAATAGTCCCTTAGGAGCTCAGTTCAAATGAGCCTGACATTATTAAAATTTTAATGCTCAGTTTTCATAGCTGAATGAATATTTAAAGAGTATGTCCTGGTCTTAAGTCATGATGATGAAGAAATTAATGGAATGTCTTGTTTAATGCATCGATACATGTTGATGCAAAAGAGGAATTAAAATAAAGGGGGGGGAGGTAAAAGAAGAGGGAGTGTTTTGGAATAATTAGAGGTTAAAGCTGCACTTGGCAACAGATTCATCTTAAAGTGTAAGGCATGGGAGCTGGCTCTCATTGGGATTAGCAGGTATAGTAGGGAGAGATGGTGTCTATAGTAACAGTGGATAATAGTCTCTGGGAAGGGAGTGTGACTGTGGGATAGCAGGTATAGTAGGGAGAGATGTGTCTATAGTAACAGTGGATAATAGTCTCTGGGAAGGGAGTGTGACTGTGGGATAGCAGGTATAGTAGGGAGAGATGGTGCCTATAGTAACAGTGGATAATAGTCTCTGGGAAGGGAGTGTGACTGTGGGATAGCAGGTATAGTAGGGAGAGATGGTGCCTATAGTAACAGTGGGATAATAGTCTCTGGGAAGGGAGTGTGACTGTGGGATAGCAGGTATAGTAGGGAGAGATGGTGCCTATAGTAACAGTGGATAATAGTCTCTGGGAAGGGAGTGTGACTGTGGGATAGCAGGTATAGTAGGGAGAGATGGTGCCTATAGTAACAGTGGATAATAGTCTCTGGGAAGGGAGTGTGACTGTGGGATAGCAGGTATAGTAGGGAGAGATGGTGCCTATAGTAACAGTGGGATAATAGTCTCTGGGAAGGCAGTGTGACTGTGGGATAACAGGTATAGTAGGGAGAGATGGTGGCTATAGTAACAGTGGGATAATAGTCTCTGGGAAGGGAGTGTGACTGTGGGATAGCAGGTATAGTAGGGAGAGATGGTGCCTATAGTAACAGTGGGATAATATTCTCTGGGAAGGGAGTGTGACTGTGGGATAGCAGGTATAGTAGGGAGAGATGGTGCCTATAGTAACAGTGGGATAATATTCTCTGGGAAAGGAGTGTGACTGTGGGATAGCAGGTATAGTAGGGAGAGATGGTGCCTATAGTAACAGTGGGTAATAGTCTCTGGGAAGGGAGTGTGACTGTGGGATAGCAGGTATAGTAGGGAGAGATGGTGTCTATAGTAACAGTGGATAATAGTCTCTGGGAAGGGAGTGTGACTGTGGGATAGCAGGTATAGTAGGGAGAGATGGTGCCTATAGTAACAGTGGGATAATATTCTCTGGGAAAGGAGTGTGACTGTGGGATAGCAGGTATAGTAGGGAGAGATGGTGTCTATAGTAACAGTGGATAATAGTCTCTGGGAAGGGAGTGTGACTGTGGGATAGCAGGTATAGTAGGGAGAGATGGTGCCTATAGTAACAGTGGATAATAGTCCTCTGGGAAGGGAGTGTGACTGTGGGATAGCAGGTATAGTAGGGAGAGATGGTGCCTATAGTAACAGTGGATAATAGTCTCTGGGAAGGGAGTGTGACTGTGGGATACCAGGTATAGTAGGGAGAGATGGTGCTATAGTAACAGTGGATAATAGTCTCTGGGAAGGCAGTGTGACTGTGGGATAACAGGTATAGTAGGGAGAGATGGTGTCTATAGTAACAGTGGATAATAGTCTCTGGGAAGGGAGTGTGACTGTGGGATAGCAGGTATAGTAGGGAGAGATGGTGCCTATAGTAACAGTGGATAATAGTCTCTGGGAAGGGAGTGTGACTGTGGGATAGCAGGTATAGTAGGGAGAGATGGTGCCTATAGTAACAGTGGATAATAGTCTCTGGGAAGGGAGTGTGACTGTGGGATAGCAGGTATAGTAGGGAGAGATGGTGTCTATAGTAACAGTGGATAATAGTCTCTGGGAAGGGAGTGTGACTGTGGGATACCAGGTATAGTAGGGAGAGATGGTGCCTATAGTAACAGTGGGTAATAGTCTCTGGGAAGGGAGTGTGACTGTGGGATAGCAGGTATAGTAGGGAGAGATGGTGTCTATAGTAACAGTGGATAATAGTCTCTGGGAAGGGAGTGTGACTGTGGGATAGCAGGTATAGTAGGGAGAGATGGTGCCTATAGTAACAGTGGGATAATATTCTCTGGGAAAGGAGTGTGACTGTGGGATAGCAGGTATAGTAGGGAGAGATGGTGTCTATAGTAACAGTGGATAATAGTCTCTGGGAAGGGAGTGTGACTGTGGGATAGCAGGTATAGTAGGGAGAGATGGTGTCTATAGTAACAGTGGATAATAGTCTCTGGGAAGGGAGTGTGACTGTGGGATAGCAGGTATAGTAGGGAGAGATGGTGTCTATAGTAACAGTGGATAATAGTCTCTGGGAAGGGAGTGTGACTGTGGGATAGCAGGTATAGTAGGGAGAGATGTGTCTATAGTAACAGTGGATAATAGTCTCTGGGAAGGGAGTGTGACTGTGGGATAGCAGGTATAGTAGGGAGAGATGGTGCCTATAGTAACAGTGGATAATAGTCTCTGGGAAGGGAGTGTGACTGTGGGATAGCAGGTATAGTAGGGAGAGATGGTGCCTATAGTAACAGTGGATAATAGTCTCTGGGAAGGGAGTGTGACTGTGGGATAGCAGGTATAGTAGGGAGAGATGGTGCCTATAGTAACAGTGGATAATAGTCTCTGGGAAGGGAGTGTGACTGTGGGATAGCAGGTATAGTAGGGAGAGATGGTGCCTATAGTAACAGTGGGATAATATTCTCTGGGAACAGTGGATAATAGTCCTCTGGGAAGGGAGTGTGACTGTGGGATAGCAGGTATAGTAGGGAGAGATGGTGTCTATAGTAACAGTGGATAATAGTCTCTGGGAAGGGAGTGTGACTGTGGGATAGCAGGTATAGTAGGGAGAGATGGTGTCTATAGTAACAGTGGATAATAGTCCTCTGGGAAGGGAGTGTGACTGTGGGATAGCAGGTATAGTAGGGAGAGATGGTGCCTATAGTAACAGTGGATAATAGTCTCTGGGAAGGGAGTGTGACTGTGGGATAGCAGGTATAGTAGGGAGAGATGGTGCCTATAGTAACAGTGGATAATAGTCTCTGGGAAGGCAGTGTGACTGTGGGATAACAGGTATAGTAGGGAGAGATGGTGTCTATAGTAACAGTGGATAATAGTCTCTGGGAAGGGAGTGTGACTGTGGGATAGCAGGTATAGTAGGGAGAGATGGTGCCTATAGTAACAGTGGATAATAGTCTCTGGGAAGGGAGTGTGACTGTGGGATAGCAGGTATAGTAGGGAGAGATGGTGCCTATAGTAACAGTGGATAATAGTCTCTGGGAAGGGAGTGTGACTGTGGGATAGCAGGTATAGTAGGGAGAGATGGTGTCTATAGTAACAGTGGATAATAGTCTCTGGGAAGGGAGTGTGACTGTGGGATAACAGGTATAGTAGGGAGAGATGGTGTCTATAGTAACAGTGGATAATAGTCTCTGGGAAGGGAGTGTGACTGTGGGATAGCAGGTATAGTAGGGAGAGATGGTGTCTATAGTAACAGTGGATAATAGTCTCTGGGAAGGGAGTGTGACTGTGGGATAGCAGGTATAGTAGGGAGAGATGGTGCCTATAGTAACAGTGGGATAATATTCTCTGGGAAAGGAGTGTGACTGTGGGATAGCAGGTATAGTAGGGAGAGATGGTGTCTATAGTAACAGTGGATAATAGTCTCTGGGAAGGGAGTGTGACTGTGGGATAGCAGGTATAGTAGGGAGAGATGGTGTCTATAGTAACAGTGGATAATAGTCTCTGGGAAGGGAGTGTGACTGTGGGATAGCAGGTATAGTAGGGAGAGATGGTGTCTATAGTAACAGTGGATAATAGTCTCTGGGAAGGGAGTGTGACTGTGGGATAGCAGGTATAGTAGGGAGAGATGTGTCTATAGTAACAGTGGATAATAGTCTCTGGGAAGGGAGTGTGACTGTGGGATAGCAGGTATAGTAGGGAGAGATGGTGCCTATAGTAACAGTGGATAATAGTCTCTGGGAAGGGAGTGTGACTGTGGGATAGCAGGTATAGTAGGGAGAGATGGTGCCTATAGTAACAGTGGATAATAGTCTCTGGGAAGGGAGTGTGACTGTGGGATAGCAGGTATAGTAGGGAGAGATGGTGCCTATAGTAACAGTGGATAATAGTCTCTGGGAAGGGAGTGTGACTGTGGGATAGCAGTATAGTAGGGAGAGATGGTGCCTATAGTAACAGTGGATAATAGTCTCTGGGAAGGGAGTGTGACTGTGGGATAGCAGGTATAGTAGGGAGAGATGGTGTCTATAGTAACAGTGGATAATAGTCTCTGGGAAGGGAGTGTGACTGTGGGATAGCAGGTATAGTAGGGAGAGATGGTGTCTATAGTAACAGTGGATAATAGTCTCTGGGAAGGGAGTGTGAC
The DNA here is from genome assembly GCF_017654675.1 of Xenopus laevis. NCBI lineage: Eukaryota > Metazoa > Chordata > Amphibia > Anura > Pipidae > Xenopus > Xenopus laevis. The sequence continues at coordinate 228,089,987 of NC_054371.1, forward strand.
TGTGGCATAGCAGGTATAGCAGTAACAGTCATGCTTTGTATTATTGCTGCCATACTCTTTAGTTGTAATTGATGTTAAACTACTATTCCCAGCACCATACAACAGCAAGAGTTAGAGGAATAGCTTAATGTCTGTAAGTTTATCAGTAGTTATAATGGGACACTACAAAGGCTGATATTCTCTCATAGTCTCATCTTACCTAAAGAAAGCCTTGTTTAACATTCATAGTATATAATAATAGGTTAAATGTTGGCAATCACGGTGTCTGTACTTAAACAAATTAGAGCCCACTCTCCCTCTGACACAGGCCAAGCATCACCTACTTCAGTGTCAAATCACCGTTAGATCAGAAAGCGCTAAGCAGGGGATACTAATTACTACCTGTTCGCCGCTCAACCAGATAATTAGTGTATTTTATGAGTAGATGATTTTGATTTTCATTAAGACTAGTGGACTGTATTAAAATACCATTTGTCAAGTAGATCAGTTAATAGGAGTATTAAATGATGGTATGTATTACATTAATTGTAACCTTAGCTGCCTCCCCCGGAAACCTTATACACTATTTAATTGTCTTCCAATACCACTAGTTCTATTCAGTATCTTACAGATATGTAACGTGGCTTTGTTCCAAAAAATTTTTTAATACAGTGATGATATTAAGACAGGAGATACTTGCCAGAGAACCACACTGGCTATAAATGGCTGCCTTGCCTGAGGCTCCCCTTGTAGTGACCAATCATTATGAGCCGTATAGAAATATAACAGTAATGAGTTTTCTTCTCAATTTTTGATACTCTCTTCTCATCAGAACCACCTGTAGTTTATAATATGACTTTGGGTGACAAAACTTGCTCATTTGAAGGCTAGAATCAACTTGAGGCCAATCAAACCTGAATGTCCACATCTTTAGACCATCCTGTACCAATCAGAACATTCACAAAATTAACTGTGTTAGCTAAACTTTAGTAGTAGTGTGGTACAGGCTGGACCAATCTGTAGTGTATTCTAATCCAATCTATAGCGTACAGTGTTGGTTAGACCAACCTGTATTATATTCTAGATAGCGATGAGCGAATTTCTCCCGTTTCGATTCACCGAAAAATTCACAAATTTCCCGCAAAATTCGGAAAATGGCAAAAAATCTTGAAATTGGAACGTTTTCATGACAAAATCTTGAAAGTCGGACATTTTCTCTAAAAAATTGTGCATTTTGAAGGTTTTCACAAAAAAAATGGGAAATTTGAAGGATTTCACAAAAAAATCTTGAAATTTGAAGGTTTTCACTAAAAAAATCGTGAAAATTTGACATTTTCACGGAAAAATTTTGAAAATTGGAAATTGACACCAGCAAATTTTCTCCTGTGAATTTCCACTGAAGATTCGCAAATGTATTTGCCTGCGGCGAAATGTGAAAATTCGCCGCAAATTCGTGCCAGGCGAATTTATTCGCCCATCACTAATTCTAGACCAAGTGAAGACTAGGCCAACTTGTACTGTAGACTAAACTAATCTATAGTGTAGTACAACAACGTGTAGTATAGAATAGGCCACCCTGTAGTGTAGTCTAGACCAACTTGTAGTGTAGACCTATCTGTAGTGTAGGCTAAACCAGCATGTAGTGTAGAATAGGTTACTCAGCCTATTCCAGCTAAACTTTAGCAGTAATGTATTGCAGGCTAGCCTAATCTGTAATGTATTCTAAAACAATGTACTGTATATTGTAGGCCACACAAATTGTAGGTAGTCTAGACCAATCTGTCATGTAGGTTAAACCAACTTGTACTGTAGACTAAACCATCTATAGTGTAGGTTAGACCAACATGTAGTGTTAAATAATCCACCCTGTAGTCCAGACCAGCCTGTAGTGTAGACTGGGCCACCCTGTTATGTAGTCTAGACCAACCTGTAGTCTAGTTTAGCCCAACCTGAAGTCTAGTTTAGACCAACCTGTAGCCTAGTTTAGACCAACCTGTAGTCTAGTTTAGACCAACCTGTAGTGTAGTATAGACCAACCTATAGTCTAATTTAGACCAACCTGTAGTGTAGTATAGACCAACCTATAGTCTAGTCTAGACCAACCTGTAGTGTAGTCTAGACCAACCTGTAGTTTAGGTTAGCCAACCTCTTCTGTAGGCTAAACTAACCTCTACAACAGCATTGCAATCATTTACTTGGAACAATCAGCTCATAAGGATGTTCAAAGGGTTTGGTCAACTTGTCAGCAATTACACTATAAAAATGTTTATAGGATTATACCTGTCTGTAGACAATCTGTGCCTCGGGAAGTTCACAGCTTCACAACTCTAGACCAACCTCTAGGCAATCAGAACACAGGGTGAGAACGATCTGCAGCCAATGAAAGCAACAGAATATGCCCCGGGTTAGACTAACCTACAGTCAGAGGATTAGAACATTGGCAGGGTGGAGCAACTTGCAGCCAGTGAGATCCTAATTGTAGTCATGAAGAGACGATAGTGCCATCATTTATCTTTCCGGCAAATCGCCCATGCTGTGTGGAGTGACTATGGGTTATTTAACTTACTTAATATTTACCAAATTGAAGTTGTAATAAAAATGATGAAATATTGGCTCGGAATATTTTAATGCTGGAAACCAAGCAGCGCATAAGTTTAAGGATATTAACTTCCATTTCAGATCATTATAGCAATTCGTTTTGCGGGGAAATGTAACTTTCGTTGACAAAAAAAAAAGATTCTTCATTATTTCCCAGGTAACAAAAAGATTTGCTTCTGAAATGTGAGAGAGATCAGCTCATGAGAGTAAGATCTGGAAGTAATATTGATATGCATTTGCAACTTTAAATTTAAATATGTTCATTCTAATTAGCTTTCAGTTTAATTGCACACTGCAGACTGTACTGGTTTCTGGGCTTGGAGTGACATAAAATGTTTCTGTTGTCATCTTGCTCTAATGCCTCCATCTTGCCCTAATGTCACAATCTTGTCCAGCAATCTCCACCTAGCCCTGCTTTCTCCAGATTGCCCTACTGCCCCAGTCTTGAACAGTTGGAATGTAGCCCATCTTGGCCTACTGTGTTAATCTTCTTCAACTATCTCCATCTTGTCCTACTGTCTCCATCTTGTCCTACTTTTCCAGTCTTGTCCAGCAGTCTCCATTTAGTCCTACTTTCTCCAGATTGCCCTATTGGACTTGTCTCGAACAGTATCCAACTATCCCATCTTGGCCTACTGTCTTAATCTTCTTTAACTGTCTCCATCTTGCCCTACTTTCTCCATCCTGCCCTACTTTCCCATTTTTGTCCATCAGTCTCAATCTAGCCCTGCTTTGTCTAGATTACCCTACTGGACTTGTATTGAATAGTCTTCATCTAGCCAATTTTGGCCACTGTCTTAATCTTCTTCAACTGTCTCCATGTAGCCCTTCTTTCTCCTGATTACTGCACTGCCCCAGTCTTGAAAAGTCTCCATCTAGCCCATCTTGGAATAGTATCTTAATATTCTTCAACTGTCTCCATCTTGTCCTATGTTATCCATCTTGTCCTACTGTCACCATCTTAATTCACAGTCACCCTCCTGCTCTACTGTGTCCATCTTTCCTAGTGTCACCTAGGACTTTGTGGGGTACATTATGTTTGTGATCCAAGGCAGTCCCCCCTATAGATCCAATTTGAGCATTTTTAAAGCAGTATTCTACAAAAATTTTAACATTTAATAGGGTCATCCATATCTATGAGAGTCACATCTGCTTGTACCAGTTGGATAAATATTGGTTCTGCTCTCTCCAAACTTGATAATACTTTGTTATTGCCCTGCGCAAAACTGTAGAAATGTGATTTTTGGTTGCCGACCCCCATTATTACAGTAAATGGATAGACTGGAAGAAAGTTAGGAACATTAACATAAACAAGTTTTTATGTTGGACCTTCTCTTTTTCTTATTTGAGTAAAGTTTTGAATCTTGTATTTTTCATGATTCAAGATTTATGGCCAGTTTTAATAAAAATGTAATGGACCGAAAATAGTTATTTATGAGTAGATAACACTGTGGCTTGTGAATACATTGGAAATCCACAAAAAGGCATTGTCCCAGTGTAGGTGGAGTAGCTAGACATCTCCTGATTGAAGACCTGGGGGGGGGGTTAAGGTGCCCATATACTGTACACAATCCAAGAACGGATGAAGTCATTTACTACGCCCGTAATTACCAGGACATTTTGCCTATACCCAAAGAATCTTAACAGGTTAATCACCATTGAGTTAATCTTATGGTTTTGAACATGTTCTGTCAGTTTATTTTTAATGAAGGATCAGATCTGTCAGATGCAGAATACAGACTGTGTGTGTGGGTAGATGTTTATACGGGCTAATTCTGCCAATATCTGTCTTTCTGTAGGTTTTATTTTTTTTTTATCTGCAGTTTGGGTTGGGTGTATGGTCAGTCTGTAGCCCAAGTGTTCATCATTATTCATCTTTATGGATACCATGCGTGGTTGCTACACTTTACTATTATCTGCCCCCTACATGGAAAGCCCTATGAAGAGCCCTAAGAGTGTATTGGATTGTATATGGCTATAACTCCACTCCATGAACTTAGATAGATAGAGGAGTAAAAATGTTCTTCTTCATGTAGAAAAGGTTCCTGTTTAATAGAAATAATGGGGCCCAGCAAAGTTGGTTTGCTCAGGGCCACACCAGTACTAAAGATGACCCTGCTAAAAACCGTCTTTGTTAGAATGATGGCCACTGGCTCCTTTAACTAGTGCCGGAACATATCGTGTTGGCCTGGAAACATCTAGTTCTGGTAATGGCTGCCAATTAGGAGAAAGAACTTCCACTAACTGCCTCAGTTTTTAAAGGAGCTCAATTAATTGCTCCAGCAGTTCGTCTCATTAGCACGTCCGAGTCAGGGATGTCCGTAGAATGTACATTATTAGCGCTACTTCAGGCCTAGCACCACACTCTCGTGCTCTAGATGTTCTGCGCAGAGGGAAAATTGATTTAATGAGATGTCGGCATTAATCCTGAGCCTTCTCATAGCAGAATATCATCAAAGCATTTCCATCCAGTGACTTGGTGCATGTCTGTGCTCCACATACAGTCAGGGTCTGTGCCAGGCAAAACCATGGTGCAGCACCCATACAGGACCATCCTGAATCAGGAGAGATGCACTAATAAAGTGAGATACTTTAGATGACTTTGAAGGGAGGGAAGGCAACCATTTACAGGTCAAAGCTGCCTTGTTTCACCTCTATTTACTAAACCAAAGTTACTGAAGCTCATTTACCAATTCAATAAGTATAAGAGTATAAGTTCTGGAGCCCAAAGAGTTGCACCACCGCTTGTTACTGTGGGATTGATGCACCTTGAAACTTGTGCAGAATTGTCAAGCTTAAAGGGATTCTATCATGATTTTTCTGGTGTAGTTTTTATTTCTAAATGTCACTGTTTACACTGCAATTACAATATTTCACTCTACAATATAAAAAGTCATTCCTGAACCAGCAAGTGTATTTAGTTGTAATATTGGTGTGTAGGTGCATCTCAGGTCATTTTGCCTGGTCATGTGCTTTCAGAAAGAGCCAGCACTTTAGGATGAAACTGCTTTCTGGCAGGCTGTTGTTTCTCCTACTCAGTGTAACTGAATGTGTCTCAGTAGGACCTGGATTTTACTATTGAGTGCTGTTCTTAGAACTACAAGGCAGCTGTTATCTTGTGTTAGGGAGCTGCTATCTGGTTACCTTCCCATTGATCTGTTGTTAGGCTGATGGGGGGAAGGGAGGGGGTGTTATCACTCCGACTTGCAGTATAGCAGTAAAGAGAGACTGAAGTTTATCAGAGCACAAGTCACATGACTGGGGGCAGCTGGGAAACGAATAACATGTCTAGCCCCATGTCAGATTTCAAAATTAAATATAAAAAAATCTGTTTGCTCTTTGGGGATTGCATTCTGCTGGAGCACTACTATTAACTTATGTGTTGTTGTTTTTTTTAAAAAAAAAAAAAACATGTTTTCCCATGACAGTATCCCCTTAAAGGTGACTTTATTTGTTGCCTATGAAGGCACAGCAGCTCGCCACCCTGGCACTCCCTAGCATACAAACTTAGTGAATGCCCATGTGCCACTCCCTAATTTGCACCTTATTCAAAGAGTGGCACCTCTTGGCAAAATAATTGCATAAAAAATCTTCCTTTATTATTCACACTAGTCTGCAGTGTACGTTAATTGTCTGCCCTTGAGACGAGTGCAATGAGGATCTTAACTAAACCTCCCCCAAAAAAAGACAGGTCTGTTGTGGTTTTACCCAGACCCCCCACATGGGATGGGAGCCTAAAGCAGTAGAGGAGCAGATCAAGCACATCGTTAGGTTCTTCATTAAACCTCCAGCGGGAGCTGCCAAACCCCTCTAACTGGTGTTTTTGTGTTTCTTCTTCTTTTCCAGATGAACAGACCAATCCAGGTGAAGCCGGCGGACAGCGAGAGCCGAGGAGGTAGTTTTATATCTTTTTCTATTGCTCCAAGCTCAGGCGCTAAGTACAATGATTGCTTTTTGGATCGTTCCATGCCGAGCGCTGATCAATTAGCAGAATAATCACTGGCAGCCGACTCCCCCCTCTGCAGCAAAGGCTTTTGTTCTCTTTAGTCTCTCCCTTTCTTTTTTCATTTCTTTCCTTCATCTCCCCCCCACCCTACATTCAATTATTATTAGATTTTAGAAGGCAGTAGGTACCTACGATTGCCTTGGAAACCAATAGCGGCTCGTTAACAAGTCGAGTGTCAAAAGCTGATTTTTGAGAAAGTTGAAAATGAATCCGAACTTCTTTTTTTTTTTCTCTCCCCCCCCCTCCTATTGGCAGATTTCTGCAGGGAGAATAGTGAATATTTCTCATTTAACCCTCTCACTGCCATGTACGCTTAAAGGGGCCATTGCTGCAGAGGTGCCAGTTAAGTCCATGTCATTAGGGAGATACAGATGAAGCCACTTGGATTTGTGAGTTAAATGCGTCATGACTCAGGGGTAATTGAAGAAACTGTGTTATCTTAAGTCATCTTAACTCATTTAATGCATTTAACCTTTTCATTAGCATACCAAAGCTCCATTGTTCACAATGGTGAATGCTTTAATTAGATGGGTTGTTGTGACACAGTTTTCTGTGTTAAATGAGATAAATGGGATATCTGTGTTTAGTTATTCTGTGTCAAACAGACAAACCAAAGTGGCTGCATCTGTAATTATCCATAATTAGTCATGGGCGAATTTGCGGTGAATTTCCGTGTTTCTGCGTAAGAAAAAAAATAGGATGCCAGTCGGAAAAGTTGCGGGCGTCAAAACTGTCACGTGTTAATATTATTCAGACGCCCATTGATTTTAACGCAGGCGTCGAAATTCGTATTACGCAAATGGCAACATTTTCCCCAAAGCAAAATAGGACAAATTCGCCCATCACTGTCCATAATAAACCAGCCCTGGATTTTTATTCCATGGAGGGTCTCAAATGTACCCGGACTGGATCAGCATCTCCCACTGACATGGGGTCAGTTGCCTTCCCCCGAAATTTAATTTACTACATTCCACCATGTAGATTTCTCCTTCTTATCCTATCGGCATTGGTATGTGCACGGGAGAGAACACGGGACAGAAGGTTGCCCCATTTAGCAGGCACATGGGTGGGTACATACCCTTAAACTAAATAAGGGGAGACCTGTGGTCCTATGGAACTATAGATACCTTCACTACAAGGGTTATAGCGCCACAGTCCTGGCATTTGATGAAGGACAGAAAGAGAAATGTACTTTTTAAGGGCAAATTTATCAAGGGTTGAATTGAAAATTCGAATTTCGAGCTAATTTTTGTGTACTTCGTCTAGGGAATAGTCCAAATTCGATTAAAATTTTTTTAAAAAAATTAAAATTCAAATATCGAAATTTATCATGTACTTTGACTTCGACTACTCGCCATCTATGCTGTTTTAGCCTATGCGGGACCTCCTAGAACCTATTTGGAGTCATTTGGTGAACTTTTTTGTTTTGTTTTTAAAATACGATCTGAATTTGATTCAAACGGTCAAATACAGCCTATTCCCTCAGAGTTAAAAAAAAAACAAGATTTTTTTCAATAAATTTCGGTTGGTATTTTTTTTATTCTAATTTCGAGTTGATGGGAGTTTAAAAAAAACTCCCCTCACCTCGAAATTCGTACCCTTGATAAATCTGCCCCATAAGGTTTACTCTGTGCTGTATTCATGGTCTAATTATAGGGCACACATGGCCGCCAATAATCTTTAAGTTAAAGTAGAATTGCTCCATGGAGCACTTTTGCAATTCACATTAATTACATTTTCTTTTACATTTCATGATAGTAGCAGTTGTCGACTGCGAAAGTCATGAATTTGTAACAGGAGCTCCCCCTGGTGATAGATCAGCAAAAGCTTAATGTACCGATGAGAAAAGCGTCTCCTAGTTGTATCACTCCTTTCACATTGTTGTATCACTCCTTTCCCATTGTTGTATAACTCCTTTCCCATTGTTGTATCACTCATTTCACATTGTTGTATCACTCCTTTCACATTGTTGTATTACTCCTTTCACATTGTTTTATCACTCCTTTCACATTGTTGTATCACTCCTTTCACATTGTTGTATCACTCCTTTCACATTGTTGTATCACTCCTTTCCCATTGTTGTATCACTCCTTTCACATTGTTGTTTCACTCCTTTCACATTGTTGTATCACTCCTTTCACATTGTTTTATCACTCCTTTCACATTGTTGTATCACTCCTTTCACATTGTTGTATCACTCCTTTCACATTGTTGTATCACTCCTTTCCCATTGTTGTATCACTCCTTTCACATTGTTGTATCACTCCTTTCACATTGTTGTAATACTCCTTTCACATTGGACCATCGAACTGAGCAGACGAAGATGGCTCCCGCCTCAGTAAATTAAGCTTCTGCCTATCTGTCTGCTGGTAAACGATTGAAATAGCTATTATGCCGATTCAAATTAATTATTGTCTTTAACAGATTGACATTTGGGGTATTTTACTGATAAGAAACCCCAAACTGGAGTGAAACATGATATATACCTGCTATGGGCTGGGTTGTTCCAATATTCACTGTATAGGGATTTTCTGATACTCTGCCTGTTACATGTTTTCCCCCATTTGACAGAAAGTATTTGCATGTTCTGTGCTGAGCAATGTGTCCATTTTTAAATAATTTTCAGTAATTTAAATAAATAATCTACAGGTATGGGACCTGTTATCCAGAATGGTCCGGACCTGGGTTATTCGGATAAGGGATCTTTCCATAATTTGGATCTTCATGCCTTAAGTCTACTAGAAAATCATGTAAACATTAAATAAGCCCAACAGATTTTCAATATATCTTAGTTGGGATCAAATACAATTTACTGTTTTATTATTACATAGGCAAAGGAAATCATTTTTTAAAATTTGAATTATTTGATTAAAATGGAGTCTATGGGAGACGGCCTTCCCATAATTTGGAGCTTTCTGGATAATGGGGGTTCTGGATAAAGGATCCCATACCTGTAGTAAATCTCTAAAGGCCAGAATAATCCATGCACTAGGCCAAGAGACTCAGGGACTGGTCCTTTAAATAAATACCTTGGTTTCCTATAGAAACTCTTACGTTCATTGGTCGAATGGATTAATATATAAGTATTGTAATATATTTGTTTTTTATTGTATTGTAATATATAAATTTGTGTCTCAATGTCCATTTATCTTCCACCCGGGACATTATTCCTCATTCCATGTCTTCCCCAGAGTAGAACATCAGAATTAGTGATGGGCAAATTTATTTGCAAAGCTCAAATTTGCGGCGAATTCCCGCGATTTGCTGCCGGTGAAAAAAGTTGCGAAACCGCCACGAAAACTCGTCCGTTTTTTTTGGATGCCAGCGCAATTTCGCCAAAAAAATGGATGATGCCGGGACCGTTTTGCAATTTTTATGCCATTTTTATGCCATTTAGCGAATTTCGCAGGAAATTCGCGAATTTTTCGGCGAAGCAAAACTCCCCAAATTTGCCCATCACTAATCAGAATAGCTGTTGCTTATGGACAAATGTATAATGAAAGGACTTAGTAATTAGTTGGTTACCGTGGATATAAAGTGGAGAGTTAAACAAACAGCTTAGTAGATTTGTTTGGGAACCTATAGAGATCAGTGAGCAATATATATATATATTAGGGATGCACCAAATCCAGGATACTGTTTGGGATTTTACCAGTATTCAGTAGTGATGGGCGAATAGATTTGCCTGGCACGAATTTGCGGCGAATTGCCAGGTTTTGCCGCCGGCGAATACATTCACGAATCTCCCGCTAAATTTTTTTAGATGCGCGTCTGAAAAGTCGCTCGGATTGGAAGCGGGCATCATTTTCAGATTTTCACAATTTTTCGTGAAAATGTCAGGTTTTGACGATTTTTGTCAGAATTTCATGATTTTTTGTGAAACTTTCCAATTTTAGGATCTTCCCACAAAATTTTCCCCATTTTGCGGATTTTGCGGGAAATTCAAGCATTTTTTGGGGGAAACTGGAGAAATTCACTCATCACTCAACTTTTTCAGCAGGATTTGGAATCCTTCCGCCTGGCTGAACAGAATTGGAATCCTAATTTGCATATGCAATAAGGAGTGGGAAGGAAAATCATGTAAAAAAATCATGTGAAAAAAAAAAGTTTTTCACTTTTTCCTTTTCTGCACCTAATTTGCATATGCAAATGAGGATTTGCATTTGGTTCGGTATTCGGTAATAGAATGCTCGGGACTCGTCTATGGGAGACGGTCTTTTCATAAGTCTGAGCTTTCTTGATAATGGGTTTCCGGATAATGGATTCCATACCTGTGTAAGTATTCAAAAATAATGTCATTATATATAAATATAATTCTTGAGAAATTATGTAAAAATCATTCAGCAATTCAATTATTATTATATTTTTAATATATATAAAATCAAGTCTATGGGAGATGGCCATTCCGTAATTCAGAGCTTTCTGAATAACGGGATTCCGGATAACGAATCCAATGCCCGTACATAGAAAAAATTCAAAATGTTTTATATTTCAATTATGTGCTGAAAATTGAGTCCATGGGAGACCGCGAATACACAATTCGGAGCTTCCTGGATAACAGATCCCTAATACAATTTAGTAAATAAGGTAATTGATATCAGTTGTAAATGTGAGTTAACGGCTCATTGTTTCATCTGTGGTGTTTGAACCCCCGTTAGTTAAAGTGCTGCCCAGTTCTGAGTACTGATGTTCCATGGGGTATTTGGATGGGAGGAGCAGGAAGTGAATATTTACTAATCCGAATATATCGAAACTCACCCAAATGATCGTTTCCATGTTCCATTAGTTAAATCTTACTCTACAGGATAAACAGCACTGAGCAGATTCAGTCCCCAATAAACCTACAATGGTTCTTAGTGATGGGTGAATAAATTCAGCTGGCACGAATTTGCAGCAAATTTCTGTGTTTCGCCGTCGCCAAATACATATGTGAATCTCGGTGAAATTCGCCGTGAAAATTCGCCATCATCAATTTCCGATCTTCACAATTTTTTCGCGAAAACGTTTGAATTGCTTGATTTTTTCATGAAAATTTTTGGATTTTTTTGTGAAAATGTTCGAATTTCAAATTTTTTTGTGAAAACGTTCAAATTGCTTGATTTTTTTGTGAAAATGTTCAAATTCGAACTTCATGATTTTTCATGAAAACTTTAGTTACTCGATTTTTTCTTGAAAATGTTCAAATTGCTCGATTTTTTTGTGAAAACGTTTGAATTGCATGATTTTTTCATGAAAAAGTTCAAATTGCTCGATTTTTTTGTGAAAACTTGGAATTTCAAAAAATTTTTGTGAATACCAGGTTGGACAAGGCCCCCCCCATTATCCCCTTCCCCAAACTCAGGTGGAATGTTATGGAGGAGGGTGGGTGCTCAGAGGGGGCTTTTAAAGTGCAACTAAACCCTAAAAATGTCCTATTTAAAATATAGAGAACTTATTGCACGAGGCTAAAGTTTGAGCTTGTCAATAGCAGCAATGATCCAGGACTTCAAACTTGTCACAGGGGGTCACCATCTTGGAAAGTGTCTGTGACACTCACATGCTCAGTGGGCTCTGATTGGCTGTTGAGAAGCTAAGCTTAGGGCTCGTCACTAATTATCCAGCAGAAAATGAGCTTCCCTGGCTGTAATATAAGCTGATGCTACAGGTTTGCTGATTATTCAATTCTGATGCTAATTGCACTGGTTTCTGTGCTGCCATGTAGTAATTATGTGTATTAATGACTAATCAGCCTTATATTGTGACATTTCTATTCTATGTGTACTGTATATTGTGAGTGGGTCCCTAAGCTCAGTAAGTGACAGCAGCACAGAGCATGTGAATCAGTGAATCAGCAGAAAAGAAGATGGGGAGCTACTGGGGCATCTTTGGAGACACAGATCTTTACTGCTAAAGGGCTGTGGTTGCCTTGGGCTGGTACAGAAGCACAAAACATCATGTACAGCATTTCTTTAGTTAGGCTTTAGTTCTCCTTTAGGTTCACAAGGAGGGCCCTTTAATCACAGCTAGGGATTTTAGCGTATTTAACCTGTTTTGCTTCACCAAAAATTCACGGCTGGCGAAAATTATCCAAAATGCGTTAAAGTCTGTGGGCAACAAATTTATTTTTGACGCGCGGCAACTATTTTTTTTTACTGGCAACATTTTTTTTTCTCTCATTGGAGTATATGGGCGTCATTTCTGCGGCGAAATTCAGCAAAAAAATACACTCGTCCCTCATCACAGGGGGTCTCAGACACTCCAGATACAAAAGTGTAAACGTTGGTAAACACTGGCAAACTCACCCATTGATCAGACCAGGAAAATAGTAGATTAAAAATTGAAGCTTTACTATATAGTCATCTCTCGCCTGACGCGTTTCGTATCACTAGGAAACTTGAGTGTAACCAGATATGGATCAGTATGTAAAGGGTTAACCACCAATGAAAAGGGTATGATTACAATGGAACAGACTCTGGGGGAGCCCAGGAATTATAGGGTAGTGATGGGTGAATTTATGCACCTGGAGCGAATTTGCGGCAAATTTGGTGAAAATTTACCGATTTTGACGCCAGCGGCGGTTCGACTCTGGCATCAAAGTTTTTTCGCCGCCGGTGATGGTTCTGATGACAAACAGGTCGCAGGAGTCAAAATCGGTAATTCGGTAATTTGTCGCCAGTTTCGCTAAATTTTTCGGGAAATTTGCGAAATTCGTGGTGAAACGGGACAAATTTGCCCATCACTAGTATAGGGGCCCCATGTGGCCATGATTAATGAGAAATTTTAGTAAAACAGGAATATTTTGGGGGCCCTAAAATTGATTTGCTGTGGGGCCCAGTAACATCTAGTTCTGTCACTGAGTGCAGCATTTTGAGAGTGGGGGTTCCTTCATTTCTAGAGCACACCCCAACATCGACTTGTCATGTATTTAAAGCTGTATTCCTCCTCACGTTAGTAAATGAGGCTGTGGGTGTAAATATGAAATGTCGGGCAGCTCAGTGCAGGAGAGGAGCCGGGGCTGAATGAGTAGAAAATGCCGTTGGTGGCACGACGGGGCGTTAATAATGGGCAGTGTGAAAACAAATGACTTGTGTTTGTGGTTGGAATGGAAAGTACCACGTCAGGAGCCGAACGGCCGGGCGAGATAATGTCGCTGCCTCAAATCCGCTTCCCTCAAACATTCCCAGGGGACAAAGTTGTTGTATTGAATCTAAAAGGGATGTACATTCAGCTATATTTCTTCACTTCAATTTCACTCATACATCACCCCGCGCTGACACCGTGCCCCCAAACCCGACTATTCAGCTCTTTCTGCTTCCTCCCAGCACCAGCCATGACCAAATCCCTTCCCATTAATTGCATATTCAATACTTAAACAGCAAAAAGGCTGCTGACTTGCAATATGTCTGTTCCATAAAGCAGAACGGCCCTTCCATTTACATAAAGAATAATAAGATACAGCGAGAGGGAGATCTGCTTGCCGGCCGGATGCACTGGGTTTAGGGATAGGACACCGAGGGTCATTCTATTCCCCCAATCTCAGCATAACAGGGACCTGGGGGGGTATAGATTCTGAGTAATAATGTTAGTTATTTTCTATACGTCTGTTGTTGAACTGCAACTTGTCTTATCCTACTGACAGTGGGAGGCTGTGCGTGGGTGGCTGCTCCTAATGAGCAATATGGCTGATCAATCCCACAGATGGGCACTGAAACGCTCAGAAAGATACACGCACAGATATATATATATATACACTTGTACCAATGAACATATCACAAAGTAACACTTTTTGTAAGTAAAAAAAAAGGAAAGAAGTGATATTTACTACAGTGGAGCAAGAGTTTGCTCTATTCACTCTTCAGCTGCCATTCAATGTCACGGGCAAATGTCTGCAACTCCAGAATAGGGAGCAAAAATCTGCACCTAATAGTAAATGGCAGATTCTGGGGAGTTCATGGTCACCCGCATACATGCCTTGTTCTTGAGGAAACAGGGATATCTTTAGGAAGTACAAATAGGAGCTGCTGTCTTGAGCTCTCCACACATTGGGGACCCATCCAAAAGAAATTTGTTGGTGGGGAGAGTGGGGGACATAGTAGGTATAGTTTGACAAGATGGAGACAGTAGGGCAAGATGGAGACAGTAGGACAAGATGGAGACAGTAGGGCAAGATGGAGACAGTAGGACAAAATGGAGACAGTTGAGCAAGATGGAGAAAGTAGAGAAAAATGGAGCCAGTAGGGCAAGACTTAGAGAGTATGGCAAGATGGAGACAGCAGTGCAGGATGGAGAGAATAGAGAAAGATGGAGAGAGTAGGACCTAGATCTAGGACCTAAGATCTTGACAGCAGTGTAAGATGGACATAGTAGGACAAGATGGAGACAGAAGGGCAAGATGGAGACAGTAGGACAAGATGGAGACAGAAGGGCAAGATGGAGACAACAGGACAAGACAGAGACAGTAAGACAAGATGGAGACAGCAGGGCAAGACGGAGAGAGTAGGACAAGATGGAGACAGCAGGGTAAGATGGAGACAGTAGGACAAGATGGAGACAGTAGGAAAAGATTGAGCCAGTAGGGCAAGACTTAGAGTGTATGGCAAGATGGAGACAGCAGTGCAGGATGGAGAGAGTAGGGAACGATGGAGAGAGTAGGACAAGATCTAGACAGCAGTGTAAGATGGAC
This sequence comes from Xenopus laevis, assembly GCF_017654675.1. Lineage (NCBI taxonomy): Eukaryota > Metazoa > Chordata > Amphibia > Anura > Pipidae > Xenopus > Xenopus laevis. The sequence continues at coordinate 228,105,232 of NC_054371.1, forward strand.
ATAGTAGGACAAGATGGAGACAGTAGGACAAGATGGAGACAGCAGGGCAAGATAGAGAGAGTAGGACAAGATGGAGACACAAGGGCAACACGGAGATAGTAGGAAAAGATGGAGACAGCAGGGTAAGATGGAGACAGTAGGACAAGATGCAGACAGTAGGGCAAGATGGAGACAGTAGGACAAGATGGAGACCATAGGGCAAAATGCAGACAGGAGGACAAGATGTAGACAGTAGGGAAAGATAGAGACAGTAGGGCAAGATGGACACATTAAGACAAGATGGTGACAGTTGGGCAAGATGGAGAAAGTAGAGAAAGATGGAGACAGAAGGGCAAGATGGAAACAGTAGGACAAGATGGAGCCAATAGGGCAAGACTGAGAGAGTACGGCAAGATGGAGACAGCAGTGCAGGATGGAGAGAGTAGGGAAAGACGGAGAAAGCCAGGCAAGATGAAGCCAGTAGGGCAAGATGGAGAGAGTAGGACAAGATGTAGATAGCAGTGTAAGATGGACATAGTAGGACAAGATGGAAACAGTAGGGTAAGATGGTGACAGTAGGGCAAGATGGAGACAGTAGCGCAAGATGGAATCAATAGAAATACAGTAGATGCCATTATTAAATCCATAGAATGCAATGCAATGTTGAGGTTATAGGGCAGAGACAGCAGGGCAAAATGGAGACAGTAGAGAAAGATGGAGAGTATAAGACAAGATGGAGACAGTAGGGCAAGATGGAGAACGTAGAGAAAGATGGCAACAGCAGGGCAAGATGGAAACAGTAGGACAAGATGGAGACAGTAGGACAAGATTGAGACACTAGGGCAAGATGGAGACAGTAGAGCAAGTTGGAATCAATAGAGATATATTACATTATTAAATCCAGAGAAAGCCGGGCAAGGCTGAGGTTATAGGGCAAGACAGGGACAGCAGGGCAAAATGAAGACAGTAAAGCGTGATGGAGAGAATAGGACAGGATGGCAACAGTATAGGATTTGACCATTTTGTAGCCCCTGGTACTACCACCTACCAACAATAGGTGTGTAATTTATCCTTTAAATCAATAATGGGACCCCATTTTTTTTCTGGCCCCTAACCCCTGAACAGCTAAAGATACTCAGGAATAATAACGCTATTGGCTTTTTGAACAGAATCAAAGCAACCCATTAAGGAACGGTGCTGTCCGTACCCTGGTTACATTCACAGTAACGGTGGGAAAGACAGACAGCTCTGGGCTGCATTTAATGGGACCATCTGCACAGGTTTCAGCAAAGTAATTCTCTATAACTGCCTTTCCTTGGCCAAATCCCAGTGCCGAGGAGTCAAGCTCTGCAGAGAACACAAATAGAAATTGGCACTCAATTGCCCCCACCCTGTAACATGTTTCCAAATTGTAACAAAAGCTCAACTACGACTCCCATCATTCTCAGCCAGCTATTGTTAGAAAGACTCGAGCTGAGTGAATTAACATTATATATGTGCTTCTAGTCCAGCTGACCGAGGATGCTGGGAGTTGTATATGAGCAGTATCTTTAGAGCCAGGGTTGCTCCTGATCCTGGAATGGCACAAAGAGTTAACGTTGGAGCCTATAAACGCTCGGCATTGCATTCCTCCATGGCATTCATTATTTCCAATCACTGGTGTCTGCTCAGCATTAGTGCAAATGATAAAACCATCATTCCAAATAGCAGTTTATATACAAGGTGCTTGCTCTGGAAATGAACAAGATTCTGTTTGGAATGATTCTTGCGAGGAGACTGTCATACACATTAACCATGTCTGAGGCTGGAAGAGCAGCGATGTCCAAAAGCAGCACTGATTCTCACATGGCTGAGGACTGAGTGGGGGAAACAAAGACAACAAAGACCCAGATATGGGATTAGGGCCAATTTACCCCTCTGTCTTCATCTTGCCCTACTTACTTTCTATCATCTTCTACTGTTGCCTTCTTGACCTATTGTTTACTTATTTTTCTGCTTTCTATTTTCTCCATCTTGCCCTAATGTCACAACTTCTTCTTCTCTCTCTTTCACTCTCCATTACAACCTACTCTCTCTATTCTGCCCTGCTTTCTCCATCTTGCCCTAATGTCACCAACTTCTTCTTCACTCTCCATTACAACCTACATTCTCTATCCTGCCCTGTTGTCAAAATCTTGCCCTAATATCACCAACTTCTTCTTCTCTCTCTCCAATCAACCTACATTCTCTATCCTGCCCTGTTGTCTCCATCTCGTCCTACTGTCACCAACTTCTTCTTCTTCACTCTCCATTACAACCTACATTCTCTATCCTGCCCTGTTGTCACCATCTTGCCCTAATATCACCAACTTCTTCTTCTCTCTCTCCAATCAACCTACATTCTCTATCCTGCCCTGTTGTCTCCATCTCGTCCTACTGTCACCAACTTCTTCTTCTTCACTCTCCATTGCAACCTACACTCTCTATTCTGCCCTATTGTCTCCATCTTGCCCTACCATCATCATTTTTTTCTTCTCTCTCCATTACAACCTGCATTCTCTATCCTGGCCTGTTGTCTCCATCTTGCCCTAACCCTGTAGTGTACAGTATATCAATGCTGTTCAACCTACAGCCCTTGGCCCTTTTCTTTGCCCCTGGCCATGTCCTAGCTAAAGACAGCCATTATTAAGATGCTTTATTTCAATGCAGAACCAGAGTTGCAGTAACGTGTCCCTTTTAAGTGAATCCTCTGTTCATTAGAAAACACTGCCAGAGAAAAAAAAGGCAAAAGAAAAAACAAACTAATGCTGTTTCAAGATAATCCAATATCTCTCCAATAAACTCCGGCACAGAGAAAGTAATTTAAGATTTCCATTTAACAAATTACCTAACAATGACTTTTCTTTGCAGAGGGTGACATTTCAGAGGTGGGTTTAAAGTTAGCAAATCTATTTTCCAATCACTTGAGAATTAATATCTCTCTCTCTTTCTCTGAGCACCATGGAAATGACTCCTGCTCCCTCAACATCCCCTTCAAAGGCTTTCAAATCAGAATCAATTTTAAGGTGTAGTGGTTCCTCAAAAACAGACGGTAGACTTTGCATTTCAAAGGACAAAAGTGAAGGGTATCTGCTCCATGGGGCACGTGTGATCTGGGCACAGCCAGTTAGACTGGAATTTGCACTCATTGAAGTTAGAGAAGACATGATCCGGAGGAGGCTGGGAAGACATTTCTTTAAACTGAGAGACATCATGAATCTGACTTGATGTTGAACTCCTGGCACTTTTTAACCAATCAGAATGTGGGATATGACTGTGTAGTCAGGATTGTCAGGATAGTATAGAGTGATAAACATAAGGACATGATTATCACTTATTTATTATAGGCGGTAATGTACCCCCTACTGTAAATGATAAGGATATTAGAAGTCACTGAATGTTGTTCTGTGACCATATAAAGACACAAGGCTACAGGCTGAGTTATACAGGGAACTCTGAGTATCACTCATGTATTAGAAGGGATAATGTACCCCCTACTGTAAATGATAAGGATATTAGAAGTCACTGAGGGGTTGTTCTGTGACCATATAAAGACACAAGGCTGCAGGCTGAGTTATACAGGGAACTCTGAGTATCACTCATGTATTATAAGGGATAATGTACCCCCTACTGTAAATGATAAGGATATTAGAAGTCACTGAGGGGTTGTTCTGTGACCATATAAAGGCACAAGGCTGCAGGCTGAGTTATACAGGGAACTCTGAGTATCACTCATGTATTATAAGGGATAATGTACCCCCTACTGTAAATGATAAGGATATTAGAAGTCACTGAGGGGTTGTTCTGTGACCATATAAAGGCACAAGGCTGCAGGCTGAGTTATACAGGGAACTCTGAGTATCACTCATGTATTATAAGGGATAATGTACCCCCTACTGTAAATGATAAGGATATTAGAAGTCACTGAGGGGTTGTTCTGTGACCATATAAAGGCACAAGGCTGCAGGCTGAGTTATACAGGGAACTCTGAGTATCACTCATGTATTATAAGGGATAATGTACCCCCTACTGTAAATGATAAGGATATTAGAAGTCACTGAGGGGTTGTTCTGTGACCATATAAAGGCACAAGACTGCAGGCTGAGTTATACAGGGAACTCCGAGTATCACTCATGTATTATAAGGGATAATGTACCCCCTTCTGTAAATGATAAGGATATTAGAAGTCACTGAGGGGTTGTTCTGTGACCATATAAAGGCACAAGGCTGCAGGCTGAGTTATACAGGGAACTCTGAGTATCACTCATGTATTATAAGGGATAATGTACCCCCTACTGTAAATGATAAGGATATTAGAAGTCACTGAGGGGTTGTTCTGTGACCATATAAAGACACAAGGCTGCAGGCTCAGTTGTTTTTTTGCCCTATAATATTTAATGTAGAAATATGAACATATTTTTGTAATTTGGAATTTATGGTGCGTTTGTGCAGTTGGTAAGAGTAGATTATTCGTATCCATCTTTGCCACATTTTTGTGTGTGTGTTTCTATCCCTATACCTGAACCTGTTCTCAGTGTGATAGTGACCAGGCTCTCAGGAATTCACACAATAGCCTGTGCTGTATTTATGGCTTTCCATCCATCTGCAGGAGTGAATGCCACAAAGGATCGCATAACGGCACGGTGTCCATGAAACGGCATCAGCCATGGTAATTAATCTTAGGAATCTTTACTGCATACCTCCATGATTCAGTGGAAATGGACACATCCATTGATTATACACCACAAACCTGAAGCTTTCCAGTAGCCATTCAATTAGGCTGGAATTATGCTGTCACATCCAAAGACGCATTAGATCTGTTTGCAACCTTTCCAGGACTGATTCATAGTCATAGGGCACAGTAATGCCCCTCATTCTTAGCAAATTCACTGCCAGGGTCCTCTATACCATGCGATATTACATGGTCCATCACACGGTCAGTTATATTTGATAGGTAGCACCTAAATAATGAGGACCACAGCGTTGTCATGGATTGTCTATGCTGGTGGTGGAGTTTGTTCAGGTCCCTCTTGCTTCCATCATTAATAGAGGTAGCAAATGAATATGCATCCTCTAATTTTATACCCATTTCCTATTAAACACTCCTATCTACTGCCTCAAGTTGTGTCTTCCACACACTTTTGGAACCTATTGTCTAACTTGTTATAAAGTATATGGTCTGTATATAGTAATATTAAAATGGAACTGGAAGGTTGTTTACCCTAAGCTGAAAGCAACAGAGGAATCTTTTGAGGAGAAGCATAGACAACGGACATATTATACTGTAAAAAAAGTTTTTAATCTATCAGTATATGTTGGGTAGGTGCTCGTCTTCATAGTGTTTAAAGGCAGTTCCAGAACCCAGAGCTGATTTTAAGGTATAACGGGGAGGTTATTTACTCTAAGCTGAAGACATCAGAGGACCCTTTTTAGGAGAAGCATAGACACTGGACATACAGTATTATTCTGTAGAAGAAACTTTTAATATATCAGTATATGTTGGGTAGGTGCTTATCTTCATAGTGTTTAAAGGTAGCTCCAGTACCCAGGGCTGGTTTTAAGGTATAACTGGGAGGTTATTTACTCTAAGCTGAAGACATCAGAGGACCCAGGGCTGGTTTTAAGGTACAGGTATGGGACCTAGCGTCTTCCGGATAATGGATCTTTCCATAATTTGGACCTTAAGTCTAGTAGAAAATCCTTTAAACGTTAAACAAACCCAATAGGCTGGTTTTGCTTCCAATAAAGATTAAGTATTTCTTGGGATCAAGTACAAGATACTGTTTTATTAATATTTATTATTACAGAGAAAAAGGAAATCACTTTTGAAAATTTGGATTATTTGTTTAAAATGGAGTCTATGGGAGACATTCCGTAATTCGGAGCTATCTGGATAACGGGTTTCCGGATAATGGATCCCATACCTGCATAACTGGGAAGTTATTTACTCTAAGCTGAAGGCATCAGATGACCCTTTATAGCAGAAGCATAGACAAAGAACGTATTATACTGTATAAGAAGCTTTTAACATATCAGTATATGTTGGGTTGGTGCTTGTTTTAAGGTATAAGGTGCTGGTTTTAAGGTATAACTGGGTATTTGTTTACTCTAAGCTGAAGGCATCAGAGAACCCTTTTGAGGAGAAGCATAAACAAAGGACATATAGGGGCCGATTCACTAACTTCGAGTGAAGGATTTGAAGTAAAAAAAATTTGAATTTCAACGTTTTTTTTTTTGGGCTACTTCGACCTTCGACTACGACTTTGAATCGAAGGATTCATAGTAAAAATTGTTCGACTATTCGACCATTCGATAGTCGAAGTACTGTCTCTTTAAAAAAAACTTTGACCCCATAGTTCGCCATCTAAAAGCTACTGAAGTCAATGTTAGCCTATGGGGAAGGTCCCCATAGGCTTGCCTAACTTTTTTTGATCGAAGGATATTCCTTCAATCGTTGGATTAAAATCCTTCGAATCGTTCGATCGAACTATCTGCGCTAAATCTGTTTTGTGAATAAACTATTATTGAAAATTACCACTTTCGTTGGTGTCTGCTTGGAGGAGGTAAGTTCATTACTACCTCCTTTGAACTACCCATTGGGTTTTTAAGTGCTTTTAGCTATTTTTTATCCTTTTGGCGCCTCTGTTTTGTCTTACTACTATATCTGCGCTAAATCCTTCGACTTCGATATTCAAAGTTGAAGGATTTTAATTCCTAGTCGAATATCGAGGGTTAATTAACCCTCGATATTCAACCCTTAGTGAATCGGCCCCTATATAGTGTTATACTTTATACGAAGCTTTTAATATATCAGTATACACATTAGGATTTTCAACCTGAATTCTTCGCCCTTCCAGAGCAAACAGTTCAGGGCCATCATACTTGTCGCCAATGGCCCAACATAAGTACAAGAGACATAACAGAAGCAAAAGACAGGGGCATAAATTGTCACCACTCCTTTATGTGCCTAAAAAAGGGATATGGGAATATTTCAATAAAAGGGTTATGTTTTGGGGGAAGGGGATAATATCCCTTTCTCATCCGTATTCTCTGCATTTGAACGGAGCACTAGCAAAAGCCCAATTACTGTTCTTCATACGATGATTAATTTAGAATTTCTTTAAGAGAAACCCTTTGTATTGTCCCACTGAGATGCGAGATTGGAAGGAGAGGACGCAAGAGGAGAGATCAGACGCTCTCCTTGAACTGTTTCGCTGCCTATGAGCCGACGAGCCATTCCTAGACAGAACTGCTGAGTATTCCAAGTGTAAAGAGAAAGAGAGAGAATGATTCTTTCACTCCGGCCCTTTCGCTTTTTCTCCCCAGCGTGTATTTGACATAACTAAGCAAGACATACACGCATTAGTATTTTGGTGTTATAATGGATTACCACAATTGGTTTCATAAGCCGAGGGAGAGTTCTGTCTAAGTAGTGCACTTTAATGTATAGCTTATTAAAGATAGAATTCAATAATGCATTGATCTTGCCTTCTGTGGCATGCATGGGTGTTTTCTGCAGCTCTCTAAACTTAGGACACGAGATGCTTTGAATTTGAGTTGTGCTCTTGTTAGATTTGCAGAATCAAGAGACGATTGGAGACATATGCTTGCTGTCGTTGTTTTCTTACCTAAAGGGTTTCTCATCTTGTTAACAAGGGTTTGGGGCAACCTGGGGACCATAGAGTTCTCACTTTGATTAAACATTGGTTGGTCCCTCTTTTAGCCATAATAAGGCTACAAATACCTGCAAATATAAACATGTTCATAATAGGTCAGTGATTCCCAATTAGTGGCTTGTGAGCAACATTCTGCTCACCAACCCTTGGCTGTTTCTCCCAGTGACCTGAAAGCAGGTGCTTATTTTTGAATTCCAGCCAAGTTTTGGTTGGATAAAAACCAGGTGTACTGCCAAACAGAGCATCCCGTAGGCTGCCAGTCCACATAGGAGATACTAAATAGCCAATCACTGTCATTTTTGGAAGCTCCAGAAACGTTTGTCATGCTTGTATTGCTCCTCAGCTCTTTTTACAATTGAATGGGGCTCACAGGCAAAAAAGGTTAGGGACCCCTGATTTAAATAATATCCGAAACCATCACATTTTACCCTAACCTTCATGCAGAACCAACCTTTACACATGGTTGGACTTCTACACATAGGGAGAGCCCCACAGTTTTGTGGCCTTGCTTTAGAGGTTGCTGTTTTGTAACTCCCAACCCCATCCTACCCAATAGTCAAAGATAGAAGTTTTAGGTCAATGGCCTCTTGAGCCATGCTGATGCCTATGCCTGTTCTAGACCAATAGCATATTTTGCAGCAAATGTACAATGAATGCATTAATTAAATGATTCAATGGATCAATGTATTATCCCACCCTACTTAGATGCTTTGATAGATGCCATATTTCTTATCCCCTCCCCTTATCAACTGCAGCTAAAGAGTTAACAATTCCATTTTAGATTCTCTTTATTTTCTAGACACAGCCAATCTTTTCATATTCTATGCATACGGAGAAAAGTTATTCTTGGGCTGCAGAGGAATGGTGGGATAATGAGAGTATTTAGTAAAAGGCTGTAGGTATTCCTTCTCCACCAACCCCCCCAGGAATGGTCCGTTGGGACCGTTAAGCGTATCCAGTTGTAACGCAGCTCATAAAATTCAATAACATTGTGTATTTAGGAGCCCACATGATTCATGAAGGGAACCTTCAGGATTTCCTTTAGGATTATAATAGTGATTAACCACAAAAGATTCAGTCTTGAATTCATAGAAACCAGAGAATCATTTCTCAAATCAATGTCTTAAAGGTACCAAAGATACTCAGAGTATTACTTGGGGATTTAAAGATAAGAAAAGAGGTCAACACAGAACCACAGTAACCAAAGTTCAACTGGACCTAAAGGAAGGTTATAATCTGGAGCAACAATCTACCCTTCCAGTATCATTTTAAAAGTCCAATCTGGAGGTTTCCAACCTATGGGCTTGCTATTTCTATGGGGTACCCCATCCTAAAGATCATTTCTCTAAGCTTTGGCCTCAACACATAATTGGAATGATAAATATTCTTAGAATCAGCTGGATAATGACAAAATATTTCTTTTGGGAAAAGGCTAGAGAACTCTCCAAGATGTGTTATTTGTTGGGCTTTTCATGCCCCACATTGTAACCCCAACTTGTTTAGCCTTGTCTTGACAAGGGGTGCTGTTCTATTGCAGCATCTTTGAAGGTCCTGCCTCTTAACAAAGTTGTGGTGCTGCATGTGACCAGAACTACTAAATTGCGACTGTTAGCACTTAATCTATGGTTCTCAGACTTATCTACTGGAAAGGCTCCCTGTTTTGGAAATAATATAATGGTTTAAGATAAATCATTATGTGAAGACATAAGAAAATAACATTAAACATAGCCAAGCTGTCATTCCTCACTGGGGGGTAATAGTAAAAGCATAATCACAAGTCTCTGGAGAAGAAAATAAAAAGAAAAAAAGACCGGTTTTCTTGAACTGGTGGAAAAGAAACACAAGCTCATGTGACCTTGGGCTGGAGATTCTCTGCATTTAGTCCCAGCAGTAGAGACATGAATTGGTGGGCGGATAAGTCGGCATTTAATAACATGTCCTTGAAAAGTCTTGCGTTTCTCTGTTGTTTTATTTTATTTTCTATACATAAATGTGTATTTGTTATTATTATTTCCTGCTGGCTCTCCAAAGGATCAAAGGAAAGGATACTTCAATGTGACTGAGACGATCACACACATTTATAGAGATTATACAAAACTTGGCTGGATGATAGGTACCAACAGCTTTAGCAAAGCAGCTAAGGTGGCACTTAGTGGTTTCTGGCTGGTTGGTACTGATGATGCAGGAAGACATGGGCAGATTCTGGAGATACCTTAAGTCTTATCACAACAATTAGTAATGCTACTTTAAGTCCACCTATTACAGGACCTACATAAAATTAGTAGATCTACCCTTCTACACCTCAGACATTGCTGTATATTGGGTAAATAGGGTTTGCCTAGGCCACCACCAGCACTAAGTCAACCCAGAAGGGCACAACCTTCATATATCTCTTTGGCCAGTCCCCGTGAAAGATTATGGTTTATTTTATCAATGAGGAGCAACTGTAAAAACTAAAGCACAATGGGTGGGGTTTGCCTACAATACACATTGACTCCAAAGAGATGTGTCCAGAGCTCTATGGCACCTGATACAAAATTGCCAATGCCTATTGCCATTACTCAACTCTGTAGATGTGTCCTGTGTCTACGCATGAATAACTGTCAGTCTTGATGATGCTTCCATCAGCCAAGCCATGAATTCAGAAACCAACCAGAGTGATCCTACAAATCAAGAACTCCCAAGGGGGCTGTATATGGCATGACCTTCCAGACAGTCTAATGGATTTTAAGATATTCGAACTCAGAAAAGCCCAGACCAACAGTAACCATGGGGGTGACATGGTGGGACAACACACTTGTATTAAATATCGGTGCACAGGTTTAGGAGACCACAATCCCACAACCTGAACTCACCACAAATGTTAAGTTGCATCATACGATTACATAAAATACACTGACCATCAATGGTGTCAAGCTATAAAGTCAAAAGAATAAATGTGCCCGGTCACCGGTGTAGTGTAGGTGGAGGTTTTATTCATCTTCTGCTCAGTGAACTAATTAACTGCTGAGCTGAGGATGCTGGGAACTGTAGTTCTCCAGGCTGGAGAGACCTGGTTATGCAGCCTATGCATTGACAATCACAATGCTGTTGAGGAATTGCAACCCTCCCCCCCAATGTTCTTCATGCAAAATCATATATCAAGATCTATCAATGTATACAAGTTGTCCTTTACCATTAATGAGCCTTTAAATGCAGCCTTACATCAGAGCACTGATCAAGCTGAACTAAAATAGAGACTGTTATTGACTTGTCAAATCTACAGCCATGTTTACTCTCAGCAAAGGCTACATAAATTGAAAAATAATTGACGAAAGACGAGCGTATTCAGTAAACCAATAATCAGTGATGGAGCATGATTGGGTGAGATTTTAATACATTTACCAGGCCTGCCTTGCTCCGATATTACTGCTGGAAATGTATTTTCAAAGGTTTGTGTTTTAAAGGGAAAATGCTTTTTCTATAAGTAGCAACTGACAGACTGGAAGCAAGACTAAGCAGACACCCTCAGGTTATGTTTTTTATTTTAGCTCCCCTTTAATTTACAGTATGAAGGCATGGCCCAGAGTAATGATTTGGGTCCACTAAAAGCTCTTGGTGGTTTGCTCTATCTGACCTTGCTACATTCCATGTTCCTTACTCTTTAAGGTCAACCCTTGAAGATATTGGAGACTTGTGAACCTGGGTCAGTTATTCATCTGTAAATACAGAACAGATACATTGTAGAGAGCCACAGTAGAACTCAACTAAAAAGGTTAGAGACAGCTAACAATGGTGCTGCTAGGGGTCAGACAACTACTAGGGGTCAGTAAGGTTATATTTAAAGGCTCAACGGTAGTGTCCATAGGCCGGTGGGTATCATCTCACTCGAACTTCTAAGTGGAGCTAGAGGCTGCCCAGCACATCTAAAGCATTGTGCAGCACATCTAAAGCATTTCAGCACAGATCCAGCAATACCACTGGCTATACCTCAATTATATGGTCACCACCTCAACTTGAGCTTTACTAAGACATTGTGCATTGTGGGGAAGAAGCTCCAACTGACTGATTGCGTCTTGTGCCCTAGTCACTCATAGATTTCAATAGTTGGTTGTCATAGTTCTACCCAGGGAAACATGATGGGCAGATTAATTAAGGTTCGACTGGTAAATTCGAATTTGGGAATTTTCATAAATTTTTGTGCCAAAACTCACAAATTCAAATTTAAAAGCTCCAACTCGAATGGAAATTAAAATGTGAGATTTATCACACCTCGGCCGTGGAAACCGTTCTGATTTGAATATTCGCCACCTAAAACCTGCCAAATTAATTTACAAGTCAATGGCAGAGGTCCGTTGACTTATCTGGAGATGTTAACAGCCTTCCTGACATTCGATTCGAGTTTTGTTCGTATTTTTGGGGTTGTTCCTATTCGATCATATTTCAGACATTCTAATTTTTTCTTAAACAACCTCCCATTCAAGTTGTAAGATAAATTATGTGGACCAGCCCAACAGTTTGAGAAGCTGTGATCTCCGGGGAACTATCATTGCCTCATTTCTGTAATTCACGGTATCACTCAATCATGGGATGGAGTTACCATAAATTAAAAAATAAATAGCCAAAAAAAAAACATGTAAAGAGAACTTTCAACATATAAGGTCCATGAATCATGGGAATAGGAGAGGGAGGAAATAGCTCCATATGGTGATACTTATCTTATCTCCCCAGCTTTCAGGGTGGCCAAGCAATAACAAGTGATTTCTGATAAGGGCCACCAATCCTGCCTAACACACAACTTTGATCAGATAATGGTAAAGGGTAAACAATTGCAAAAATCACATATTTTACCCATAATCCACTATATTTTCCCAACGTTTCAAAATGCTCTCACCATCCTCAAAATAGTGCAAATCTTTGCATTGGTGTAGTAAATAGAACGTATGTTGCACATACACAACCAACCATTAAGTTCCCCTTTAAAGTTCAGTTGCTTCCTCTCTATTTTAGGGATGAATGAGCGATGTTGTTTTATGGGCTGCTGCTTATGACTATGTTTTAGATGCTGTTTAAAACACATGTAATAGCACAGCCTCCATAATGGGATTCTGGTGCAAGGAGGACTCCCAGACAACCTCCCAAATACTTTCATTACAGGACAAAGGGCACTCGACGTGTATTATACAGGCAACTAAAAGAACAATCCATTCTTCCATAATGACAAACATTTCACACCTGCGTGCTCAAAAGTAATAAATTCCATTGATTTCAAAAAAGCAATTTACAATTAAATGCAGATCTGAAAACAAGGAGAGCAAAATAAAGATAAAATCAGCCCCGGCCTTGTTTCAAAGACACAGGCATAGGGCCCCGGCTTTTCATTTCCAAAAGCAATTAACTTGTTTGAATTAATCCTACGCGACTCAGCTTTTCCTCCCCAAAAATACAAATAAACCAAATTTCAATTGTTTTAAGTTATCGGTATGTATAGCGCTGGCTGCTGAGTCTTCCTTTATTGTTTCTGACTGCTGGAGAAGGGCCCAGGAAGAGCTGACAGTTGCGGAACTGGCTATCCATACAATTATAAGATAGATTGTTTAACGGGAAATAATAGGCATAGAATATGGTTTCACCATTTTTTTTACCAATTGGTAACCCAAAGCATAGGCTACACCCAGAACACTTACACCAGGCCTTTGCGATGCAAAGGTAGCAGCAAAGCCAAGCAAGTGGTTCCTTAACTAACTAGCCTGATCACATGCTAAGTCAAACTGGGTTGGTCTGATCATTTGGACAATGGAATCAAATTGCAGACCCATGGGTTGATGTGGTTCTCCTCATCTGTCAGGATTTTCTAACCTGCCAGATACCTGGATGGTTTTTGGCCAAATATAACTCAGGCAAGTCAGAGTGAAGGCCATAAATTGGCCAATAAATTGCAGGCATGGGCATGGGACCCCCTCTTAGCTCACAAGACTTTGTCACCAGGATCCTAAGCAACCCAACTGTCTTGTACTCCTAGAGCTTTGAAATTTAAGATTATTTCTCATTCCCTCACCTATCCTGGGTTTTAGACACATGGTCTAATACTTCATAAGGTGATCTAAAAGAATGATGCACGCACTAAGCTCTTACCCTACTCTATACCAAGAGACACTCAACATAGCAGCTAGGTTCTTCATCTCTGTTACTCTTTTTTTTACAAAACTGTCCCAGTGTAATACAGTCCCTATAACGGTGTGATTTAAGCAAGGGATCTGCATCCTATTGTTCCTAAATTCACTTGCTCCAGATTCTGGAAGTTAAACATTGCCCATCCCTGTTCTGAATCAACTCTATTCTCCACAACTTCTATACCGGCTTCTCTTTGTTGGCCTTTATTTTCATTACTTCATGGAGACGAATAAATATCCCAGACAGGCTCAGTAGACTAAGAAATTGAACTTTGATTTAGAGAAGGCTTATTCGGTTACAGTATTGGCTCACTGTGATCTTGGGTAATGCCCTTTATCTCACTATGCCTTGGGCACAAACGAGATTGTATGGTCTATGGTTCAGGATCTCAGAATGGCTGAATAATTCTTTGTACCTCTGTGTAGGGATGAGACTTTCAGTGGCTTCTGCTTCTTCCTTTGTTCTTAGTTTCTTATTCACTGCAGGTTTTATTTGACTTACACTACCCCTGATGATGAGATTCGTTAACATTATTTTATAGTTATTAAGGCAACTGTCCCACTAGGTGACATTCCTTTCCTGATTAGGGTCCCTATTTAAAAATCAATGACAATACTTCCCATCAAAGTTGGTGGGGTGTAAAAATATCTATGAAGTCTTCCTCCCTATGAAATAAAATGACTTTCCCATGTCTGAGCCAGCAACCCAAGGCCCATAACTTCCAATAAAGGTCTCCTAAATATGACGGCCCATTTAGAATTTCAGTGTTCCTCATAAAAGTTGTGGTATTGACTTAATCACATGATAGTGCCAATTTCAGTTCTTTGTATGAATGCTCCTTTTGCGTAGAGAACAATGTCTAAATGAGTTTGAACTCTTGCTTTATGTATATCAGATAACCCAATAGTCATGCAGACCATAAACTTAAACTTCCAAGTCTATTGATCTATCTATGTCTTGCATTTTTTTTTAGATGATTAGATGACCACAGGATCCTTCAATTCCTTGCTTCAAAGTGAAACTACATGCACATGGCATAAAGGGTTATCTTCTAACGTAAAACGCTTTGTCACCTCATTCATCTAATGCCTGTTTCTCCTTCCCTTACCCTGCGGGGAGAGGATTGTTGGATAAAATCGAACTGCAGCTGAACGCATAAAGAGGATTTAGATCCCCATAGGGGAAAGAATATCATAAAGCACAAGAAAAAAAAGCCTTTACTAATACTGAAGGGAGATGACCCTGAGGGGAGGAATGTATAGCTCAGATTGTGTTCATTTGTATCACATAGACACCAGAGCAGGGAGAGGACAGAGCAATGGGATGTTACCGGGCTGCTGGCCCCCATGAAAGCAGATGTGTTTGGGAAGTTAATCCCCGCGATCCCTGCAATGAATGTTTTCATTTGCTGAAAAGCAATTTCAGGAGATGTAGCGCGTTCTGTATTCCGAGCAAAGAGACTGAAACAGTGTGATGGCTTATCCCTGCACACTGTAATGATAAACACAATATTATGTTTATTGGACAGCTGTGTCACAGTGAATTATAAGAGAGGTTCGCATGGGTCCCTGCTGAGAATACAAGAAACACAATACTTTGGGAGCAGATGGGGAGATCTTTTAAAGATAATCTCACATCAACAATGAGGTTTTTCCTTATCTTGATATATATATTGTGAAATATATACTTAGCGTCCATGCTAGATGCACAGGCATGCTTGTACTTATGGCATCATTGACTTCTTTAGATGTTCTTTAGATGTTCCAAAAGTGCATCATGATCTGCTGCTCAGCTTTCTACTCTAATTATGTCTTAAACCAAGTCTGATGGGGGTAGCCCCTTTAATGTAGACCTTACTGTATTTCCTAAACATGGAAGGAGAGAGGTTTGTACCCCATTGTGAACATATCAACTTAACGATCTTGTCCTACTGTCACCATCATGTGCTACCATCACACCGTACACTACTAAATAGCCTGTCCATATCTATGTTCATACACTCTAGGCTTAGAATGTGACTTTGCCACCCCCTGCAGATTATGAAAAAGATTAGTTCTGGTGCCACCTTTAATTAAGGACTATAATAAATGTGCAAACCTTAGCACTTATTCAGATACGCATGGGGACTTCCAAGTGACAGGTGACCACATTCCCCCTCTTAGGAACATTTCTGTCTCTCTCATGTGGAAAATGCAAAGTAGAAAACAAATGATTTATGTCAGGTATAAGAGAGGAAAATTCTTATGGTAGAACATTAGGAGGGGATTAAACACATTACTGTCTAGCAACTGCTCTTCTCAACCACTCTCATCTGCTCTTCCCTGGTTTTCTTGCATTTATTTCTCTGTTAATTAATCCTCATAAGGGCTCAAAGTATCTAAATAATAGGTTTCTGATAGGATCCCAAAAGACTTTGGTCCAAATATTCTGTTACCTGCTTATTAAGTAGGGTGATGCCCAAGCACTGCCTCCGTTTTTTCGTTACTACCATATGTTTGAGTATTGCACTTTGTAGTAGCAACTTTGCAGTGGCCTAGGAGTCTCTGATTGTCTGTAAGACCAAATAAGATTCCATGATGGAAGCAGAGAGTTAATTTGTTCCCCTTACAACAAAGCTTTGTGGGAAAGGCCAGGTTAATCCAAGGATTCGGCTAGCCGCTGCGCCCCTGATCTTAAAACCAATTTTCTTTCTTGGTTTTGTAAAAGTAAAGGTCAGCTGCTAGAATGTGATATCTCACAAGCCTTTCACGCTACACTGTGTCCTTCTCAAGGAAATTAGGATTCATTAAATTGCAGGCCCTGATCATATTGCCGGGTCTCCCAGTGGCTGCTGGCCAACCCAGGAATCCACTGGGACGAGGGCACACGTCAGTAGAAGAACAAAAGCGATACCTCAGGTTTCATCATAGTTTGAGTCGTTTCCCATGTTAGAAAGATCATATCCTTTTTTTTATTGTCCTTGAACAGTCTTCAATACTCCGAAGTCTTTTGTTTTTGCTTGTGTTATGTTTGTCCAACTCATTCACAAGACTATCATGCTGCCAGGAATCTCAGAAGGGTGGACATAATCTAAAATTATTGCATTTCATCGGGGGATATTTCTATTTTAATCTTATGGTTTAAATGGACAGACCATCATTAAGTAAAGTTTAACTGAAAGAAGTAGTTGACTATGACTATTGTTCAGGGTTTATTGGGCATGCCTTACACAAACCTTCATATCTTTGTTGCCCCTGTTTTTTCTTAATCAAGTTAGTCCATTAATGGCATCTGTAACTCATTATATGCTCCAGATTCTGCTTTTAGTCTCTATGGGCAAATTTACTTACCTCCTAAATTGCGCCAGCGATGGCTTTGCTGACATCGCAACACTTCGCCAGGCATAGATTCGCTAATTCAAGAAAATCCGAAGCTGCGTCCAGGGTTCCAAACGCTTGTAAGTTGCGCTAGTGATAATATAATCAGTTCGAAATTATGCTAGCGATGCCTAATTAGCATATGGCGTGAAGTTAAAGTTTGGACGTATATGTTGCAGCAAATACATTACATTACACAAGGCAAGGGAAACTTAATAAAATAAAGTTTTTATATTGTCCTACACATGTGCCCAGTGTATAGTTTAGTGTCATATGTTAGGAAATGTAGGGGAGAAGGAGGGAACCCAAAAAAACAATTACGAACTTTTTCAGCCTATCACTCTGTAAAAGGTAAAAGACTCCAGCGTTTTTTTTAAACTTTTTTTTGAGGAACTCTTATCTATTCTATTGCACTTCGCCTGGTCTGAGGTGGCGAAGGCAAATATAGCGCAAGAGATAACGTTCAGTAATATCCGCATCTTAGTGAATTTGCGTAGTTACATCCATTCCCAAGAGCAAAAATTCACCTGGTGTTAGAGTGCAAAGTAGTGCTACAGTCTTCGCTAGGGAAGTTACGCTAGCATCCGTTCGAAATCAGCGAAGTCACTTCACCCTTAAATTTGGCCCTATGTGTAAGCTGAGCTTACCTTTACTTATAAACGTCCCATGTACAGAATTGGGCTGGCTCTGTTCAGAGTTGGGAGAGGGGAGCTCTTTCTTATTCTTTGTTCCTAGTCCTTAAAAGGAGAGTCACCGTGAAGTTCTGTCTTTTTGGTCTCAATTTGCTAGAGTTGGTGGATGATGTTAAAGAGAATGAGAGAGGAGGCTTAAGTAGAAGTAGATGAAAAGAGCTAGACAGAGGTTAGATCTTGTTTTATCTTACTCTCTTGAGTAAGAGTCGGGCTAAGGGTAGTTAACAGAGCAGCAGCTTTCAAAGAGAAGAGGGTTATTTAGGACTCTGGGTGTCGACCACCAGCGTAGGGATTAAAGTTGATAGGCTAGAGATAGAGAGGTCCCAATCGAAACACAACTGTACTTGTACTCTAGGGATTGGCCACTTGCTAGTGAGTAGCTTAGTGGTTGTTGTAGAGTACAATACCCTGACAATGTCTGTACATGAACAAAATGGAATAATCCATGACTTGAATTAATTAACTGACCCTTACAAAAAGCATTTTGGTTAAGAAGATACCTTCCTCATTCATGAGCAAAGCAGAGGGAAAATACCTAATGATATTCCTAAGATTTCATTGGCATCGAATGTCCTCAAGTCTGAAGCTCATGCACATATGGCCTAAGATTACCATTTACATAAAATACCCTCAGAGATGAAGCTAAAAGGGCCAAGGATCTCTTCTAAGAATTCCGTTTGCATGGAATACCCTCAAGCCTGAAGCAAACCAATCATGGAGGAGAGTATTCCATGTTAATGGAAATTTTAGAGGTTTTTCCCAGAATTCCTTCTGCTTAATTGACCCAAATGAAGACAGCTTTTTGGTTTGCCAGTTCTTGATGCTCGTTCCTTTCCCAGATATCTACAGATCATCTTTATTCCTGTCGAATGCCTCTATTTTTAAAAATGGATTTACGCTATGTTCATTCTTTATGCAAATCTCTTTTCATTATGCTATTTTTAAGCGCGGGAGGTTTGTAATTATACATTCACACATCTGTTGAGTGCTTATATCTAGAAGGACAGCCGGAAGTAAAAAAAAAAAAAAGCTCCTGGTTTGGAAAAAGCAGAAGTCAAGCAAGGTGCGGAGAATTGGATTCTCTTAGGGGAACTCATTAACAAACTAATGAGAGGACAGAACAATAAAAGGAAATATGTTGATGCGCTATAATTCACTTGCATCATATTTAGATCCCAAAGCCACGGCAAATAGCTCGGAGGTTTCCTTTTTCTTCCTAGCAAGAGGCGCATCAGCTAGAATTTTATAGAAAATGAAAGGCATTCTACATGCTTGGGAGGTTTTAAGACCTTTTGCCTAGAGAAGAAACTATATAAAAGACCAGATTCAATTAATTCGATGCCTTTGCTTTTAAAAGGGTTCCATCCTGTTTCAATAGGACCGTGCAGGTAGATGTATGTTTATGAATCTCCCGGGTTATTTATGAGCGGAGATGTTCATTTTGCCTTTGAGGAGCATACTGATCAGGCTCACTTTTTTTTTGAGGGGGGTGATCTTGTTACATCCCATAGGCAAAGTTAAATAAATATGTTTCCCCTTTACAACAGGTAAATTACAAGCTACTAAAACTTGTTTGAGATCCAAGAGAACAACGGCATGTACGTCTCCAAGAAGCAATTTAGGGACAATTTACAAGCAGATTCAACATGGCACAAACAAATTAGACCTAAACAGAAAATGAGTGTGTTGCCTATTCCTTTGATTTACTTTGACTTTAAACTGCCAATATCCTGCATAACTGCATGAATACCTCAGCTAGTGTAGGGTTGGGATATACCTCTATACAAGATACTATATGAGGCCCTTGTCATGGTCTATCTGTACAGTCTAAGAGCAAATGAAAGGCAATGTTCCTGCTGAACTAAGCTTAGCCTAGTCTGCTTAGCATAAGAGGGGTTTGGGGGGATTGCTACGTTAATGCTATAACAGTTTCATTTTATCTTTGTTATTTTCTGTCTGGCCATGCCTCCAATGATGTTGTAGCAGACACCAGGCTATCTTGGCTTTTTGTAAGGGCTTGAAAGTGGGATAAGTAACGGTGTAAGTAATGTTGTGGTCAGTCAACATGAGACATTGGCATCTAAGGCAAGACTTACACCACAAGCCATGTAAGTTACATCTTGATGAGGCTCAGGAAAACAATGCAAAAGGAATATTCCCTTTCATAGAAACCTTTAATAGAGTAAAGTTGGCCATGGCATTGCTCTTGAGGGGCCAAGTTGGCAGTTTATTGGCCTGTGTTTGAGATCTATCCAACAGTCTGCCTGACCAATAGCTATCAGGTTGACTTAAGAATCCTGTTGGACAGGATCATTCCAGAAAGTTACATAGTTACATAGTTACATAGTTAAATTGGGTTGAAAAAAGACAAAGTCCATCAAGTTCAACCCCTCCAAATGAAAACCCAGCCCCATACACACACCCCTCCCTACTGCTGTCACATAAATTCTATATCCCCATATCTATACTAACTATAGAGTTTAGTATCACAATAGCCTTTGTATTATGTCTGTCCAAGAAATCATCCAAGTCCCTCTTATAGTCATTAACTGAATCATCACCCGGCAGTGCATTCCCCAACCTCACTGTCCTGACTGTGATGAACCCCCTACTCTGTTCCTTTAAATGAAACTTCTTTTCCTCTAGTCTGAAGGGGAGGCCTCTGGTACGTGATTCTCTTTATGGGTAAAAAGGTCCCCTGCTATTTGTCTATAATGTCCTCTAATGTACTTGTAAAGTCTAATCATGTCCCCTCACAAGCGCCTTTTTTCCTGAGAAAACAACCCCAACCTTGTCAGTCTCCCCTCATAATTTAACTCTTCCCTCCCTCTAACCAGTTTAGTTGCACTTAGTCTCTGCACTCTCTCCAGCTCATTTACTGTATATCCCTCTTAAGGACTGGAGTCCAAAACTGAACTGCATACTCCAAGTGGGCAACAGAAACTAAAATAAAGTGTTTCTATTAAATGTTAAGACTCCAATTCTGAATGGTAAGTCAATAATTAACCAGGAAACCCATGTAATGATGGAAAATTTTCATCAGCATTGCTGATGTGCCACAGCGACTTCTCAATTAATGGGCGAGGACCCGGAGTGCCTTAGTGCTTCATGGTTACCCTCCCGCACGCTGCAGCTTTTTTTTTTTTTTTTTACCTTCTCTCCTTCCATGGTTAAATTATCTTGCTTTTATTGATTATGCTAGAAAAACACATCCCTGAAAAATAAGAGTAAAATTAAATTGCGTATGAGTTTTATCTATATATATATATATATATAAAACACATCTCGCCTCATGCCATGGAAATATCGACAAGCCCTGTCATTAAAATCTCCCTGCCTGTCTTTAAATAAACACTTCTAGCGCTGGCATTTGAAATGAGAGGCAGGAATGGGCTTGGTATTGACTCAGAAATGCCCTGTCGATATTGCAAGGAAGGAAATGAAAGATAATAAATAAGTACAAACTGGGAAAGTGGACAGAAGTTCTTATAGCCATTAAGGGAGTCCCACTGGTAGGAATCACAGAACAGGCAGGTGACCCCGTAAATATCATTGGCAGGAGGTGACTAATTGTCCAGTGTTTTAGTAAGGTTAGTGATTCTTTGTTTCTTCTAGTGCTTGGCAACAGTTTTAATGGGCCTCTCTTAGGGACGTTAAATTGACTACAGTGTATTTTGTCTGGTGGCCTCTAGGTGGTCCTAACTGAAGAAGGACACAAAACTTGACTGTATAAAACAGATTCTTGGGAACAGATAAAGGAATAGATTGGACATGTTGCCATAGAGCAAGATCAAATAGATGGAGAGCAAGCACTCAAAGAGCTAAGCCTAAGGCCAATGCAACCTCCATGTCTACCTAAATAAACTTTTTGAATTTTACACATGTCTTGAGAAGACTGCTCTTTGAGTGCCTGCTCTACACTAATACGGTTTGATTGGCTCCCCTAGCTGAAGTCTCAGAGCGGTGCACCTTGGCCTCTTCCAGACTTTGGTGAGTTATGTGAATATAACTTGGGACCTTTTTCAATGTTCTATACAAGCAGATGGAGAAATCTTGAGGGTGGACAGAATTAGTCTTGGAGGGAGCAAAGTTGACATTGACTCCAAAGCTTGGTAGATGTTGAGTAGAAAATAAAGGTGCTTTTTTTACAACTAGGAGAGAAGGTACTCATTGAAACCACCAGTCCAAAGAACTATGTGCTTAAACGTTGCCATTCATAGTAAGATTCACTCGTTTGGCGAGGTCACCAAATAAGCAAATCTTCCCCTAATATGCCTTGGACCCTAGGGCAAAACAATCAAATTACAATGAAGGGGATACAAAAAGTTGGCGTGAGGACTGCTTCAATAAGACAATGCGGTCTTTTATTCAACTGAAAAATCAACATCTGGCCCTTCAACAGATATCGGTGGCCTGTTGAAGGGCCAGAGGACCAAATCTTTACTCCCAAATTGTGTCTTGCAAAGGTTCAACTTGTTGCTGCCTGAATTTGTATGTAGTGCCACATGTAAGGCATGGGCATGTGGCATGTGAAGTGCTGTAGAAACTTATATTTGAAACCCTCTTAGGGCTTTCTTGGGGAGCACCAAGCACCATGATCCAGATGAAGGCACAATAAGCACAAGAGTGCAGAGAGAAGCTGCTCTTCACTATCATCAGTCTTAATTGCTACAGTAGGTGTATTGTGCCGCAATCTCAATTTTTGCGTCTCAAATGACCCCTAAAATATCTGCTCTGTTTTATTAGGGGTTTTGGTTGGTTTGCCCTTATCCCTTCTATAAGGGTGTATATGTATAACCGTGGATGTCTGGCTGCTCTATGCCACAGTGAAGCAAGATTCTTCCCGCATTAAGCCAAAGATTTATACCTCTCTCTCCTTTCATGCATCCAAACATCTCATCTGCATAGCGCAATAAAACATATTTAATTCTCACGTCTTCACCTTTTATTTCGAGGCTAATAGGTAGCCAAATATATAGGTAAGTGCTTCTTAGCCTGCTGTTAATGGCAATCTCATTTTCCCGCAGTGTTTAAGTACCTATCATTAAAAGAGAGAATGTGTATTTGTTTATGACAGCGATTGCATTATGAATGGGATCATATTCCTGCCCTCAGGCAATGAAATCATCTTCTGCATTCTTAGCTCGGGAGTTTGGTTTTTGTTATGTCAAATATTCTTCATATAAAGGACAGTTTTTTTCTTATCAACCCCAAACAATAAATCATGACATGGTACATGTACTTACTTTGATATGTTACAAGGATATGGGAGGGCCTGCCTGTTTATTTTAATGGACTTGCGTAACTCATGGAATGTTGCGTGTGTTCCAACATTAAAGGTTGAAGTCTACTAACAAGCTTTTTATGGATACCCTATTGGCATTGCCGTGGCTAAATAAAGTAAAGACCCATTATGACTAAATGGTGACCTAGACATGCTCATGGTTTGGGTGCCATGATTTTACTCAAAGTAGAGCAGTAGGGCAAGAAGGAGACAGTAAGACATAGCTGGTGGAAAGGGTTGGGCAAGATTGAGCTAAATGTCTTTTTATGAGGCTCCATATACCCTAATAAAAGGTAATAGATTATATCCCGTCAAAACCCATACCAATACACCTCCAATCTGTCTTTGTTTAGGCAAGCAATCCTGGTTCACAGACCCAAAAAGTTGCAGGGCTTGCCAAGAAAGGTCTGAGATACATACACACACACAAGCTCAGGGTATGGAGATGTCAAAGTGAACCAGGGGATCAAAAAGGTTAATAGATCGGTAATGACAACTGACTGACAACATGACTGGACTACTGGAAGCAAAGATCTAATTTTCTATTATGAGTACTTCAGTTATGGTTGTGGATATTCCATTAAAATTATTATTATTACAGGTATGGGGCCTGTTATCCAGAATGCTCCATACCTGTGGTCTTCCGGATAATGGATCTTTTTGTAATTTGGATCTTCATACCTTAAACCTGTTAGAAAATCATGTAGATATTAAATAAACCCAATAGGCTGGTTTTGCTTCCAAAAAGGATTAATTATATCTTAGTTGGGATCAAGTACAAGTTACTGTTTTATTATTACACAGAAAAAGGAAATCATTTTTCAAAATTTGGGTTATTTGGATAAAAGGAAGTCTATGGGAGACGGCCATTCGCTAATTCAGAGCTTTCTGGATAACATGTGGTCTTCCGGATAATGGATCTTTTTGTAATTTGGATCTTCATACCTTAAGCCTGTTAGAAAATCATATAAACATTAAATAAACCCAATAGTCTGGGTTTGCTTCCAATAAGGATTAATTATATCTTAGTTGGGATCAAGTACAAGCGACTGTTTTATTATTACACAGAAAAAGGAAATTTTAAAACTTTGGGTTATTTGGATAAAAGGAAGTCTATGGGAGACGGCTAATTCAGAGCTTTCTGGATAACGGGTTTCTGGATAACAGATCCCATACCTGTATTATCTTATTCTGGTTATTGCCAAGCAGCATTGGTCATAGATGTAGGACCCAACCTCTCAGAGAGCCTGAACCTCAGCTGAAGAAACAAAGTTAGACTGATATATCTTCAGTAAAAATCTTAGTATTAGGCTCACCAGTCATTTCTCCATATTATACATCACCCTGGTTGATGGTACCATATTGTCTCAGTCCTTGGTTGGTTGCAGATCTATGTACTGGATTTAAGGTGATTGGAATATATTTATTAGGCCAGTTGGACAAGAGAACCACAAATTTTTTACTTGTATCTATGACTATAAATGTGGAACTTTAGCTTGACCACCAGCTTGTTCTCCAAAAATAAAGAACCAAACCACCAGCAGAAAAGAGGTTAATACAAGAGGTTCCAAATCTAGAAATAAATCATATGGGGTGTGTGAAGCCCTCTGAGTGAAATCTAGACAAAATAACCCCTTTGTATTTAAAGAATAAATCCAAATCCTTCTGGCTTAAAGCCTCTTCAATGTAAATAGCTTTGGAAGAAAGATTTCTGCTGCCCCGGAGTGAAAATTACAGGCCGCGGTGTTTCCAGGCACTTAAGGACTCACTGAAAGCAACTGCATGGTTCCAATCTTAAGCAGCTCAGCTTCTGAAACCCAGGGACAGGGATGCGTGAATTGCCTAGCATTTCAACTCGCTTGTCATATTGGGTTTGGGAAAATGAAACGGTGACCTCAAAATGATGTTGTTTTAGTCAAAAAGGTTTTTTTCGCCTTACTTTAAAACTATATTTGCTGTATGGGAGAATGGAATTAAAATTAAGCAAAAGGAAGGAAAGAAGGAGGGAGACAGAGAAGAAAAGGGTGAAGAAAAAGAACAGAAATAAAAAGGGAAACAAGAGAAAATGGATGTAGGGAAGTCAATGTAGGCCTAGAAACAAAGGGTAGGAGAAGAAAAGAAGGCACAACGAAAAGGAAACAAATGGGGAATATGAAGAGAATATTAAGAGAATTAGAGAATAAGATAATTAGAGGTAAAACAGGAGAAAACAATGGAACAACTGAAAAGAAACAAGAAGGGAATATAGTAAAGGAAAAAAGGGAAAGAGAGAGGAAGGAAAAGAAAAGATGGTCCTCATGCCTAAATGAAGCTTGATGGCCCAACCTGATGTGTTTCGTACCTAGATGGAGTACTTAGACTAACCTATGACTAAGTGCCCCTTGTAGGCTCAAAACACATCAGGCTTTTTGTTCATACAATGCTAAACGGTGTTGGAACTTTTTAAAAAGAAATGTACAGCATATAATGACCAAGCTCCTGATTGTGCTGGTTTGTTTTATGCAAGATTCAATTGGTGTTCTCCTTAATCTGCGGCATGTGCACTTGGACCCTCCGTGAGATGTTCAGAATAACCAAATTCACCCTTACACGTTTACATGATGGTACTACCTACTCACTCTATAGGTTGGTTTTGCCTGAACCTCATATTAATAAAACTGGTCATTAGTTTGTGATGTCTTTCCCTCCGGCTTCGGTGCTAACAATCCATTAACCATGTTCTTCTTGATCAGAAAACTTGGGCTTCTTATTTACCGTATCTCCTGCCAATTGTCCTCCAGCCATTTCCCCTTGAAGCACTAAAGTCTCTTGGAGCAAATGGGCATACCCCACATTCACATACCCAAACCATGATGGATTGCTTGGTACCAGAATAATAACCCTCCACTGATGTCTTAGCACCTGCTTTATGTCCTACCATAACATCTATAGACATAGGTGTAGATGAATGAACATTTATGTTTTACTCATGTACTAACTGTATAGTATTTATAGTATCCCAAGAATTTAATGAATTTTAACTAAAATGGAAAGCTTCCAAACACTTCCATTGACCATTATCAAACTGTGTCTATCTATGTCATCTCACTCTCTAACAAATAGGTAGTCCTCATTATTGTGCTACTAAAAGGGCCTTGTATGAACGCCTCTGCTTTTTAGTCAGGTGGAGGGTGTATTTTTGGAATATCACATCAGCAAAATACTTTGGACAGTTTTGCTTTGAGCGTGAACCCTTCCTTCTGTTTGCAAGTTAACCAGATTCAAATTATGGATTCCAGTGACAGATGTTGGTTGAGACACTTAGCTGCTAGATGTTCTTCCGTTTGTTTTTCCAGTTCATTGAAAGGATCTGTAGACGATTATTTTTTCCCCCCTTTCCGCCGTGTTTCTCTAACTGCAGAATTCTGGCTCCCACTGGGCGGCCTAATGATTTTGGACACAATATGTGTGACGATGTCTTTTGAGGCTTCATCCCCGAGGCTACATGGCAGCCTATAAAATTGATGTTTATTTAGTCCTAAGGCTAGGAAACCATCTGCAGTTCTCTGAGCCCCTGTTGTTTTTAAAGTCCTATTAAGTTTTTCTACTTCTCCTATGAGCATTATTTTATTTTTAAATAGCCATGGAAACTGCCCATCAGTGAGTTTCCTGGAAAGCAAATGAGCTTTGACACTTTATTCCTTTTTGTTTGGCAGGCTCCTATGCAACGGCACATGTGCAGGGAGGTCTTGTAATTTTCTTACTATATTGGTATGTCATGTGCCTTATACAGAACCCAACTGTGTAAATATTAAAAATAATTTTACTAAGCATCAGTGGGAATTGAAAGATATCCCCAATAAATCAGTTGACTGGTAGATTGATCATCTTCCCTGAAAAGATGATAAGCACAGATTTTAGGCTTTGAAGAACAAAGCTGAAAATCTAGATGAATTTCCTTGTAGGAAGAGATGCCTAGAGTAGCAGTGGGATAATAGTCTCTGGGAAGGGAGTGTGACTGTGGGATAGCAGGTATAGTAGGGAGAGATGGTGCCTATAGTAACAGCGGATAATAGTCTCTGGGAAGGGAGTGTGACTGTGGGATAGCAGGTATAGTAGGGAGAGATGGTGTCTATAGTAACAGTGGATAATAGTCTCTGGGAAGGGAGTGTGACTGTGAGATAGCAGGTATAGTAGTAGAGATGGTGTCTATAGTAACAGTGGATAATAGTCTCTGGGAAGGGCGTGTGACTGTGGGATAGCAGGTATAGTAGGGAGAGATGGTGCCTATAGTAACAGTGGATAATAGTCTCTGGGAAGGGAGTGTGACTGTGGGATAGCAGGTATAGTAGGGAGAGATGGTGCCTATAGTAACAGTGGATAATAGTCTCTGGGAAGGGAGTGTGACTGTGGGATAGCAGGTATAGTAGGGAGAGATGGTGCCTATAGTAACAGTGGATAATAGTCTCTTGGAAGGGAGTGTGACTGTGGGATAGCAGGTATAGTAGGGAGAGATGGTGTCTATAGTAACAGTGGGATAATAGTCTCTGGGAAGGGAGTGTGACTGTGGGATAGCAGGTATAGTAGGGAGAGATGGTGTCTATAGTAACAGTGGGATAATAGTCTCTGGGAAGGGAGTGTTACTGTGGGATAGCAGGTATAGTAGGGAGAGATGGTGCCTATAGTAACAGTGGATAATAGTCTCTGGGAAGGGAGTGTTACTGTGGGATAGCAGGTATAGTAGGGAGAGATGGTGCCTATAGTAACAGTGGGATAATAGTCTCTGGGAAGGGAGTGTGACTGTGGGATAGCAGGTATAGTAGGGAGAGATGGTGCCTATAGTAACAGTGGATAATAGTCTCTGGGAAGGGAGTGTGACTGTGGGATAGCAGGTATAGTAGGGAGAGATGGTGTCTATAGTAACAGTGGGATAATAGTCTCTGGGAAGGGAGTGTGACTGTGGGATAGCAGGTATAGTAGGGAGAGATGGTGCCTATAGTAACAGTGGATAATAGTCTCTGGGAAGGGAGTGTTACTGTGGGATAGCAGGTATAGTAGGGAGAGATGGTGCCTATAGTAACAGTGGATAATAGTCTCTGGGAAGGGAGTGTTACTGTGGGATAGCAGGTATAGTAGGGAGAGATGGTGCCTATAGTAACAGTGGATAATAGTCTCTGGGAAGGGAGTGTGACTGTGGGATAGCAGGTATAGTAGGGAGAGATGGTGCCTATAGTAACAGTGGATAATAGTCTCTGGGAAGGGAGTGTGACTGTGGGATAGCGGGTATAGTAGGGAGAGATGGTGTCTATAGTAACAGTGGATAATAGTCTCTGGGAAGGGAGTGTGACTGTGGGATAGCAGGTATAGTAGGGAGAGATGGTGTCTATAGTAACAGTGGGATAGGGAAGGGACTGGGGCTGTAATATAGCAGGTATTGTAAAATGGGATAGAGTAGTAATTCCCAAGTCCATCCTCGCTCTGGTGTATAGGAAGCAGCATTGGCCAACACACAGTAAGAAATGAACTGCTCCATCATAACCTAAAAAACTGCTGAGATTTAGGAGCGATTGGCTTAAAGTGCACCCACATTGCTAACGTTACTATGAACGAAGTCGCAACTTGTGGAGATATCTGCAAACTTTCCGCCGCTGCTGCACTCGTGCCATTTGTATTCTCCATGCAGCCGCTGTTAATAATTTAATTCCCATTAGAAGAGCCTGTGTTGCAGCGGAATGAGAAAGATTTATAGACAGAATTCACTCCTGGTTCTTTTTTTTTTTTTTGTCTTTCTCTGTTTTCTTGGCATTCATCATGCATTTTTTAATTTGGATCGGCGACTTGCTACCATCTGGTCATTGTTGCACAGAAATATTCATTTTCTCCGAGTGACGTGGGCTTCATTTATCACGCAGCTCAAAGGTGGCACGACAAATTTACTTTTTATTTCAGATGTTATTAATGAGATCTAAGGCTGAAAGTGCTGGAGAGAGAGAACCTCCTGGCAGCTCTTAGAGAGAGGAAAGGGAATGCTACACAACACTGGGGGTAGAGAGGTAGAACTACAATTACCAACATGCCCAGATGGACATTGGGGATCCTGGGTTAGGAGAGTAGGTTCCCAATGTTTTGTTTTCCCATAAATTCTTAGACAAGGGTCCATGTGGCTTGGTGGCATGACCATAGTAGACTTTCAATGGTAGACTATATTGTACTGACGTCATTCAACTTGATTGTATTGACTTTCTATTAGAATTTAATAGAAATTTTCCTTTGAAGATGACCAGGTTCTGTCTGTTCCCTGGGATCACTTGTTAAGCACATCCGGGGATAATCATGCAGAGGGAAGCAGTTGTCTGGGTTGAGCTTCAATACCTAATCAATAGGTTCATTCTGATTTGAGATCAAACAAAGGTATTACATGTCACACACCTATGGGTATTCCTTTGGAACTCTTTAAGGCTGGTAGGTAAATGCTTTTGAATATTTATCCCCATTGACAGTAAATTCAGGCACTCTCGTGTAACATACACCCCAACTACCCAATTTTGCCCTTGTGTCTATCGGGTCTTAGCGGAGAATTCCAGACCAAGTAAGGAAGCTTCGAGATAAAGTCCAAGTTTGCGGTAACCAAAAGGCATCAGAAGTAATCATAGTCAATTTCCAGGCAATAGTTCAAATGCATTTTATAATCAGGAGTCCAGTAGCCTAAGTCAAAGGGACATGCCCCGGTTCAAAAGGCCATCAACCCACAAAATTTTTATATCAAAAGATATATGTCCCAAGACTCATCTTCAGTAAAAACAAATATTTATAATTGACATTTTTTAAAAAGTATTATGATACATACTGACCCCACATGGCCCACCTTGCGCGTTTCGCACCCTCCGGCGCTTAGTCATAGACGCTGGAGGGTGCGAAATGCAATCAGGAACAATTTAGGAACACCCAGGAATCAAGGCTTTGAACCCTGCGTCTTTTTATTTTTTATCTTGAGTTTTCGCTCCAGACACGTGACGCCATTGTGCCGGTGACTACCCACGTGGCGGCTATGGGCCCCGCCGTCTTGGAAGCAGTGCAGACGGAGATGGGAGTGCCATTGGGTGCTCTTGACACCTTGGTCAAACCCAGTTACACCAAAGGGACTCCCTCCGCTTATTCTAAGTCCACTATGATAGGCCCCAATCCTCTCTAAATCCAACCTCTGCCATTACCCCACATTTTATAGTGATAAGCGAATTTTTTCGCCGACTATCGCCACAAAAATGGCACCCATAGACTCTAATGGGTGAAAAAAAATGATTGCACATAAAAAAATTGTCGCACAATTTGTTGCGCTTCAAGAAAAATTTTGATGCTCATAGACTTTAATGGATTTCGCCAGATTTTCTTCGAAAGAGGTCAGATTCACTCATCACTACACCCATGTACATATATGACAGGGGTCATTTATATTGACCCCCAGATAGAAGTGCAGCACAAAATCATGTCCATTAAAAGTGTCCTCAATGCCTGACATAGGGTATGGAGGAAGAACAGAGCCATGTTGCACCTGGGTAGCAGGTGGTACCACTCCTAATAAATATAAATATGGCCAGCACTGTATTCATGGGGCGAATGCAGGTCTACACATACTAAGGGGTTAATTTACTAAACTCTGAATGCAAAAATCACGAAAAATTCATGTTTTTTTTTATAAAGTCAGAATTTATTGAACCTCGAGGATGGAAAAGTCCGAATCAGAAAATCCGGCATCTCACACCTGTCGAGGTTGCATATAAGTCAATGGCAGAAGTGCCCATGATTTTTTTCAGGTGCGCTGGGTTTCATGCAATACCCCGAAGTTTTCTGAGTTTTCAGGCAAGAAACATAACAAATCTGAATTTCTGGGTGAAAAATCCGAAAAAAATCTGAGTTTTTGGGTGAAAAATCCGGAAAAATTGTGAAAATCTGATTTTTTCCCGCAAACCAAATTTAACCAAAACGTAATAATAAATAAGCGCAAAAAACTTGAGCGGATTTGATCAGAG
Source organism: Xenopus laevis (assembly GCF_017654675.1). Classification (NCBI taxonomy): domain Eukaryota; kingdom Metazoa; phylum Chordata; class Amphibia; order Anura; family Pipidae; genus Xenopus; species Xenopus laevis. The sequence continues at coordinate 228,136,396 of NC_054371.1, forward strand.
TTTGCAGCAAAAAATGTTGAGATAACATCAGACTTTGCTAAATAACCCCCTAAATGACCCCTAGTATCTTTATTTGCAGGCTATAAGCAACGAGGGCAAGGGGCGGTTCCTACTGAATTATACTAAGGACAGGGCAATACCTATAGAAGCTTAGTTTTATTTCTGCTGTCTATTGGCTGGTTGGCCCTGGGCCTAGTGTACTCCATTACCATTGCTCTTTAATTCCGCACAGAATCCTCGCATGCTCCCTGGGTTACATGATCACTCTCCCATGCTGACTGAGGCCTTTGTATGGATGTGCCTATGCAAATCAATGGAGCACAATGGAACTATGGGTAAAGCTGAAACTGCAATTCAGCATCAGCTGAAAAACAAAGAAAGAGGAAATATGAATTTTCCTTTTAACATTCTTATTACAAAAAATATGCAAGGGCAACATATCTTTTTTTCCTATACATATATGATTTACATTTGTATTTCTTCTTGCGAATCAGAGCAAGCGGGAAAGTTGCAGAGCCTCCGTTTTTCATGCTCTGACCTCTCACTTTATCACGTTTCCTATGATTAAGTGAGGCTCTTCTGGCTTCGGGTTGCGGTGGAATCTTTGTATAATGCACTGGAGATAATTGCAAAGTCCCACTCGGCAACATCTTGGGGTGAGTCCATTTATGGGGTGGGAAGTCAATCACTTGGCATTGCGGAGACAAACCAAGATGAGGCCTTAACGACAGCTCCTTATAATGCACCCGAATGCGGTTTTCAATAAACACAACATCTGTTCGCCAGCTCCAAACCGGAGCTCTCTGAATAAATTATAATAATCTGGCAGCGTCCCATTAATAATGGCTGGAAGTTGGAGAAGACTCATTTAATATTATCAAGGATACTTGGCGTTCCTCCCAGATAAATCTTTCTTTCTCTCTTTTCAGTATTAATCATTTTGCTTTCGTTTGTTTTCTTAGTCTGTATGTTTCCATGCAAATCCCATCCGTGCTCGATCCATTCCCCTCACTCCGAAATCTTCTCTCACTTTAAAGCCGGAGCCTAGGAGGAACATTGAGTTGTTGGTTGATTAGTAGAACTGAGGCTGCCGTTAAATGTTTAACAAACATTCATTCTGAAATAGAAGTTTCTTCCACCAAAATATGACTTTTGGTATATTCACACAAATTTGCATATACAGTATATGTGTAACAGCAGTTGACATTAAGGGTTATATATGTAGACCCCCAGCCCGAGTACTAATGGGTGTAGGAATGTGCCCCTAAGTGTTCATGCACACAATGTCGGACCTGGGGGCCTGGGCTCCCCGGGCTTCAATATCAAGAGCCAACCACACCCACCCAGGATCCCCGTCCAAACCAAAACCTAGATCCAGCAACCCTGCATTTCCCCCATCCTCCATGTTGGATTCCTTCTCTCCTTGGGCCACATTGGGGCTGGGGGAGGTCAGTAGACAGGCAGGTCTCAGGCAGGTAGCGGGTCTGGGTTGGCTGGGCCCACCAGATTTTTTCTTAGTGTCCCGCTGGCCCAGACCATTCCACAGAACACTTCTGCCCAGGCTCTGGCTGTGTTCTTCCTTCATATTACCAGGGCACAGAAGATGGGCAGTATACCACCCCAGACTGAAGAGAACTGGTGGAACCCTGCCCATCCAGGCATTTAGAAGGAACTCATAAGAAGAGCCTGGTGGGGTATAAGTGGGGTGGGTCACCTTATATGGCCCAGAGTTCCTTAGAAGCTTAAGATGCCAGTTTGCCCTTAAAAATGTCTGTCCTCTTTTTTTGAGCAGTGATTGGGGCAGTAAATCTGATGTGTTTAGGACATCAGCCTTAAGAAAACATGGTTTAGAAGAAGTGCTATCCAGCTGAACAAATAGAGTACATCTATCCATGTGGGCTAGTGGTCTGTCCTCTCTTCACTTTTTACTGCTTCTCTCACTTCTGCAACAAAGAACATCTCCACAAAAGTATTTTAGTATTTACAGAGAAAGTAGTATGATCCAAAAGTATCACTGGGCAGCAGTCAAAATTGACTCCCTCAGACTCTGTATAAGACCAGATACAATGTAAATTGCACACACCACTAAATCCATGCATTTACAGCTCTAGTGTATATAGTTAAATTTAATCTACAGGCAGAAGACCCAAGAGTAACACTCTCCCTCACTCGAATAACATGTCTCTTTGAAGTCATCTTTACTAAATAACTGCCGCTGAATCTTGTAGTAAATACTAGTAAACAAAGCCTTATCCAGTGCAGAAGTTCCCCAGCTCCCTAGGAAACCCGAACGATACAAATGTGCTGATAGTAAAGATTGTACATCAAAAACGAAGAGTGGCAGGGGACGCTTAACACTTTTAAAAGTTGATTAAGCCTTAGGGTATACTTTGCCTTCAAAGAGAGGAAAATATCCTTTTTAATCTTTCTTTGGTTTGTTTAGTCCAACTCTTCCACCAATGAAAAAAATCCTCTTTAGTTTGGAATCACTGAAACAGTGGGATACATCTCCTGCAGGGAGGTCCTCGCCAAGATAAAACTCTTCAAGCTGGATATGGACTGCTCAGGTGTTTCACTGCCACCAGGGAGAGAGAAGACTGAATTTGAAAAATGATCAAAGGAGTCTATCATAGTACGAAAACCAACCTAATAGTATGCCAATTTGTAAAGTTCTGGGTGTAGACTGTTCCAAACTGTACCTGGATGTCTGTCCTCCTACATGTGGTACCAATGCACGGACCTCATGGTTTCCTCATATATTTTTACTTGGTGGTAATACCTCAAGCCAACAGAAGCAAATTGGTCATCGTTCTCCAATGCTCCACATTTTCTCAGGAATCTTCTTTTAGCCTTGGGACCTAAAATATTATCCAGCTAGACCTTACTTGCTCTTATTTCAAACCTGTCTCAATTGTCCCCTCTTTCATAGTCACTGAAGGCTCTTCCTCTAACCAATTGTCTTCTGTGCACAGCGAGAACCAACTGGAAGAATGGGACTTCTAGATGCCATGTACACTTGCTCAAAATTGACTGCTGCACTGAGAAGACATTGTGGCCAATGACCACATCAATTTCTTCAGCATTGCCTACTAGAATCTCTAGAATCATACTAGAATACACCCAAGCAAGTTAACCTGTGAAATAGGAGAATGGTGCTAGTGTTTTTTTAATGGCATTTACACAATTCTTTACGCATTCTTGTAGCTAGTGCTGTACCTTGTGTTCATCCTTGAACCCTTAAGTCTCTTATAACACTGATGCAAAACACATAACCGGGTAAAAATAACAGAATCAACCCAATATTGTGAATAGAAGCCAACACATTGGTAAATCTATCTTATCTCTTGATATTGTAGATTTAGGAACATCATTTAGGAACTTGGTGAATAGGAATCCATGTAGGCCAATGACCAATATGTGTCCATGTGTCCAGTTTTACCCAGTTTAGGTGCCCAAATGGAGTCAAGGCAAAAGTTTTGGTCTCAACCATGGGCCAATAAAGTGTTGGCAGAGTCTAGAGTTGCCAATTGTCAAATCAATCAATTCTGGACACTCCTACTGAGACTCAAATCTGAAATGATCAATCCTCACCCAATGTTTTTAGATGTATTCAGGAGAGAGGGTTTTCCTACCTCTATCATTCATAGTTTTTCAAATGCCATTAATTATGTTTTTTGAGGCTCCTTGACATTTTTTCCTACACAGTATTAACAACACCGTGCATGAAAAACCCAAGTAACACAAAAGGTCATCAGCAGTTATGGCTTGTCTTTTATAATTTATGGTCAATATAATATGCAAAAGAGAATTTAATTGATGGCACATTCATTATAAGAAGGATGTTCGTTGTCATTACCTAATGAGATTTATTAAATGTGGAATGGAAGCCATCCTGTGCTTTTAGATGTAATAAAATTGATTTTATTTTTAAAGCTCTTGAGTTTTTCATCTTTCAGGAAAGAGGTTGCTCAGCAGCAAAGTAGTCAACGGCTACAATTAAAGAGACTTTCATTGTTCTACCACCATAGGGTCTAATTTATTTTTCTCAGCACTAGTGTTAGAACATTGAGGGTGTACCCCCTAAGGACCCATGCACCCAAAGGCAAAGAGAGCCCTATGCTTAACCAGCACATAGGACGCAGCCCCCTTTATTCAGAAACACAGAAATTGCCATACAGTATAAGATATAATGTGCTTATTCTTTGAAGGAAATGTGATTGTATCTGTTAGTGCTCCTAATGTTCTGCTCTGTAGGGCCATGCTGTATCTGTAGCTATGATTTCATGTTAAGTGCCACGCCACCATGTTCATGTTCATCATGTACGGCTGAAACATTGTAGGATGGCCTTGTAACTGTGAATAATATAATCAATTTAGGTATACATAAATTTGGCACACTCCACAGGCACCACACTAACAACTGCTCAATAGAATGCTCAGGGCTCTCTTGTAATGGTACCAGCAACCTTACCTGGGTAATAGCAGTAAATTAAGTGGTTGGAGTGGTTGGTTTGACTGTCAGTGGGTGCTGGGTTTTGTTCTTCAACAACAGTTAAAGGGCTGCAAGCTGTGCAACTCTGATACAAAGTACTACCCAACTGTAGCAGTCTTGTTCTCCACCTGTCTACTGTTTCCTCCTTGCCTTACCATCTCCATCTTGTTTTACAGTCTCATTCTTCTCCTACTGTCTCCATCTTGACCTACTGTCTCCATCTTCCCAAAGTGTCTCTATCTTGCCCTTGTCTCCATCTTCTCCAGATGTCTCCATTTCACCCTACTGTCTACATATTTTCGTCTATCGTCTACTGCCTCTATCATTTCCTAGTGTATCTATCATTTACTATATTCTCAATCTCACTCCTATGGTATATATTTTGTGCTCCATCTTCCTGTGCTGTCATCATCTTACACTACACTCATCATTTTGCCCTACTGTCTGCACATTTTATTACTGTCGGCATTTTCTTTTATCTTGACATCCTGCTCTACATTTTTTGCTACTGTCTCCACCTTACCATACAGTCACCATTTCACCCTACTATTGCCATCTTGCCCTACTGTCTCCATCTTATCCTTCTGTCTCCATTATTTCCTACTGTGTCCATCTTGCTTACTGTCTCCATCTTGTCCTACTGTCTCCATCTTGCACTACTGTCTCTATCTTGTCCTTATGTCTTCATCTTGTGATACTGTCTCCATCTTGTCCTACTGTCTTCATCTTGTCCTACTGTCTCCATCTTGTCCTTCTGTCTTCATCTTGCCCTACTGTCTCCATCTTGCCCTACTGTCTTCATCTTGTTCTACTGTCTCCATCTTGCCCTACTGTCTCTGTCATGCTCTACTCCATATTGACCTACTGTCCTCATCTTGCTCTGCTATTTCCATGTCGCCATGCACCACCATCTTGCTCTAATGTCTTAAGATTACGTTAATATTGCCATCTTCATATTACCCTACTACAGTATATCTATTATACTCAAGGTAGCCCCACTATTTACTCCTTCCCTCCCAAAGGAAAATCTCTTCAAGTTTGTTGAAGATGAGACTCTGCATTTTGGAGCCAGTCAGAATTGTAGAACTTTCTTGAGGTTAACTGCCATAGGCTGGGATGTCTTAATTATATTAACCCTCTGGCTACATTCAGGGTAAGCAGGGATGTGATATTTGTGGCAATGAAGAACTTGGGTAAGGTAAAAATACTTTCTCTGTGCTCAGTCTTCTCCCTCTCTGCAATGTTTCATCCATCCCTTTGCTCCATGGGAAAGAGAGACAGAAATATAAAATAACCTCTTCTCAAGATACTCGGCACACAGCGTGGCTGTCGCTTCCTTTTGTAACCACCCAGGGCGCACAAAGTTTAGGAAGATACAAAAAGAAATAGTCCGACAATGCCCTTTTTTTTTCAGAAGGGTCAGTACACATTTAGCCACGACTTTCAGTTTCCATGGCGATTCAGTCTCTTCCACTCTCTGCTGAGGTTTCTAACAAAGATGGACCCCCTTTTTCTGACACTTTCTGCAGTGATTTTAATGAAGTGTTCAGCGGAATCTCAAGCAAGGCATCCGGCTTATTTCCCATGCCATGGGTCAATTAACATGAAAGAAAGCGCAGCAGCAAGGTGATAGCCCCAGCGAGGCTCCCAGCGTCTGACCCTATACTCCCCCTTGCTATATTGTCATTCTGTGATTTCAGATAATCACCCAACATACACTAGTTATGCTTCACATCTATGCACAGCTCTAATTTAACTCTTGCAAGGACAATTATGAATTCAAGTCTTTTGGGAAACCCTATGGCATCTCCCCATTGTTAGCAGGCTATACTTACTTATACACACCATGGGTCGGATCTACATGAGTTCCCTGTATAACTCAGCCTGCAGCCTTGTGCCTTTATATGGTCACAGAACAACCCCTCAGTGACTTCTAATATCCTTATCATTTACAGTAGGGGGTACATTATCCCTTATAATACATGAGTGATACTCAGAGTTCCCTGTATAACTCAGCCTGCAGCCTTGTGCCTTTATATGGTCACAGAACAACCCCTCAGTGACTTCTAATATCCTTATCATTTACAGTAGGGGGTACATTATCCCTTATAATACATGAGTGATACTCAGAGTTCCCTGTATAACTCAGCCTGCAGCCTTGTGCCTTTATATGGTCACAGAACAACCCCTCAGTGACTTCTAATATCCTTATCATTTACAGTAGGGGGTACATTATCCCTTATAATACATGAGTGATACTCAGAGTTCCCTGTATAACTCAGCCTGCAGCCTTATGCCTTTATATGGTCACAGAACAACCCCTCAGTGACTTCTAATATCCTTATCATTTACAGTAGGGGGTACATTATCCCTTATAATACATGAGTGATACTCAGAGTTCCCTGTATAACTCAGCCTGCAGCCTTGTGCCTTTATATGGTCACAGAAAACCTCTCAGTGATTTCTAATATCCTTATCATTTACAGTAGGGGGTACATTATCAGTGCTGCTAAATATGTTGGCGCTATATGAATACATATTAATAATAATAATTATCCCTTATAATACATGAGTGATACTCATAGTTTCCTGTATATATATGTGTATATATATATATATATATATATATATATATATATATATATATATATATATATATATATATCCATTATTTGCTGTATAACTTGGCTGCTGACAGTTGCAATTCTCTCCATTGCAAGTGGCGACTTGGGATGAGAAATGGTTTTGGGCAGCTATTGTTTTCGCAGACATTATACTGTGGCCCCTGTAACCCAAACAGACTGTCCCATTTGCGAGATGGAAGCATTTCATCATAATTAGTGAGTGGCTGAACTGGAAGACTTAAAAGCCTGTTACTAAAGCCTTAGGCGTCACACACATATGGGGCAGTGAGTGGCAGCACCGTGCCAAGCAGATGGGAATCCTTATTATAATTCTATGATTGATTGTGACCACGATGGTCTGTGTAACCTCTGCTCCTCGCTGATTTTAGTTTTAATATAATGAGTTTGTGTTTGTCAAATGCAGCAAAGTGGCACCTGGAATCCAGCAGAGAAATAAATTCATCTTCTACCCGGTGTGTTTGGTTCTACAGTCGTCACCCCTATTGTAATTAAAGGGACCTTACTGGGACAGTCAGCAGTGCCCCTCTGTATTATTGCTCATTGCTATATGTATATGGTGGCCAATAAGGCTTCTTACTGCCAGGAGGTGGGACTAATGGAGTTGCCAGGAGGTGGGACTAATGGAGTTGCCAGGAGGTGGGACTAATGGAGTTGCCAGGAGGTGGAACTAATGGAGTTGCCAGGAGGTGGAACTAATGGACACGTGACTAGTTTGGCTGAATTGGGGAGCTCCGGACTCGTAGCGAGAAATTTAGAAGGAAGTAATAATAAATAGTTACATCTAATTAAACACCAAGAGGTTAGAGAGTAGTGATGGGCGAATTTCTTCTTTTTCGCTTCGCCTAATAATTTGCGAATTTCCCGAAAAAAACGTGAAATTGGAAAGTTCACCAAAAAAACGTGAATTTCGAACATTTTCACAAAAAATGGTGAAATTTGAAGGTTTTCACAAAAAAATCATGAAAATCTGACATTTTCACGAAAAAGCTTGAAAAACAGAAACTGACGGCGAGAATCATGGGAGATTCACAAATTTATTCGCCGGCGGTGAAAAGCGGGAGATTCGCAAATTTATTCGCCTCTTTTCTGGTTTCTGATCCAGTTGGTTTGGTTTGGGAAGGTTCTAAAACATCCTAATAAACTTGCTTCATCAGTCCCCCCCCCCCTCTATTATGGCTGCAGAGGACTATTCCTACTGCCATAAGAACCAAAATTAGGACTGTACTAATCAGGAGTAGGGGGGAGACGGGCCAAGATCCGGTTCTTGTCTCCACTATTCATGTACAATCACTCTATGGAGCTCAAGCTCAACAGCCATAGCTCGGTATATAACAATCCGGCTCTTTCCAGGAAAGAAGGCGCAAATTTATGGGAAGGCCACAAAGGCCCAGGCCTAGGACAGCAGGATTTTAGGGGCGGAATACCACCTCGCTGCATCCACATTGGTTCTGAAGCAGGGCCAGGCCAAGACTGCTGGTCAGCCAACCCACTCGCACTCCCCCCTCCAATATGCGTGTGCCCATATGCCCGACCATGACTTCGTGCACAGCAGGCAGGATGGGGACAGAGGTGGAAGAGCAACTGAGGGGAGGTGGAATTGATGGAAGGGAGGTGGGAGCAACTGAAGGGAGGTGGGAGTGATGGAAGTGAGGTGGGAGAAAGACGGAAGTGATGTGCGAGAGCCACGGAAGGGAGGGGAGAAAGAGTGGTGGAGGCTAGTGATGGGCATTTTGTCCAAATGCACTAAAGTCAATGGGCATCCAAATAATTTTGACGCAGCGACGCACGCCAGGTTTTTTTTATACAGCAGAGTTTTCGCTGTCGATTTTTTTTTATGTATTTTCGGCCGGCGAAGTGAGAAAATTTGCCGTAAATCCATGCCTGTCAAATTTATACACCCATCACTAGCGGAGGGGAAAACAGAAAAGGGGTAGGCAGAAGACAATTTAAGAGGTTCTTGCTTACCTCCCCCCTATCTTTGTGCCCTAGGCAGGTACCTCTTCTGCCATGTAATACAGTGTTATTGTAATGTTATTTAAATAATGTTAATTTTTTGTTGTAAAGTTTTCAATAAAAAACATAAAAACCCTAGTTCCAGAGCTGTTCTGAAGCACCAATCAAAGAAGAATGTTTGCGCATGGGCACGTGTCAAGGGGAGGGTGGTGAGGAGAATGAGCAGTGTCGGGCCTAGGGGCACCCAGTGAGTAAATCTGAGAGATTTGGTCCTACATTCTGCAGTCATCATACAGTGTCAGGTCTTGCGGGGGGCAGTCTCCCCCAGTTTTTCGCTTTTACTGGAGCCTGTAGATATGAACTGCAAGGGCGAGCGGGGGGGGGGTGAATACTAAATCATCTGTTTTAGGATTTTAAAATGAAATCACTTTTCTTCTGCTTTGAGTTGCTCATGAGTTGGAACATTAACCTCCTCTTCTTGGCGCTTCTGTATTTATCACTGCCCCTGAATGTGCCAAGAACTTTTTTGCTTTGCCATTACCCCCCCCACAGCCGCCCTCACCCTCCATCCATTCACCTTCCTCCCCCCCCCAAAAAACCCCGTCAACTTTATTTAGAATAGGGAAGCGCCATTAGTCTTTGCTGTTTGCAGCTATGACAGACAGTAATTTACCATTTTATTGTGATTCAGTAGCTTGGACAGCGGCACATATTGCCTGTCAGACTGTGTTCATCACCCGCCCGAGAGAGACAAGGATTGCTTGTCAAATCATACTGCCTCTCTAATGAGCACCCATAAGTGTGGCACAGCTGATTCACAGGGATAATGGGTTTAACCCCTTCACGGCCTTAACTGCACGGCGTTCTGCAAAAGTCTCCTCTATCCAAAACAATATATATGCTTACATAAAGAAATTGCTATTTTTGGGCAGATCTTTATATAATATATAATTTTTTTGAATTTTCGCAAAATGGTCATCCCTTTCACACTTCATATGGGATAATTGTCATCTGAAGAAAAAAAAAAGATTATTGCTTCCAGGGGATTATTTTGCTCCCTTTTTCATTTTGATATTTTTTCTTGGCAGGGAGATTCTTTGTAGGATAAAAACACATCATAAAAGTCATAAATAAATGTATTATTATTAGTACTGTCACTACTATTAATGCAACTAACATAATAATAATAATAATAATAATACATTTAGTGTCTGAGGTGCTGGGAGTTGAATAAGGGGCTGCCAGGGATTGAACCTGTTAATCAGAGACTGAAAGCCACGCCTTTTGCAAAGAAGTGGCCATTTAGACAAAAGCAATCGGCTGTACTTGCCATCTGCTGGTTGATATTGGTATTGCAGAAAATGCAGTCACTCTTTTAATGGCACTTACTAATACAAAAACACTACCCGCATATTCTCCCTGTGCTGCTAATTATTCCAGTGACCCTCTGTAACATGTATTTTTAGCTTTATTTTTATTAGATAATGTGTAAAATTAAGTAACTTTAAATTTTCTCCTTATAAACTTAATTGCGGGATTCTATAAACTATGTTAGATTAAGCTTTCTCTCTGTACTTCCTGTACTAAGTACAATTTAGCAGGAACAGTCCCCTAAGTTTGCTCATAGTCTGTACAGAGAGATCCCATAAAACTATGGCAGCATAGATATTCCTCTGTACTAAGCACAATTCAGCAGGAACAGTCCCCTAAGTTTGCTCATAGTCTGTACAGAGAGATCCCATAAAACTATGGCAGCATAGGTATTCCCTGTACTAAGCACAATTCAGCAGGAACAGTCCCCTAAGTTTGCTCATAGTCTGTACAGAGAGATCCCATAAAACTATGGCAGCATAGGTATTCCCCTGTACTAAACACAATTCAGCAGGAACAGTCCCTAAGTTTGCTCATAGTCTGTACAGAGAGATCCCATAAAAATATGGCAGCATAGGTATTCCCCTGTACTAAGCACAATTCAGCAGGAACAGCCCCTTAAGTTTGCTCATAGTCTGTACAGAGAGATCCCATAAAACTATGGCAGCATAGGTATTCCCTGTACTAAGCACAATTCAGCAGGAACAGTCCCTAAGTTTGCTCATAGTCTGTACAGAGAGATCCCATAAAAATATGGCAGCATAGGTATTCCCCTGTACTAAGCACAATTCAGCAGGAACAGCCCCTTAAGTTTGCTCATAGTCTGTACAGAGAGATCCCATAAAACTATGGCAGCATAGGTATTCCCCTGTACTAAGCACAATTCAGCAGGAACAGTCCCTAAGTTTGTTCATAGTCTGTACAGAGAGATCCCATAAAACTATGGCAGCATAGGTATTCCCTGTACTAAGCACAATTCAGCAGGAACAGTCCCTAAGTTTGCTCATAGTCTGTACAGAGAGATCCCATAAAACTATGGCAGCATAGGTATTCCTCTGTACTAAGCACAATTCAGCAGGAACAGTCCCTAAGTTTGTTCATAGTCTGTGCAGAGAGATCCCATAAAACTATGGCAGCATAGGTATTCCTCTGTACTAAGCACAATTCAGCAGGAACAGTCCCTAAGTTTGTTCATAGTCTGTACAGAGAGATCCCATAAAACTATGGCAGCATAGGTATTCCTCTGTACTAAGCACAATTCAGCAGGAACAGTCCCTAAGTTTGTTCATAGTCTGTGCAGAGAGATCCCATAAAACTATGGCAGCATAGGTATTCCTCTGTACTAAGCACAATTCAGCAGGAACAGCCCCCTAAGTTTGCTCATAGTCTGTACAGAGAGATCCCATAAAACTATGGCAGCATAGGTATTCCCTGTACTAAGCACAATTCAGCAGGAACAGCCCCCTAAGTTTGCTCATAGTCTGTACAGAGAGATCCCATAAAACTATAGCAGCATAGGTATTCCCCTGTACTAAGCACAATTCAGCAGGAACAGCCCAATAAACATACCAGTGACTGACCAGACTTACATATAACCTGCTTGGGTGACAGGTGTGAATCTTACCATCCCCTGTTTCCTGACAGCTTCACACGGCAGTTTTGGAAGTCTCCATTGTTCATTTAGGGAATACGACCTGCTTTCCAATTAGCGATTAAAAAGTTGCATTTAGACAGAAAGGTCAGGGGATCACTTTACCCACGGAGCAATTATCATTTGGCTCAATAGCAGCGTTCTGCCAAATTATCCCTCTGTCAGATGTAACATAAAATAGAGAATTAATTGTTTCAATTTGCAGTAAACCTCTCTCCTCACACTACTCACTGCCTTGTGTACCGCGCCGGGAAGGAGCAGCCAGGCTGTGTGGCCTTTTACTCGGATTTTAAATTAATCCCACTGCTTCCAACATCGTGAATCTCCAAGTTTCAGCTGTTCAGACCCAGAACTCCCTGCACCCTCAGTCAGGCCCATACACACAAGGGGGCACATCTTTCACTTACTGTACCTGTGATAGGCCAAACATTGTCTGCACAAGATCCAGAGAGCCATAGGCATGAAGTGCAGGGGCCGCTCGTCCCTAGGGGGCAAATTTACTAAAGGGCGAAGTGACTAACTTGGGCAAAAATTCATTTCGTAACTTTGCTAGCGAAGGAGATAATCTCTAGCAGTAAAGGGCGAAGTGACTTCGCTGATTTACTAACGGGCGCTAGCATAAATTCCCTAGCGAAGGAGATAGACTGTAGCGCTACTTCGCCCCCTTACGCCTGTCAAATTTGTTCTCTGGCGAATAGACGTAAATGCGCAAATTCATTAAGATGAGGATTTTACTGAGCGTTACCTCTTACGCCAGACTTGCCTTGGCCACCGCAGACCTGGGGACGTGCAATAGAGAAGATAGGAGTTCCTCAAAAAATAGTTGAACATTTTTATACTTTAAGTCCCAAAAAAAAAACGACTTTTCAGTTTTTCAGGGTGATAGGCTGAAAAAGAAGGTACATTTTTTGGGGGTAACCGGCTTCCCCCTACATTTCCTTAAATATGGCACATAAACTATACAGTGGGCTCATGTGTAGGGCAATTCTATTTTCTTTATTAAGGTTCCCAGGCTTGTGTAATGTAATGTATTTACTGCTACATATACGTCCATTGTACTTTAGCAAATTAGCCAACACTAGCGCAACTTCGCCAGCGTTCGGCCCCCTGGACACAACTTCGGATTTTAGTGGATTAGCGTTGTCCTGGCAAATCTACGCCTGGTGCTGTGAGCGAAGCTATCACTGGCGAATTTTTGGAGGTTAGTAAATTTGCCCCAAGGGGTCTTGTCCACCCCATTTCTGAAAGTTATATCTATCAGTTGAGTTTTGACTCCCTGTTCCCAGAGTTTTTGTTGTGATTTCCAAGGACAGCACCTTCACTGAGTGAGTAACTCCAATAGAGACACCCCCCGAGTTGCACCAACAAATTTTACATTCATTTGAATGGAATTATTAAAAATGCAGAAGGGTTGCACCGAATCCAGGATTCGGTTCGGGATTTAGCCAGGATTCGGCCTTTTTCAACAGGATTCGACCGAATCCTTCTGCCAGGCCAAACTGAACCCGAATTCTTATTTGCATATGCAAATTAGGATTCGGATTCGGTTCGGTATTCGTCCGAATCTTTCGTGAAGGATTCGGGGTTCGGCCAAATCCAAAAAAGTGTTTTCGGTGCATCCCTAAAATGCAGCTTAGGTCTCTGTGCCAAAAATACACTGACTAACATGAGCCGCTGGCTGTGCCGCACTCCAGGCAAATAATTAGGGAGCTGAACAATCCATGGACTTTGGGACCCATTCTCTGGGAAACAGAGACTTCAAATAAATATTCATGATCATTTCCCTATAATGAGTCCTTTCGTTTTAAAAGTCAGACCCAGTAAATAATTAAAGGCAACATAAAGCCAGAATTCTCTTCTCAACGCAAGCGAGTTGCCAACTCTCCATAGACAAAAACAGCATCAGTGCCACCAGCGTTCATAAAAGATTGAGGGTGCCATATTGCTCTATGGAGGAAAGTGCAAGAAACATGGCGGCTCACACGCAGTGCAAAGAAACAGAGGAACAATGCTCTGTGCACAAAGCACTCAAAGTAACCCTCCATAGAGTTGAATGTAAATATCTTGACATAGCAGTGCCCTAAGGAAAACTACATATAAGCTCCTACTCATATATAATGACTGGGGATTATCAAGGCAACAGTATCCCCAAAATGAATAGTGCCACCCACTCCTCCAATGAACAAACTGGGATTCGGCTCATTTGAATAGGTTACCATATGAGTGGATGTTTGCCTTATTTAGTCACCCAAGCGCTGGGCCAAAGTGATCTTGACCCACAGGCAAGTAATATGGAGGCCTATACATACAGGCAAGTGAGAAGAAGACCACCTTGATGTGACCCTTTGGTTCATGTCCAACAGGATTTGCCAAGATGCTCAATATCTGAACTAATCTTAATCAGGTATCAGTTAGGTTGGGGAGAACGTTCTCTTGTAAACTCTTGAAAACCCACCTTGAAGTTCAGTTAGAGCAAGATATATAAGCTTTTTGTTGCCTTAGATATTCTTGGCCTTATGGCTGGTTCAGCATTCAAATGCCTGTAACCATGTCATGAGCAAAGGGTGTCCTGGGCCAAATGATGACATCTGGCCTACTTTGCCACTTTGCAGATTAATTTAACCAGATCAGAAAACTGGGCAGCAAACTGGAAAATGAGGTTCAATGTTGATAAATGCAGGTTATGCACTTTGGCAAAAATAATATAAATGCAAGTTATACACTAAATGGCAGTGTGTTGGGAGTTTCCTTAAATGAGAAGGATCTTGGGGTCTTTGTAGATAACACGTTGTCTAATTCTGGGCAGTGTCATTCTGTGGCTACTAAAGCAAATAAAGTTCTTGTATAAAAAAGGGCATTAACTCAAGGGATGAAACATAATTGTGTCTCTTTATAGGTCCCTGGTGAGGCCTCATCTGGAGTATGGGGGCAGTTTTGGACTCCAGTCCTTAAGAGGGATATAAATGAGCTGGAGAGAGTGCAGAGACTAAGTGCAACTAAACTGGTTAGAGGGAGGGAAGAGTTAAATTATGAGGGGAGACTGACAAGGTTGGGGTTGTTTTCTCTGGAAAAAAGGCGCTTGTGAGGGGACATGATTAGACTTTACAAGTACATTAGAGGACATTATAGACAAATAGTAGGGGACCTTTTTACCCATAAAGAGAATCACGTACCAGAGGCCTCCCCTTCAGACTAGAGGAAAAGAAGTTTCATTTAAAGGAACAGAGTAGGGGGTTCATCACAGTGAGGACAGTGAGGTTGGGGAATGCACTGCCGGGTGATGATTCAGTTAATGACTATAAGAGGGACTTGGATGATTTCTTGGACAGACATAATACAAAGGCTATTGTGATACTTAAAATTACAATTAGATATTGGATACTGTATATCTAGTTTCAGTGGGAGTGTATAGGTATGTGCTTAGAGATTAATCCGGAGGGGTTGAACTTGATGGACTTTGATTTTTCTTCAACCCAACTAAACTACTGTTTGTACCTATGTAATTATTATCTTCCACCAAAATATAGACCTTAATAGGTCTATAGAATTTCCTATAAACCCAACATATAATCTTCTCATCAGGCTTCTCACCAACTGACGAAATCAGCCCCAGCCCGGCTTTCATCACATTCGGAATGCTGGGAAAGATCCGGCATTGAGTGAAAATGAAAGGGAATGACAGTAAGCCGTAGTGAGTTCTGTTTCTGTTGAATCCCCATTGCTGGGAACATGCGCCGACTGGGCCACGGACTGCAACTCCACGCGGAGGCCGCGACGTCTCCCCAAAGATCCGCTGATATAAATCGAGTCGCTCTTCTTTTCTTATGGAAAAGAAATAAAGAAAACAGAGGATGAAAGGGACCGGCGACCCCTGACTTTCCTCCCAAAAGAACGGGGATGTAGAAGAAAGATTTCCGGCACTTGAAAGGGAGAGCTTTACCCCATCACAAATGTCTTTTTCTGCAGAAGACGAAGTCTGTGTGTGTGCGTCGCTTCAATGAGACTTCTGTCATCTTTTCTGCTCTTTGGTCTCTCGCCGTCATGGATTTTTTTTTTCCTTAAAGGGAAACTACTTCATTTTCTGCCTATCCTTAATATTTGTCTTATGGAAGTGTAGAGGGATAAATGCGGATAACTATTTCCCACTGTTCGGTCTCTCTTAGTTTCTATGAAGGTGACACTTAACCAGCTGGCAGTTTTGGTTGGTGGCAAAGCAAGTTCTGTAGGGCTGAATCTGCCCTTGACTCATCCCACCTGCATCCCCCCTTTAGATGCTGCTGTCTTTAATTTAAATACTCCTGCCCCCCAAAGGTATTAGCAACAGGCAGGTATATAAATGATGGAGGCAAAGTGGGTTGGGTTTGGTCCAGGTTGGAATAAAGGACAGGTTAAGGTCAGGCATCAGTTATCCTACTTATCACTATTGGCCATCACTTTCTTTATCCATTCCCATAATCTTCCTGTTGGGTTATTATTACAAAAAGGTTTCAGGGAGTGTGGTGGTCTAGTGATTTAGGGGGTGATGGTTTGTTATCACAACAGGGCTCAGCCTGTACAAAGCCATACTCTACCATAAAATGCTACTAGCATAGGATTTTCCCCGTATATCAATCACGTTTTGGTTCTGTCAGTCCAATGTACCACTGAGCCCCTATAAACCAGTCCAGTTCAGAAAGTTTTGTAACTACAAAGGCTCAGTCTTTGCTCTTAGTAACCAATTCTATTTTAAGGGAGAGAGCGAGGCCGGAGTTAGGACACTTTCAAGGGCATTTAAAATCCTAGGAGCAGGATGACTCAACGCAGCTTTGGGCTTTTAAAAATCTGATTCCATGTGTACATACAATACAATAGGCCTCTTCTAAGTTGGACAAGAGGTTTAAGGAGGGAAGAAATAAAAAAAAAATGAGCCGAGACTTGGAGTCATCGCTCTGTGGAGCACAAAGGTTTAGAAAGGCTTTTTGAATGATCAATTCCCCCGTGTTGTGTTATTGATTCTTTTTCACCTGCTCCCCATCCTTATCTTTCCTTCCTACGCATATCTTTCTAATTGATCCTGATTACAGGCAAAACACAAGGTACAAAATGTTATTTGTCAGACTGAGAGGAGATATTCCTGCCTGAGGAAACTTCTTATACATTCAAAAGGTGCTAACCCATACAACAAGAAACCCCCGAAAAAGATCATATGGAGAGAGGAAGGTGTCCTTACGCCGAAATATGGTGAACATGGCTCAAAGCTGCTGTTCTCATCCATGGCCAGGGATTGATGGACTTTTTGTGCAGTAATTCCAGGCCTTGGTTCAGGTTTCAGCCAAAGACCAGCCATTTCATTTTTCAAGTTTCACCCAAATCCTTCTCCATTAATGTCAAACCAATTTTAATGCTGTAGACCAGTGGTTCTAAAAATGTTGAGCTGGCTCCCCAGGTTCAGGTGGTGTCTTAGAGTAATGGAAGTTGGGGGCTCAGCCTGAACACCGGGATTCTAATGAGTTTTGGGAAGAATCCCTATATGAGCTTCTAGATCCTATTCTAGTTGTATGTTGGACTTTTCAGTTGAAGCCTCCAATCTAGGGATGCCACATGGTTAGAGTGTTAAGATTTAACTACAAGAGACAAATCTTTCAGTAGTGACCGCAATTAAATGTGAAGGGATGCAATTTATGCCATTTAAAGTCTTTTTTAAGACATTTTTTGCCCATGGTAGCAGAGATCAAATGCCATGGCCCTCAGAGATCCAGACTTTTTATCTTATCTTATAATAAAGTTATAGATATAATATGGTACCAATCATTCAGCAATAGTTCCAATAATACCTATGACTGCAAATAACTCTTCACCCAAAATCTCACTTTCTAACAAATTCATATCTAACTTTCGGTGTATCTAGAAGAGCTTGGGACATGTGGGCCTAAATACTGTATGAACCTCTTTGAACTTCAGATACTAGACACCTAATCCAAACATCAACCTGCAAGTCAACTTAGAGATTTGGGTTGAAGCTTTATTTGCTGGAATCGATATTGGAACTATGGTCGAATGATTGATACAGTGATATCTTTATATTTCTGCAGCCTTGTTAGAGGTTTGCTGAGGGTTTGCCTGTCCAAACACTGGACTTCAATAAGGGGCCTTCAAACAATGAAGGTCTGAAAGCACCTCTCAGTATGACCTGATATACATTTACTTTATATGGTAGTGTGTACAGTGATTTCGTCCTGCAAACCTCCTTCCTAAATGTCATAGACATAATAAGAGCCTCACGTTGCACCAATGGCTCCGAGCACCATTTTTGAAGCCAGTGCCATTTTTTGTATAGATTGTAAAAACTAAAAATGTCTTGACTGCACAAGGTATGCTATAACAGTCACACACTGCAACATTCCCTGACAGCTCAGGGGGGAACAGATCTGGCACTCGATCCTCTAATTGGCTGGAAAATAACACATTCCATTCCCTGCAACTCTGCCTTATTCCTCTTTAAGACAAAAAAAAGGAAACTTTTTTGCACAAATCCAATCAAGCTTTTGAAACTTTGTTTGCTACCACAATAAAGCCAAATAAATATTTATATATATACGTATCCACTCACTGACGCCCCCTGAAATGAGTCAGGGGGCCCTTTATTCCATGTGAGTGTGGAACAGCGAGGATTTGTGAAATAAAACTTTGCTATTTCTGATTTGAAACATGTTCCGTGACAGAGAGGAACTTTCCTTCCCATCCTGTCACTCACACGGAACTTTATCAAGAGAAGCCGGGAAATAAGCCTTCACTTATGTGCCGAGTGAATGAAATGAGTCCCCTTTTTTGTTCCGTTCATACTCATCGTCGATACTGGGTCAGGCCGACATAAATAGCGCAAATTATAACTTTGGTGTTGGAAGGAAGCTTTTCATTGGTCCAAAATGAATGTTATTTTAAAAAATGTGTTTTCAGTTCATTAACTATTTTATACATTATGGCTCAGAATCTGTCCCAGTGGCTGCACAGATCCTATCTGATCCCCACTGTAAGCAGCAGTCCTGTCCTGCTTTATGGCAGCTGAGATTCTAGCTATCTGTATAACAGAACATTCTGTCCCAGTGACTGCACAGATCCTATCTGATCCCCATTGTAAGCAGCAGTCCTGTCCTGCTTTATGGCAGCTGAGATTCTAGCTATCTGTATAACAGAACATTCTGTCCCAGTGGCTGCACAGATCCTATCTGATCTCCATTGTAAGCAGCAGTCCTGTCCTGCTTTATGGCAGCTGAGATTCTAGCTATCTGTATAACAGAACATTCTGTCCCAGTGGCTGCACAGATCCTATCTGATCCCCATTGTAAGCAGCAGTCCTGTCCTGCTTTATGGCAGCTGAGATTCTAGCTATCTGTATAACAGAACATTCTGTCCCAGTGGCTGCACAGATCCTATCTGATCCCCACTGTAAGCAGCAGTCCTGTCCTGCTTTATGGCAGCTGAGATTCTAGCTATCTGTATAACAGAACATTCTGTCCCAGTGACTGCACAGATCCTATCTGATCCCCATTGTAAGCAGCAGTCCTGTCCTGCTTTATGGCAGCTGAGATTCTAGCTATCTGTATAACAGAACATTCTGTCCCAGTGACTGCACAGATCCTATCTGATCCCCATTGTAAGCAGCAGTCCTGTCCTGCTTTATGGCAGCTGAGATTCTAGCTATCTGTATAACAGAACATTCTGTCCCAGTGGCTGCACAGATCCTATCTGATCTCCATTGTAAGCAGCAGTCCTGTCCTGCTTTATGGCAGCTGAGATTCTAGCTATCTGTATAACAGAACATTCTGTCCCAGTGGCTGCACAGATCCTATCTGATCCCCATTGTAAGCAGCAGTCCTGTCCTGCTTTATGGCAGCTGAGATTCTAGCTATCTGTATAACAGAACATTCTGTCCCAGTGGCTGCACAGATCCTATCTGATCCCCACTGTAAGCAGCAGTCCTGTCCTGCTTTATGGCAGCTGAGATTCTAGCTATCTGTATAACAGAACATTCTGTCCCAGTGACTGCACAGATCCTATCTGATCCCCATTGTAAGCAGCAGTCCTGTCCTGCTTTATGGCAGCTGAGATTCTAGCTATCTGTATAACAGAACATTCTGTCCCAGTGGCTGCACAGATCCTATCTGATCTCCATTGTAAGCAGCAGTCCTGTCCTGCTTTATGGCAGCTGAGATTCTAGCTATCTGTATAACAGAACATTCTGTCCCAGTGGCTGCACAGATCCTATCTGATCCCCATTGTAAGCAGCAGTCCTGTCCTGCTTTATGGCAGCTGAGATTCTAGCTATCTGTATAACAGAACATTCTGTCCCAGTGGCTGCACAGATCCTATCTGATCCCCACTGTAAGCAGCAGTCCTGTCCTGCTTTATGGCAGCTGAGATTCTAGCTATCTGTATAACAGAACATTCTGTCCCAGTGACTGCACAGATCCTATCTGATCCCCATTGTAAGCAGCAGTCCTGTCCTGCTTTATGGCAGCTGAGATTCTAGCTATCTGTATAACAGAACATTCTGTCCCAGTGGCTGCACAGATCCTATCTGATCCCCATTGTAAGCAGCAGTCCTGTCCTGCTTTATGGCAGCTGAGATTCTAGCTATCTGTATAACAGAACATTCTGTCCCAGTGGCTGCACAGATCTTATCTGATCCCGACTGTAAGCAGCAGTCCTGTCCTGCTTTATGGCAGCTGAGATTCTAGCTATCTGTATAACAGAACATTCTGTCCCAGTGGCTGCACAGATCTTATCTGATCCCCACTGTAAGCAGCAGTCCTGTCCTGCTTTATGGCAGCTGAGATTCTAGCTATCTGTATAACAGAACATTCTGTCCCAGTGGCTGCACAGATCCTATCTGATCCCCATTGTAAGCAGCAGTCCTGTCCTGCTTTATGGCAGCTGAGATTCTAGCTATCTGTATAACAGAACATTCTGTCCCAGTGGCTGCACAGATCCTATCTGATCCCCATTGTAAGCAGCAGTCCTGTCCTGCTTTATGGCAGCTGAGATTCTAGCTATCTGTATAACAGAACATTCTCTAGCAGTGCATTTGGATTTGGGGCACAAAGACCAGCGGGTTGTAGAAAAGCTGCTGTTTAGCTCAATGTGCAACTGAGTCGAAAATGTTCTTTGTAAAATCATTAGCAACACCAGCCCTGTTTGCAGTACTTGACACATTAATTATTTAAATTAAACTAACTGCATCAATAATTCACATTTTTATTTCCAGCAGACACCACAGAAGGTATAAGAATAGCCGTGTCGCAACCTCATTGCAATGACATAATGGGCAGGGGGGAAACCTGAACTCGGGCTAATGAACCAAACTTCTGTGACCTCACGGGCAGGCGGCTGCGAATATCAGTCAAAAAGGAGAGAGGGGTGAAAAAAAGAAAAAAAATTGGTTAAATTGACAAAAAAAAAATCCAACGTTTTTCAAAAATAAAAAATATTGTTGAATTTAATGGGAAAGTTTTCCCACCGTGTAAATTTGATTTATTTGCCATTTATTTGAGTATGGGAAAAACAGATGCACCAAGTGGGGCCAATATTCCCTCTGTATACCTTCCAAGATTTCCAGCTGATGACTTTCCAGCTTCAAAATACCCCCCCCCAATCTACCTGCTCATTGTTTCCCCTCCCACATTTAATCTACTAAATCCCAACCAACAATAAGAATGATGTGAACACATTTTCCAAGACCCAAAAAGTCTTGGAAAAAAGATTGTTCATTATGGATAGAGAACCAGAATAACTTGTTCCACCCTTTCCATCTCTTGTGAATCGGATATGCCCATTGTCATCAATGTAGGGTAATAGCTTTAGAGTCTGCCAGTTGGGAACAAAGATGCTCCCCATGCCACTCCCCCGCAGAGCTTCCAAAATAGGAACATCTGTGTCTTACCTCTGCCTCAAATTATTTAAAACCCAACCAGTGGGACCTCCTACACTCCATAAATAAAGGATACGTTCCAAGAGACTGGCTATTCTACTTGATTATCTCGCACATCACAGAAAGGTTCTCCCTGCGTCATAACAACCTTATCAATTCTACACTTGTGACTAGACCAGTGGCAAGTCGGTATATTTAAGCCACCACAGGAGGCCGCATCAATCAGACCTTCTTGACTTTGATTTACTGTATCTTGCCTTCACTGAACTTGATTGAGGTCTTCTGTTAGGATGATGGGAAAAGATGTACCGATTGCAATGTTCTACCGTCCAATTTGACATCCACCACTTGACACTTTCCCATCTGTAAGTCGACCAGCCAAGGGAATTCTACCTTTCTTCATACTTTTAAATAGTCTTCTGACGACTGATGATGTTCTCATGGTCCCTGCCTGAGTTCCTCCAATTACATATGGGTGGGATACTTCATACTGTTTGACTTTGTCTTACACTGTTCAACTTTTACTTTGGCTTCAGTGGAGAAGACATCAAACAGAAATGCATCTTGGATTCAATGCACACTGTTTATATTATATTTTATAACAATTCTTGCCTACAACCATAGGCCTTCTCCTCCTACCTGAGAAGGGGTCCCAAATCTCTTGCACTGGCTAAGCCCCCATTCCTCTCCAGGTCCTGGTCCTGCCCTGTTTGGTTAACAGGAGGACTTTCAGCACAGTACGGTCTTCACCGCATTTAATGAGTTGATGGCATTGCTGTGAGCTGCCTCCTCCTCTGGCCTTCATCCATCCCAATAAAGCAGCCTCAGCACAGATGGAGGGGCAGTTCTGAACTTGAGAATTTTACTCTCACTGACCTTTTTTAATAGGATCATGGAACACCTCTGTGTCCGATTTTTATTGCAAGATCTAAGATCCCATTATCTTTGGATGGTGTCATTATTTATATTATTATATTTTATACAATTGTTATTTTCCAGGTGAAAACCAAGATAATACATAGAGCAGTTTTGTTCCGGGGTTTCTTTGTGCCGTCATTTTTCCCCCATCTTTCTGCATAGTTTTCTTTGTTTGTTTTCCATATAAGCATGTCCATTCATGTACCACAGAAAATCACTGGCTGTCATTCTACACCTAACTGGCGTGCAGCAGAAAATTCCTGCTGTGACTGTGCCCCTCTAAATATATTCCAACTGGCAGAATGGAATGTATAGTGTGACTGTGCCCCTATAAATAGTGATGGGCGAATTTGCGCCATCGCGAAAAAAAATTTTCTGAAAAAAACACCCGTTTTTGACGCCGGCGTCAAAAACGGGTGTTTTTTTCCGAAAAAAATTTTGCAGCGAATTTATTCGTTAGCGGCGAATTCGCGTCTGGCGAATAAATTCACCCATCACTACCTATAAATAGCAGAAGATTTCGGTAGAGACTTAGTAAGCGAGTCCCTGCTATAAATGTTATTTGGATATTTGTTTTCCTTTTAAGTTTCTGTAAGTTCCTCTTTGCTGGGTGACTCGTCCTTCGCATCCCTGGATAATTCTGTCATCTCTAACACGCCGAACCCTTTTGCTTTCTTTCTTTTTTTTCCCTTCTCTTTGATTTCACCGAGATGCTCCGGCATTGATTAACCAAACAGCTCTGTACCCGGCAGTGTTATCTTCTGCGCTCAGGCCTCTTGTTGCTCAGACACGGACGAGGGGAATCAATGCGAGTAAATGAAAGACTAAAAAAAAAAAATCAGATCTTTGTGTATCGGGAGGGAAAAAAAAATAATGTAAATTCTGGCTGGCGCCGTTCTGCTTCAGCGTCCGTGTTCTCCCCCTTATCAGGGAGAGTTACCTGTGAATGGGAATGAAATGTCAGCTCTTTAATCACATAGGTCATCTGATCCTTTCAGCGATGCCTCCCAGCCTCTGGCCTCATCAAAACTTCCCAATGTTCCTTTTATTCACTCTCCGCTAGCTCTTGCTACTCCCAGAGGCCCCTCGCCATTGAAACTCCACTTTCCTACAATAAAGGTGCTGCAAAATACAATGACATTGTGAGCTCATTGAAATAGTATCACTGTGTTGGTTCCCTTTAACTCCATAGCCTATGATAGGCATTCATTGGAGGAGATGGCACACAGAAGGACATTCGTGCAGCCGGGGGCACATATTTTAATATTTCAAGCCTTGATGAGAGCGATGGTTCAACGTTACAAACAAACACTGTGAAACTTAGACTCAGTGCTGGGTATGGCAACTATAGACATTAGTAAATAGATTTTCTTGAATGCTGGTTGGCTTGGACTAACCATTATAAGAACTAGTCTGTGTAGCCCCCATTCATCCTATTCTCACAAACAACATGGGGTTGCCAGTATGTTTTATTCAGGGCTGACTTTAGTCGGGGAGTGCTGCCCTTGTTAATAGAAAGTAGCATTGCCCACTGTAAATTTCAGTTTTTCTGTTTTCAGTTTTTCAATACAGTTATACAAAAATGCTTTCAAGCAGGTACTGCCTTACTGTCATCTGCCCTACATTTATCATCTTGCTGTAGTGTCTTTTCTATCTTGACTTGCTGCAACTAGCTTGTCCTACTGTCTCCATCTTGCCCTACTGTCTCCATCTTGCCCTACTGTCTCCATCTTGCCCTTCTGCCTCCATCTTGTCCTACTGTCTCCATCTTGCCCTACTGACAGAATCTTGCCCTACTGTCTCCATCTTGCCCTACTGTCTCCATCTTGCCCTACTGTCTCCATCTTGCCGTACTGTCTCCATCTTGCCCTTCAGCCTCCATCTTGTCCTACTGTCTCCACCTTGACCTATTGTCTCCACCTTGACCTGTTGTCTCCATCTTGTCCTACTATCTCTATGTTGCTGTACTGTCTCCATCTTGTCCTACTGTCTCCATCTTGTTCTACTGTTTCCATCTTGACATTTGTCTCCATCTTGTCCTACTGTCTCTATGTTGCTCTACTGTGTCCATCTT
Organism: Xenopus laevis; assembly: GCF_017654675.1. NCBI lineage: Eukaryota > Metazoa > Chordata > Amphibia > Anura > Pipidae > Xenopus > Xenopus laevis. Next base: position 228,161,407 of record NC_054371.1, read on the forward strand.
GTCCTACTGTCACTGTTACATAGTTAGTTACATAGTTAAATTGGGTTGAAAAAAGACAAAGTCCATCAAGTTCAACCCCTCCAAATGAAAATCCAGCATCCATACACACACCCCTCCCTACTTTCCTACTTTCACATACATTCTATATACCCATATCTATACTAACTACTGTATATAGTTTAGTATCACAATAGCCTTTGATATTATGTCTGTCCAAGAAATCATCCAAGTCCCTCTTATAGTCATTAACTGAATCAGCATCACAACATCACCCGGCAGTGCATTCCCCAACCTCACTGTCCTGATTGTGAAGAACCCCCTACGTTGCTTTAAATGAAAGTTCCTTCTTCTAGTCTGAAGGGGAGGCCTCTGGTACGTGATTCTCTTTATGGGTAAAAAGGTCCCCTGCTATTTGTCTATAATGTCCTCTAATGTACTTGTGTTGCTCTACTGTGTCTTTCTTTCCTTACTGTCTCCATCTTGTCCTTTTGTCTCTACCTTTTGCTCTACTGTGTCCATCTTGTGTCACCTACTTTCTCCATCTTGACCTACTGTCTCCACCCTACTATCACCCCCTGCTCTAATTTTGCCATCAAGCCCTTCCATCACCATTTCCCTTAGTTTTGAGAGTACTATATCTGTTGTCCCTCAGTCTTCTGACCCATGTGGATCATCAGTTCTTAAAGAAATTTCTTTATATGCCTCATGACATTGGAATAGTTGACTAAAATACCTGAACCCAAAATTGCTTTTGTGACTAGGGCACCATTTAGTCTAAAGCCAACCTCTCTAGACCCAGTGCAGTATATAAATAGACCCTACAGTATAATTTTACCCACTCATCTCTGATGTATGATGTCAAAGGGCAGAGTTTTCTTTAGGAGAACAGTCTGGAATAAGCAAAAGTGCAAGGGAGTTCACAGAATCTAAAAATGGGAAAACCCCAAAAGAAGCTCCTGTTCGGCAAATGCTTATTGCTGATCCCATTAGTATAAACAGGAGCAATGCTGCATTTGCCCCCAGCCCCGTTGCCCATGTATTCTTATTGCAAATAGCCCAAAGAGTCGAGGCAGGGCACTAAGAGAATACTGCTAATTGCTTGGAATTTAATTCACCGTAAATCGAGCAGGCGGTAAAATGTTAATTTCAGCTTCTTTTTTTGCTCTTGGGACTATTTCCCCCGAAGCCGAAGGATTCCTCCAAAGAGTTAAAAGAACATAATGCAGTTAATTTATCTCTATAAATGATGGTGTATTCTGCAATGCACGGGCCAAATAACTAATTTATCATCTAAAAGAGCAGCAATATATAAGAGAAGAGATCTTTGTAATCTCAGTAATTAATTTTTTTCCAAGCAGACATGATAGTTCTTTAGATGGCGTGAAATGAAGTAAAAATGTCTAAAGGGGATTGCCTCCACAAGAGGGAGACAAACAAGGGAGGGTCAAGCTGAGACTCTCTAGCTGTTTCAGTTGGTTGGCTTTCCAGTTCATTTCAGCTACCTATATTTAGTTCTGTGGGTATCCTACGTCATTAGAGGTTCTGATATGAGTTCCTAGGTTTTGAATTGTTTTAAATGGCTGAAGATGGTATAATTGGAAAATTATCCAAACATCAACATATTCTGAGCTACTTAATCAAATGAACCCTTGGGAATCTAAATGATAAGATCTAACTATATGAGATAATAAAATATTTAGGAATGTCTCTTCTCCATCTGAATGTGGCCCGAAACAGTGATTGACCTGGCCCAGCCAACTAGGGTGATTTTTTGAGGAGAAAGCTTTTTTGCAATCCAAGAAATGTATAAAAGCCAAGTTTGAAGGTCAAGGGAGATTTGGGGTGAATACTTGCACCCAAATATATTCTTGAAACTATAGCTTGTTACCAGATTTTGAATCAATGGGGGCCTTGACAACTTGTTTGACCTCAAAGGGGGCTTTAAACAAAAAAAGTCTAAAGACCACTGCTTTAAGGTGAATCCATGTCACAATCATCAATATAAATAATGCATCAGTTCTTTTGCTGGCACTATCCTGATGGGGGACAGATCTGGCACGCTGAAGATTTTTTGGTAAGATTCGGGGAGAGCACCTATTTGCCCTTGTAGACACTCCAAGAAGGCCATATGTGGTGAACCCTTCTAGATAATTTTTAACTATGGTTCAATGGTTCAATCAGCAGTGAATCGTAATCTGTAACCCTGTTTTAAACTGAGGGGGTACCTGACAATGTTTTGGATCTCAAAGGGAGTGTGTGGATCAAAACAAACTCCAAAACTGCTGCCGTAAAGAGACCACTGACCACCACCTCCACCACTGCTGTGTTACATGTTCTGCTTGAATCCACCTGGTCACAGTGAGGAAGGGATATATATATATTTTGTATGTTTAATGCAGCTTAGTTAATGTTACCCAGGAGCAGATCAATTAGCCGGTAGAAGTGTGACAGGGTGTTAACACACTAAGAGAGAAGATGCAGTGAACCAACATGCTCCAACTTGTTAGTTGCTCTAATTTGCATGGGTCAACTAGAAACCAAGTCACCCTATACCCCCGGGCTGCAGTGATTACGCCTTGTGTATCTCATGGGGGGGGGGTTAGTGACAGTTGCTGGGCGGAAGAGCATCGCTTTGCAAAAACAGCCATTTGCACCTCCGCAAACAAGATTGTTTAGTGCAAAGCTGTCAGGCTAAATTTACATTCCGAGGGTGTCAAATCATATCCGCGGTGTGATGTGATAAATGTGATGCCGTTTATTTGGCTCATGTTAGATGGCATTAAGCTTCCAAGGAAGCCGAAGCCTTGACCTGCTTTTGTCATCTACATAACTGCTTCCAAGAAGCAACCGGGAGGGTGGCAAGTAAATATAAAGCCTGTTGGATATTAGAGGGGTCCCTGGGAAATTGTTTATTAACACCAAGAGGCTGCTCCTTGCAAATCACTAATATGAAGAGATGATAAAAAAAAACACTCAGTAACTGCAAACTACTACTAATTAAATATTCATTTTTGGTGTTAATGTAAGTCAGGGTCCGAGTATTAGAGGAGCTCCAAGTGAGCTCAGGCCCCAGTTTGAGGAAAGTTCCCATTTTTACCATAAACCCATGTAACAACATCTATACTGTTTGGCAATTGTTGTGAGGGTAGATCCTGAATCTCTGGTTCATCTGTGGGCCCTTGGTGGCCCAGTCCAACACTTGATGTTTAGAATTTACATTAACAATGAAAATGAAGAGATTTTTTTGTAGGTTCCTGACACACCTTTTTGAAGGTGTTGATGGTTGTTTTTGAACACCTAAGGGCTGCTATTTGCAAATCACTAAGATGCAGAGATGAAAACAAACACTCAGCAACTGCCATATACTAATTAAATCTTCATTTTTGGCGTTAATGTAAGTCAGGGTCAGAGTACTAGAGGTGCTCCAGGTGGGCTCAGGCTCAAGGGGGCTCCAGTTTGAGAAAATATCCCATTTTCATGATAAGCCCATGTAAAAAATGTCTTTACCGATTGTTGTAATTTGAGGTTGTGGCCCTTGGAGACCCAGTCCAACACTGTTCAATGTTTAGAGCTGTCCATGGTGTGGAGAGGGTGAAGAATTAGTCTAAAACTTACATTTATAATGAAGATGAAGATAGAGAGATATTTTAGTTTCTTGGTACATCTTTAGACTTGGGATGTCCCCAGTCTTTGGAAGGTGCTGATCCTTATTCTTGAACAAATTAAGTTCCACCAGTGGGGCAAGAGGAATCTTAAGGTTTATATGGCTCTCCAGCCATCTTGATCTACTGTACCTCTTATCACTTACCCCTCCGGTCTACGATTGCTACCCTGGTGGGTCCCGTTTGGTTTAGCGACCAAAGCAACAGTTCCTTTTTGTGCCCCTTAAATACAACTCTCAGTGAGAGGTCTCAGTCCATCTTGGTCCACATAAGAGGCAAACAGGAGCCTGAGCAGCTATTATTTATCTCCTGCCGGGCAGGATTCCAGAACTGAACCTTTGCAAGTTTGGACCAATCCATGCGATTCTGACTCCCACTTCTTATTGAAATACGGCCGCTGATTCCTGTTGCTATCGTATCTGCCCTTGACTGTGATTTGCTGCCGCTCCCCGAGCTGCTCATGACATAAAGCAACATGGAGAGGCTCAGATTGATGGCACCGGGCCCAATTCTTCAATCTAACACCTTGTTCTGTCAGAAGCAGAGTGTCAAGGATTTAGCAGTCAATGCTCTGGCAGGATCCATTGAGAAGTTATAATATTGCTGCTCATAAATTCATCCCCTTACCTGAGATGTTTTTACCCTTTCCCTGCTGCAAAACTCCACATCTGGGTAACTCTGAGCATTAGATGTCTCATTTTGGAGTGGGTGAACCTAAAGAGTCAGGTGGTCTTTTACCAACACTGGAGCCAGAGCCTCATGCTGAATGATTATTGTTACTCTGGGCAAGAATATATCTTTAAATACCTGTCATCCACTTTTAATGAGTTAAAGGTCCCACTAAACCCAGTAAGCAACGTCCTTATACTGAGGGAAACAACATGGCAGCTCCTGTTTAAAATGGGGATCTGTATCACTGGGACAGAATGTTCTGTTATACATATAGCGAGAATCTCCGCTGCCATAAAGCAGGACAGGACTGCTGCTTACAATGGGGATCAGATAGGATCTGTGCAGCCACTGGGACAGAATGTTCTGTTATACAGATAGCTAGAATCTCAGCTGCCATAAAGCAGGACAGGACTGCTGCTTACAATGGGGATCAGATAGGATCTGTGCAGCCACTGGGACAGAATGTTCTGTTATACAGATAGCTAGAATCTCAGCTGCCATAAAGCAGGACAGGACTGCTGCTTACAATGGGGATCAGATCGGATCTGTGCAGCCACTGGGACAGAATGTTCTGTTATACAGATAGCTAGAATCTCAGCTGCCATAAAGCAGGGCAGGACTGCTGCTTACAATGGGGATCAGATAGGATCTGTGCAGCCACTGGGACAGAATGTTCTGTTATACAGATAGCTTGAATCTCAGCTGCCATAAAGCAGGACAGGACTGCTGCTTACAATGGGGATCAGATAGGATCTGTGCAGCCACTGGGACAGAATGTTCTGTTATACAGATAGCTAGAATCTCAGCTGCCATAAAGCAGGGCAGGACTGCTGCTTGCTTAGAAACCACTTACCTATGAAAACACAATATTTCAGGCACAATACAAGTTTTAATGTATAGTAGATGCCAGTGCCCCTTTAAGTTTCCCAGCGGCTTACAGAGAAATGAGAATAAAGGCAGGAGGGCTGGGGTGAGGGCTGCCAGGTAGAACAGATGGCTCTGAAACAGACACCCCTGTCACTTCTCCACTATCTCTGCTCACCTTGCGCTCGCGGATTCTCTGGCTTCTCTTTAAACCCTCTGTGAAAAAATGTGTCTGTGCCAAAACTGCAGCAGCCGCACGGCCTGTCGCTCTGTCTTTGTGCCTGAAGCACTAGAGGTGCAGAACCGTATGGAACCCACAAGAACACAAAGGAGAGGGGGTTATAGATACAGATGAGCGGTGTAATTACTGTACGTTTTAATGCAAGAGGTTGTTAGAGGCAGGTCTGATCTGTCACAGCCATTAACCCTTTAAGTGCCATCTCCTGTACGATCGAATGTATCTGCCTATGTCAATGACTATGATCAGTGATGGGTGCATTTCGTTTTGCCGAAAAATGTGCGAAAATTCACTAAACAACTTCGCGACAACTTTGAGGATTGTGTCAACTTTGATGCCCGTATAAAAGTCAATGGGCGTCCGAATAGTGTTGATAGTTTGACGTAAGCGACTATTCCGACGCGCGTCCAGATTTTTCACTGGCAAATTTTTGCGCCAGTTTCACTAATTTATTCACCGGCGGCGGAATGCAGAAATGTGTCACGAATTTGTGCCGGGCGAATTTATTGGCCAATCACTAACTATGATTTCAGTTTGTTTTTTGACCTATTCCATGCAGGTACTGGCTACATGAAAAAAAGATTTAAAAAGTACCAACTGGAAAAGGGATAGCCCCCCCCAATGTGGCTCCTCCCACTTTCTCATTCCCAGCATCCTCTGGAGTTTGGGTTAAAATGTTGCTGGTATCCAGGTGGGATAAATAAATGCCAATATGGAATATCAGTAACAGAAATAGGTCTCATTTTCAGGATGAGCTATGATTGGTTTATAGGAATTTCAGCGACCAATCACAGTATTGGGTTTTTCAGATCTGCTTCTATAACCTGGGGGAGGATTAAAACTGGAGTACCCAATAGCAACCAATCAACAATTAGCACTAAACAATCAGTTGCAGTAAGGGTAATAAAGCAAATTTCTGATTGGTTGCTATGGTAGAGGGTACTTGGACCCACAGCAAAGCCGTTCCTGGGTCCTTTATCAAACCTATTCTGTAATTGGGAATCAATTGGATCTCACCTGAGCTTTTGAAAGAGGAAAATCTTATCATACTTACCGTGATTTTCTTTTCCTGGACTGTAACATGGCAGTGGGCACTAACGGGTTAACCCCCCTCGTCATGTGACGGACAGGAAATACCTCATCAATAAAAGCCTCCCTAGCCCCTGATACGTCCTCCAATTTTTTCTCTGTACCGATGATCTCCCCTTAAGGGCTGGGAAGTGTTGCCCACTGCCATGTTACAGTCCAGGAAAAGAAAATCACGGTAAGTATGATAAGATTTTCCTCTTTCCTGTCCTTCACATGGCAGTGGGCACTAACGGGACCTTACTAAGCAGTAAAGGATAACACTTGGGCGGGCTAATGCAAATATATTTATTCATTTAAGGTAGCTGCTTGAAGAATGGATCTTCCAAATTTTGAACGATTTTCTGCCCAGACGTCTAATTTGTAGAACTTTATAAAAGTGTTGACACTGGACCAAACTGCCGCTCTGCATAAATCCTCTGTCGAAACTTGGGCATGGAAAGCCCAGGATGTCGCAACCGCTCTGGTGGAATGAGCCTTAATGTTTAATGGGACTTGCACTGCACTAGCTTTGTAAGCCTCTGAGATACAAGACTTTATCCATCTGGCTATTGTAGGCTTTGAAGCTTTGCAGCCGGCCTTCGAGCCTGAAGGGATGAGAAGGATATTATCGTCCTTTCGGATGTCTTTTAATCTGTTAAGGTAAATCTTTAGGCATCTCACTATGTCAAGGTTATGCCATCGAGCTTCTTCCTCTGTTTGGGGTGAAGGAAAGAAAGTAGGTAGTACAATGTCCTGATTCATGTGGAACTCTGATACTACTTTTGAGATGAAATTTTGTGGAGTTTTCATGATAACACAATCATCCATGAATCTGAGGTGACTGTCCAAGGCTATGAGAGCCTGAATTTCACCTACTCTTCTAGCTGATGTTATTGCTAGAAGAAAAGCCATCTTCCAAGTTGTGAATTTTAGCTGAACTGTGTCAAAAGGTTCAAAAGGTTCTTGTGTTAGAGCTTGTAGCACCAGAGACAAATCCCAAGGCGGAACTCTTTCTTTAATTTTGGGCTTTATTCTTCTTAAAGCTTGAAAGAAACGGGATACTAGAGGTTTTGATGCCCAAGACTCTCCATGTAAGGCTGATAAAGCTGAAATTTGCCCTTTTAATGAGGAAACACTCAGATCTTTGTCTAAACCGGATTGCAAGAATTCCACAACCTGCTCCTGAGATGCTGCTTCACTGGATTTATTGTTGCTGACACACCAGTTTATGTAAACTTCCCATATTTTGTAATATTTTTGGGAAGTAGATGGCTTTCTGGCTGCTAGGAGTGTGTTTATAGTCCTATGAGATAGACCTAGGTTTTCCATGTTTAACCTTTCAGTCGCCATGCCGTCAATTTCCAACTCTCGGGTTTGGATGCAGAAGAGGCCCCTGTCTCAATAAATTCTGATGTACTGGGATTTTGAGTGGGGGAGCTTGTGCCATATTGAATAATTGGGGGAACCAGATCCTTCTGGGCCACCAAGGTAAAATTGCTATTACCTCTGCTTTGTCCTCCTTGATTTTCCTGAGAAGCTTGGGAATCAAGGGGATTGGTGGGAACACATAAGCAAGTTTGAAGTTCCATGGAATTCTGAAGCAGTCTTGGTACCGGGCTTGATTGTCTTTGAACCTGGAATAAAACAGGGGAACCTTCCTGTTCATTGATGTGGCCATCAGATCGATTTCTGGTAGACCCAAAATCTCCGTTATCTGGATAAAAATATTTTGATCTAGTTCCCATTCTCCTGGGTGAGGGTTCCGACTGAGCCAATCTGCCCATACATTCATTTTCCCTGGTATGTGGAGGGCAGCAAGATCTGATATATGAGCTTCCGCCCACTGGAAGATAAGTTGAGCAATTTGAAGTAAGGATCGGCTCCTTGTGCCTCCTTGTTTCATCAGGTATCTCACTGTGGTCATGTTGTCGGAGTTCACCATAATCGCCTTTCCTTTGATGTCTTTTTTGAACTTCAGGAGAGCTAGTCGGACTGCCATAAGCTCTTTCCAGTTCGATGAATACTTTATTTGATAAGATTTCCATCTTCCCCAAACCGACTTGTGTTCTATGTGAGCTCCCCATCCGTGTTTGCTCGCATCTGTGGTCAGGTGTAGCCACTGAGGAGATAAGAGAGATTTCCCCTTTAACAAATTCTGCTGAATTTTCCACCAGGTTAGGCTGATTCTGACTGCCCGGCTGATTTGAATGACTTGAGAATCTTGAGTTTTGTTCCATTGCTTCAAGAATTCTGATTGAAGGGGTCTGATATGGGATAGAGCCCATTTTACAGCATCTCTTGTAGCCACTAACTTTCCTAGGAGTTGTTGGCATATTAAGGCTGTAGAGACTGGGAACTTTGTGAATTTGGTTATGAGATGATGAATCTCTTCTGCTTTCTCTGTCGGAAGAAAAATCTTGAAGTTCACTGTGTCTAGGTAAAACCCTAGATATTTTAAGTTTTGAGTTGGTATTAGACAAGATTTTTCGGTATTTAGTATCCATCCATGATCTTGAAGGATCTTTGTTACGGTTCGAGTGTGATGATTTAGAATCAAAGGACAAGAGGCCTTGATCATAATGTCGTCTAAATAGGCAAATATCTCTATTCCCAAAGTTCTGATGTGTGCTAGTAGTGGAGCAAGAACCTTCGTAAAAGTCCTTGGCGCGGTGGCTAGGCCGAACGGGAGAGCCGCATATTGGAAATGTTTTCCTCGAATGCAAAACCTTAGAAATTTCTGATGAGCTGGAAACACAGGTATGTGTAAATAAGCATCCTTTAGATCTATTCTCACCATCCAATCTCCTGGTTTCAGCATTTGAGATATTGAGGAAGTTGTCTCCATACGAAATTTCTTTATTGTCAGATATTTGTTCAATTCTTTTAAGTTCAGAATGATTCTGAAGTCTCCTGATGTCTTTCTTCTTAGGAAGATTGATGAATAATTGCCTTTTCCCCTTTCTTGTATTGGAACTGGAAGAATAACTTTTTCTTCTAGTAGTCGTAAAATGCCCATCTTTAGGGCTGTATTCGCTTCTTCGGTTTTTGGTTCTCTTGAACTTTTGAATTTTGGAGGAGGGAAATTTTTGAATTCTAGGCAATAACCATTGGAAACGATTTGTGTTACCCATTCGTCCGAAATTGTGTGAGCCCAAACAGAATGAAAGTCGAGAAGTCTTCCGCCAACCTGATGCTGTAGGGCTCGCAAACCATCATAAGTTTTTTGGATTTCCCTGCTTCTTGTCTTCTTTACGTTGAAAAAACTGGCTTTTGCCTTTCCAGTAATTTTGCCCGGAGAAATTTCTGCCCGGTCTATAAGATCTAGCTTGTCTGAAAGCTCCCCTTAATGGTCTTGGAGGTTGCCTTTTGTCTCCCTGTCCTCTTCTATCCTGGGGCAGGAAAGAGGATTTCCCTGCCGAAGCTTTTGAAATTATGCTATCCAGCTTTTGACCGAATAAGAGATTTCCTTCAAAAGGGAGGGAGCAAAGGTTGTGTTTTGATGGTGTATCCGCCATCCAATGTCTTAACCACAATGATCTTCTAGCTGCAACTGCAAGGCTCATGCCTTTTGCAGCCAGCATAACTCCATCTAAGGAAGCCTCGGAAACAAAGTCGTTTACTGCTTTTACTTTTTCCAACATTTTTGAGATTTCATCCCTGCTGATTTTTTCATTTAAAGCTTCTTCAATCTCTCGGATCCAAATGTTGTTTGCTCTTGCCAAGGATGTAATGGCTATAGCCGGTTTACAGGAGGCGCCTGCCACCAGGTAAGCTTTTTTTAACGTGTAATCCTGCCTTCTTTCCATAGCATCACGTAGAGATACACCTTCATCTACTGGTAAAGTGGTTTTCCTAGCGACCCTAGTAATAGCAGCATCGACCTTGGGAGCTGTGTTCCACTCTTTAATCTCCTCATCTTTGAAAGGGTACATTTTCTTTATTCTTTTGTTAGTGTAAAATTTTTTATCTGGAGTGTTCCATTCTTTATTTATCATATCATTAATTACCTTATGAACTGGAAAAACAGCTGATTTTTTTGAGGCTGTATGAAACATTAGGTCTTTGTCTTCCGTTGTTTTAGCGGATGTATCTAGTTTTAATGTTTCCCTCATGGCTGTGATTAGAGGTTCCACAAGCTCAATGTTGAAAGAAAATTCTTCCCGGTCTTCGGCTTCATTCTGAGATAACTCTGTGTCACTTGAAATGGGGGAATCCGATAAGGACACATTCTGTCTGCCATCCAAACTTGTTATGGTCAAAGATCTTCTTTCCAAAGCGTGAGAGGAAACTTTTGATAAAACGTTTTCGGTAACTTTGTTAACCATATCGTTCATGGTTTGATCTACTTTCCCTTTCATCCAATCCATGAATGATGAGACCTCTTGTGAGGTAGATGGGCTTGCTAATTGATTCAGGCATTCTTGACACAGCTTTTTGTTTAAAAGTGCTGGATTTTCACAAGAGAGACATTCTTTCCTTGAGGATTTACTTCTCCCTTCGCTTCTTTCTCTGCCCTGATCATATCTTCTTCTGTCAGGGGAATGCCTGTGAAAAACAGTGCCCATAATATTAATAACATATAAAATAATGCTTTCTTCGGCTCAATCACTGTCCACTCACCCCCTTGAACTTGAGTGCGATCGCCTCCCAGAGCTCATAGCTGTATTAGGGAAAAGGTAACAATTATCCATAAGCAAGTAGGTAGAAAAAAGAAAACCTTACTGCCAATGTTCCCTGTGGATGCACTTACTGCAGTGTCTTAATCCCAGTTGGAGGCTTAGAAAGTTGTCCTTGGTTGATGATCCAAATCTCACCTTCCTTGAGGTTGTTATATAATTTATGCGGGGAGACCCGCGGAGCACGCCAGTTTTTATCCGTGCTTGAATTCCGCCGGAAATGACGTCATCCGTCTGGCTGCGCTCCAGATGATCCGGCGTCTTACTGCGCATGCGCCCCAAGCGGAGCATTGCGGCTTATGGCGCCGGCTGGCAACAACGGCCACGGCCCCGGAGGAAGAGGCCCTGCAGGGACTCACTAAAGGCATGATGCATTGTCCCGCAGCATCAGTGGATGGAGCCAGGATCCACCGGATTCGAGGGTGAGCCACAAATGACGAGGGACAGGAAAAAATTAAGAGGACGTATCAGGGGCTAGGGAGGCTTTTATTGATGAGGTATTTCCTGTCCGTCACATGACGAGGGGGGTTAACCCGTTAGTGCCCACTGCCATGTGAAGGACAGGAAATTCTTCGCCCCCCAGTCCTAAGCCAGAGTCCATCCAACCAACTAACTCATGCTTTCATTCTAGGAGAAACAGAAATGCTCCTTGGGGCACCATAAAAAAACTCTAAATGTCATTACTGAACGACAGCTTTAAAGGGAAAGTTGAGATTTGTAGCTCAGCAAGATGGGTCTTAGAGGGAGCCCTGCCACCAGCATCAAGAGGGTTAAATTCAGAGGAATGAGTTAAAAATAACGTCTGCGTCTCTACCGTACAGTTTAATTATAGCCCTTATGTAATCGATGGAGCTTGTTCAACTTAAACGGCGTGTCTATTCTCTCAGTTATACATTTATTTATGAGCAGGTGTGCACTAAATTGATTTAGGCTTTTTTTCCCCTCCCGTCCTCATATGCTTCCCTGTGGCTCCTGGAGATGTTTGTGGAATGTGTAAAAGGCAGCGCTCATTTAAAGGGATAGCAGTAAATATTTAATGTACGGGAAGGAATAGTCTTTATTCAAAGTGGATGAAGCTTAAATATGGGAAATTGTGACTGGGCAACAAATCACTCTTCTGAATTTATCCAATCAGATCCAGAAATCTCATCACGTATGCATTATGCTTACCAGATACATGCCCTGATCCAGCCTCTATGGTCACAGCATGGAGTCACATACTGTAGCAGCTGTTTCCACCTAGTCCTGCTATCTTCCCACACTGTTAGCACTTTTAATTTCGGTCATCTTGCTCTACTATCTCCATCTTGCTCTACTATCTCCATTGTGTCCTACTGTCTCCACCTTGACTTACTAACTCCATATTGTCCTACTTTCTCCATCTTGACCTACTGTCTCCATGTTGTCCTACTGTCTCCATCTTGACCTACTGTCTCCATATTGTCCTACTTTCTCCATCTTGACCTACTGTCTCCATATTGTCCTTCTGTTTCCATCTTGCCAAACTATCGCCATCTTGACCTACTGTGTCTATCAAGTACCACTATGCCCTACTATCCTACTATCACAATCTTGCATTATTATTTCCATCTTGCCCTCATTTCTCCATCTTGTCCTACTGTCTCCATCTTGTCCTACTGTCTCCAGCTTGCCAAACTATTGCCATCTTGACTTAATGTCTCCATCAAGTACTATTATCTCCATATAATTAAATTGTCACCATTTTGCTTTGTATTCCCCATCTTGTTCTACTGTCTTCATCTAGTCACTATGGCCTCAATCTCCTCCAAATGTTTTCATCTTCCCTTACTGTCTCCATCTACTGTCTTAATTTTGTCCAATCATCTCCATCTTTCATTACTATCTCCACCTTGCCCTACTGCCACCATCTTCTCCTAAACTTATCTTGTTTTGCTGTCTTCATCTTGCCCTATTGTCTCTATAAAGTCCTAGTTTCTATATCTTGTACTACTATCTCTATATAGTCCAATTGTCACCATTTTGCCTAGATTTGTCCGTTTGGTTGTACTGTTTCAATCTAGTTCTATGCTATTCATTGTGTTTAAAGGGGACCTGTCACCCTAAGAAATAATTTCAAATTCTTTTCTATCATGTTAGTTGAGCAAAATAAACTTTACTTACACTGTATTTATTATTTAAATTTTGTTTCCTTCTGTCTTGGAATTATACAATCACAGCAAGCAGGCAGCAGCCATTTTGTGGACACGGTTATTAAGGGAAATTGTGTATCACCCCAAAATCTTGTGTATGCACCAGAATGGGGGACCTAATGTCCATGAGCAGTGCCCTACACAATTATAGAGCCTGAGGAGGGAAGGGGAATGTGAGGAGAGCAGTGACATGTAGGAAGTGCTGAATGGAAAGTGAAAGTACTGTAATTGACTGCCCCTCCTCTATGCCACTGGCATAGAGGCGGGACAGGTAATATTTGATTGACAGCTTAGATATTTAAACACCTTTATAACAGGTATGGATGTTTTAATGAAACATTTTTTAGGGGTTTCATATTTAATTTGCAAATTACTTTCATTATGCAGCTTTTTATGTGTAGGTGACAGGTCCACTTTAAATATTTCCATCTTTCCTACTCTTAATTTAGTCCAACTATATCAACCTCTCCCTCTTCTATACTTGTATATACATCTGCCTTCCTGCAATCTTCCTCTTCTAAACTTGCCTGTAGTACATGTCCTGCACTCTTCATACCTATATCTGCTGCTCTTTGGGGCCCTGGGAAGACCTCCCCTATTTGAATGCCCTGAATTCAGCTCTGATCCCCAGTATCCCCCAGGCTACTCTGTTACGCATGTTAGAAGTTGGCTTACCCTTCTTTCATATATGTCTTTGTTAAAGCAAATGAGGCAAAAACTGTGGCAAAAACACTTGAGGTTAATTAAATACAACAGAAAATCTGCCACATCGCCAGCCCTTGAAAAATCCCTGGGAGATGTTTCCAATGGGGTCACAATGAAAAACTAGACATTGTCATAGACGGCTTTGTTGGCCATTGCTTTTTAATTAGTTCTTAGTTAGCAATAATTTGACAAGACTCGCTCTTGCGCAAATGAGCGAGCTGAGAATTGTGTTCTAATCAGCGGGGCTTGGTATTAAAGGAAAAGTCCCAGCAGGCTGTAAAAAAATTAAATACACAAGCAACTTATCAGAGTAATTGTATTTCATAGAAAGATTGACGTACTGTATGTTGGAAGCAGAGCTGTTTTTAGCATAGTGCAAACAGGGGTCATTGCCCTGCACCCCTTTACTTGTGGGGGCCCAGTATAGCAGAATACATGGGCTAGGTATAGTAGGCTCAATACAAGAATGAATATATACTTTCAGCAGAAGGGTAAGATGGGGGAAGCAGATTGTTGCAGTAGGACAAGATTCTGAATATGGAGACTGTAGAGCAATATTGAGATGGTAGGACAAGATGGAAATTGTAGCCCAAAAAGGTCAATAATTGGGCAAGATGGAGATGGTAGGACTGGATGAAGATGACAAAATGGATACAAGAATCCAAGATAGAAACAGTAGAACACGATCCAGACAGTAGGACAAGATGGAGACATTAAAGTAAGATGGCACTAATGGGGCAAGATGGAGACAGTGGGATAAGATGGAGACAATAGGGCAAGATGGAGATTGTAGGACAGGATGGAGACAGTAGGACAAAATGGAGATTGTAAAACAAGATGGAGTCAGTAGGGCAAGATGGAGTCAGTAGGGCAAGATTGAGATGGTAAAACAAGATGGAGACAGTAGGGCAAGATTGAGACAGTAGGACAAGATGGAGACAGTAGGACAAGATGGAGACAGTACGACAAGATGGAGATGGTAAAACAAGATGGAGTCATTAGGGCAAGATGGAGACAGTAGGGCAAGATGGAGTCAGTAGGGCAAGATGGAGACAATAGGACAAGATGGAGAGTGTAGGACAAGATGGAGATAATAGGATAAGGAGGGTGACAATAACATTTTACATTTCAACAACAATTTTACAAATACTAGGAACTCTCAGATCTGTGGTACCCAGTGCCCTAGAAGCAGCAGCAGCACAATATCAGAGTAAATACTTTGTATGCTGTTCACAAAGCAGAGCAGGGCTGCAGCTCAGGCTGGGGGACAAAAACTTGTTCTGTAATTGGCCACAGATAAGCACTGGTTCCAAAGCCATACTGATTCTGATTATGATGCAAGTCCCATTATTTGGGGACTGAGAGGGTTAATGTGCCCAGCTGGAGCCATCAAGCTGACAATCCCCCCGGGGGAATGGCACAGTCTGACTCCCAGAAGACAACTCTCTCTTCTAATTGTCTGATGTTGCTTTTATGCCTCACTTCCCATTTAGCCCCAGTGGGAAAATCAACATGAGGTTTAAATGCTAATGAACCCAAGCGTCCATCAAATCATTGTCTCATGCCCTGCCAACTGCCTCCTGGCACCCACCCAGCACCCTCCCCACACCAGGTGATCCTACAGGTGTTAAAGAGTCTTTAAAGAGACTTTATGGTGTCACAACAACGTCTGAGATTTCTTAGTAAAGAGAAAATGTAATATTTATTCTAGGCAGTGCCCCCAGCACCCAGGGACATCATATTCTTCTGTCAGATGGGAGTCCATCTCTGCTGCTGCTGCGACTCTTTTAACCTACACTATACACCAACCACAAACCAAACTTCACACACACTTGAGTAGCAAAATAAAGAAGAGTTACCAGCGGGGCCTTTGCTGCTCATCATGGGGGGGGGGGGGGGGCGCCAGTATTTATGGTTATGGGTCTGGGCTTTTGTAGCTGCCATTGATGAAGTGCTAAAAGGGAACGATAAAAGCAACGTTAATGCTTTTCCTATAGGGTGTAATTACAGCTTCAGAGCCATTTGCTGTACTGATGTTAACCCCTACAGATTATGGGGGCTGTAAATCTTTAACAATATATTCCGGTTTGGGCTGATGGCCTGACACAAGGTAGTCACATGGGTACCTCAGTGGGGGTAGCAGTCCCAGTGGCCCCAGGACCCCCACTCCGACACTGGGCACCTGGAATCCCTCCTGGTGTTACAGAACTACAACTCCCAGAACCTAGTTTGGGGCACTTAGAGTTGGCAGGGGAGGTATCATTGAATTTTTCACCGGGTTTTGCCACAAAAATGACAACTATAGACTCAAATGGGTGAAAAAAATTGTGGCGTGCCAAAAAAAATTGTCGCACCACCTTGCATTCCCAATGAATTTTGCAGATTTTCACTTTTTCGCTATTTTTTTGGCGAAGCCAAAAAGCTCAGATTTGCCCAGTTTGTTGTTTCTCCCTCCCTGTTAACTTTGCTTTGACTATATACTATATAGAGGGTATGCTCTGACATCCTGGTCCCACTCGGCTTCACGCCCCCATCTTGGATAGTCAATGGAACAGCCAAACTTGGGCTGATGTTGAATCCAGAGAAATTGCATAACACTGGAACATTCACAAGGCTGGGGTTGCATTAGAGCCAATCAGAGAATGGCTAGATGAATCCTATAGCCAATCAGAGAGCAATGACATAGATGAACCAGACTAATCAGGGATTCGGAATCTTCTCAAGGGTAAAGAGACCTGCAGCCAATCAATTCTGCTGAACATCGCTTGTAGCCAATCAGAGGGTTAGAACTTTCACAGCAGTAGAACCAACTTGTGCCCATTCAGTGTATAGGAATTAAGAGGGTGAACGAACCTGCAACCAATCAGAGAAGTACAGATCAAACTCATGCTTTGTAGCTAAACCCAATTGTATTGGAATGCACCCATGCAGCCTCTCTCCCAGGGATCACATTGGGTGATAGTAGGGCAACATCTGGACTGTCTACCTTGGAAATGACTGAAAGATGTTTCTCCTGGCGGTGGCTCCACCTAGTTAACAAACACAAATGTGAGATGAGCCTCTGTGGTCACTTTAATCCCAGTACATCCCTCAAATCCTACAGCCTCTGCAATCTATATATTAACAACTCCCTGTGTATTAATGTCCAGGGGATTCTGTAAAGGCCAAGTGCCAAGTGAGGATCTGGCACCAGATAATGGGTCTAGAAGGGGATACTTTGCCTTGGGTCACATATCCCTACCAGAAATTGCTTTATTCACATCCAATATACTCCCTGCCAAGCAATCGCGTGAAATGGTAGGGCCTTTATGGGGCCCATAAGGAAAAAATATATATAAAAAGAAAAACCTGTGGCCCTCCAGCTGCAACTCCGAGCATACTACGGGTTACTATGGACAAAAGTAGTGCTGCGGTTTATGCCTAATAGTTTCTGAAGGAGGATATCCAAATTGCACCTCCTGTTAAACTACAACTCCCAGCATCCTAGGTCAATGACATTTTGAGAGGTGTCAGCTGATAATCAGGCTTGTTCACCCCAAATATCTATATTTTGGTCCCTTTAACAGCAGAATTGATAGAAAGGGCTGGGTTTTTTTTGGGGGGGGGCAGGCATGTACATCATTGCCAGCTCTTGGAAAATTTGCAATTAGAGGAGGTCGGGGCATCAGGGATCTGTGAGAGGTTTCAAGTGATTCCTCCCCCTGCCTCTCTCCCCTTCTCCTATTCTACGGTGGGAAATAAACACTATGAATATTAAGTTGTGCGAATAGGATTCAGGTGAATATAAGGTCAGATCCGCGCTGGGCTGGATCAGGGATTTAGAGGCCTACTTAGAAATTCTAAATTCTAGAAAAGTGGAGCATGATGCATATAGAGAGAGAGAGAGAGAGAGAGAGAGACAGAGAGAGTATGAACTGAATAGGCCTGTTGGAGATATGCTGGGGAACTTCTGATTTTGTCTCCAGGCTCGAGTGAGGGCCTCAATAATGAGGAGACACACAATACACTAATAGGTTTACACTCATTTATACAGTATATAGCCTGAGTTATCCCTATGTGAAACATGTGGGCATGTGCCCAGGACGGAATCAAACTCATGATCACATTGCTGCAAGGCAAGAGGTAAATACTGAGTCACTATGTTGCCCTGGTGCATACTGACCACAAAATCAATTAAAGCAACATTTTCTTATAGGTCACCATGTCAGAAGAAGGATAGGCAGTCCATGCCATCTAGACAACCCAAAATAATAGCTCCCAGAGTCCAACTGAAAAATTAGCTAATGTCACAGCCCCACCCCCCCCAACCCCCCCTAATGTCACAGCCCCATCCCCCCCAACATTACATAATAAGGTATACTTACAGTATGTACAAGTGATTCTAATGTTCCTGATTAGTAGTTAATAGAACTAGTAGACAAATAGTAGATAATAGGGCTCACAGTATGGTACCACATATACTATATGCCTGTTGGAGAGTTGAAGGGATATAGAGGCTATACTTGTTGGATTGTTGATGGAATATGAAGGCTATTCTGTTGGAGAGTTGATGAAACATAGAGGCTATCTTTGTTGGATGGTTGATGGAATATGGAGACTATTCCTTGTTGGAGAATTAAAGGGATATAGAGGCTTTCCCTGTTGGACAGTTGATAGAATATAAGGGCTGGTCTTATTAAATAGTTGAGGGGATATGGAGGCTATCTTTGTTGGAGAGTTGACAGAATATGGAGACTATCCCTTTTGGGGAGCTGATGAGATATAGAGGCTAACCTTGTTAAAGAGTTCATTGGATATAGTGGGATTTTGAAGATAGACCTGTTGGAGAGTTGATAGGATATAGAGTCTATCCCTGATGAAGAGATGTTGATACTGTATTTAAAGAATAACCCTGTTCGTTTACTGATAGGTATACTCTATTATTATTCTATTTGGGATTTATCAGATTTAGCAGATGTTTTGGCAGAATGAAATGGAAAGTCCTATAGGTGCCCATACAATTGCATACGTTGGTTACTGACTTTGTGCAAATTGGCCCATGATCAAGGTAGATGAAGGTAGCAGAAACACCTATCACCTAATTTTTTATCAGAATCATATAGATATTGATTAGAACGGTTGGATTATACATCACCTTGGGCTATAGATGTGGTCCTTGCCCAATTGGTTCCCACATGATGTGACTATTGGTGGTTAAATTTTTCAGTATGAATTTCAGTTTGTCTTTCTTCATCTTTAAATAAAGAAGTTCCAGTGAATAGTCCCTATGCCTCGTATGCCCAATGATATTGGTAAGTTAAAAATGGTGGGATCTGAGACGAAGACAAGGGAGAGGAGGAACTATTTTGATATTGGAGTTGTTAACTTGTGTAGATTATGGATCATTCATTCAATCTGTGTGCCCTATAGTCTGTCCAAAATACAGTAACAAAATATTGTGGCCATGATGATTGTGTTTATTATCCAGAATGTGCAGCCGCTGAGCACTGACCCTCACCACAGCAATCTGGGTCCCATTTTAAAAGGAAAGCAGTTGGCCAAATTTGTTCAGCTCCAGTAATTTGGGCAGCTTCAAGATTTGATAAGTATTCATGGATCAACTAATATTTTCCTATATATGGAACATTATTATGGGCAAATGTTAGAGCTGTAATTGATGGGGGGGCTTTACTTTTCCTCTACATTCAGTTACGGCATCAACATAATCACCCCAGCCTTGAGCCTTCCTCCCCAAAGACAACTCAGCTTGCAGGTAGTCATCTTATAGACTTTATAAAAAATAAAGGGGTGCGCTCTGGTGCCTCAGTCCTGCAAGCAACGTATCTAAATGGATTCTCAAACAATAACTCCTCCCTCCCCGGCTCCTCAACGGACTTGATACAGGAGACAGACACATGCTTATTTCCCCCAAATAGGAATTTGAAGTGAACCAACAAGAGAAAACAGTTTTTCAGCAGTGTTCCAAGGATCAGTCAGGCATGTTATGATATTTAGGAGAAAGACCTTCCTATCAGGGGACTGCACTGGCTCCGACTTTGGCATCTGTGTGCCAGACCGCGAGAGATAAATCCATCTTCTCCTTGTCAGTGTCAATCTCCCATTCGGCTGACAGAAGATGGGCCGGTAACCAGCTGCTACACCCACATAGTTTCCAGCAAGCAGACTGGTTTTCTTAATTAACTCTCTAGTAGGTCTGACACTGGGAAGGGAAACACTTCATTGTTGCTTAGAGGAACCCAAGGAACCAGTAGTACCATTCAGAACCAAGCAAGTTCCCTAACAATACACAGCTCTGACTTTACAAAGCCACATGTAGGGCAGTCCAACCTATGGATGAAATTCATCCTTCAGTCACATTGGGTGCAGATTCTGTCTGAAGCACATTGGACTCACCTAAAGAAAGTAAAACCTGTACACCATTTAGAAATGGAATGTGCCTTTCATCTTGTGCCAACACCACCGTCGCACAGGCACAGGCTTGGCCCATCACAGATTCCTCATCTCCTCCCCAAAAATGAAAACTCTTGATTTAAAAGGGAATATTCAATGGCTGTCAGAGGCTGGAAAGTGGAGGCTCTGAGAAAGGTTTAATTAGCAGCTGGTGAGCACACAAATGTTTTATTAAGATCTTGCTTTAATGTGCTAGAAAATTAGAAAAATCCATCCCATAAATCATGTGACAAGTTTTCTATTGTTGTGTATTTTACACTCTAAATCTCTAAATCTAAACTTGCCTAAGGCAGATTGATTTTTTTTTTTCCAAGATATTTCTATAGTGTGCATTTAATCCCAATAATAATTATTGTAATATTAATGATGATAAGAGTACTATTTTAGTCCCTAGTCCATTAATAGCATGGATGCTCCCAGTACTGCTGTTGGTACTCAGAGATTATTCTAGGTCATCCAGATCTCTGGGATTTAACTACTGCCACCCTCATGTACTCAGGGTGAATGGGGAGATCAGTTCTGCTCTGCCAAACAGTAGGGTTTCAGATAGCCTGAGACTTGAAGCTATAGGTCACTGGCAGCCTCATACAATGCAGAGGCTTCAATCTGTAGTTGACCAGCTAGCCTGAATGTTTAGGCTTTAAGCTGTAGGTGATTGAGTAGCCTGACAAAATGTTGAAACTTAAAGATACAGGCAGTTGGGTAGCTGAGGCTTAAAGCTAATTAGCTAGCCGGATACAATATTGAGGCTTGAAGTGGTTGATGACTGGGTAGTCTGATAATTTTGAGGTTTCATGCCAAGCTGTAGTTGGTTGGGTAACCTGAAACAATGTTGATGCTTCAAGCCAGACTGTAGGTGGTTGGGTAGCATGACAAAATTTGGAGGCTTCAATCCAAGCTGTATGTGGTAGGGCGGCCTTACACAATACTGAGGCTTAAAGCTGTTGGTAACTGGTTAGCTTGATATAATGTTGAGGCTTCAAGCCAAGCTTTAGGTGGTTGAATAGCCTCATAGAATGCAGAGGTTTCAAGCTGTTGGTGACTGGGTAGCTTTAAATAAACTTAAGGCTTCAAGCCAAGCTGTAGGTGGTTGGGTAGTCTGATACAATACTGAGGCTTCAAGTAATTTGTGACTGGGTAGCCTGATATAATGTTAAGACTTCCAGCCAAGCTGTAGATGGTTAAGTAGCATCATACAATACTGAGGCTTCAAGTTGTTGTTAATGGGATAGCCTTATATACTCTTAAGGCTTTAAGCCAAACTGTAGGTGGTTGGGTAGCATGATACAATGTTGAGGTTTCAGGCTCTAAATGATTGGCTAGCTTGATATAATGTTGATGCTTCAAGCCAAGCAGTAGGTGGTTGGGTAGCTTCATACAATTCCGAGGCTTCAAGTTGGCATAGCCTTATATACTCTTGAGGCTTTAAGCCAAGCTGTAGGTGGTTTGGTAGCCTGATACAATACTGACGCTTAAGGTTGTTGTTAATGGGATAGCCTTCAGGTTAATGGGCTAGCCTTATATTTTTGAGGCTTCAACCAAGCTGTACAATGTTGAGGTTTCAGGCTCTGAATGATTGGTTAGCTTGATATAATGTTGAGGCTTCAAGCCAAGCTTTAGGTGGTTGAATAACCTCATACAATGCAGAGGTTTCAAGCTGTTGGTGACTGGGTAGCCTTAAATAAACTTAAGGCTTCAGGCTCTAAATGATTGGCTAGCTTGATATAATGTTGAGGCTTCAAGCCAAGCAGTAGGTGGTTGGGTAGCTTTATACAATTCCGAGGCTTCAAGTTGGCATAGCCTTATATACTCTTGAGACTTCGAGCCAAGCTGTAGGTGGTTGAGTAGCCTCATACAAGGTAGGTGTCTAAACTGATGTCTAAATCTGCTAGTGCTGCATTACGACAAACAGTATTGTTGGAGAGCAATGTGTATCCTGTGTGGTTTTTTTTTCTAAAAAGGAGACTACAGAAGGGAGAACAGACAGTTTCCAGAATAAAGTGGTGAGGGTGCTGCACATTTTTTTGGACAGTAGAAAAGGGCTGCACTGAGTGCATTTGTGGCACAGCCTTGAATCTTTAACATTATGTTCAGCATTAGAGTTAATTGAAGGAAAATTAAGAATCTATTGTCTGATATCTTTTCCTAACGCCACCGCCCTGCTACATTCTTCCATCCATGTGGCATCCAAGGGGTTATTAGCCAATAAATAAGCAGCGTCCTCTACTCTCGGCTGTGTACAAATCAACGCCACCGGGTATGACACACGCCGGGTCCCCTGCAGCTCCGAGAACACTGGGATGTTGTAATTCTGCCAGAATCCCTGCTAGTCCTACCGCCCCCACTCCCACACACTCCCCAAATCCTCCGAATTTACAGGGGAATAAGCTGAATCCGAGTGCCATTAGTAGGATATACAGGCGTTTGATGTCATTCATCAGCCCTGCGTATAATATAATAGGAATATAATTCATAAACACCTCGGGCTCCTGTGAGGAAGAGAACCTTGGGATTACACCTGGGAAGGATAAGTAACTCCTGTGTAGAAATAAATATATATTAATATATATATGAAGCGGATGCAGATTCAGGCACGGGCAGTGGGCTCAGTGTGGGGGGGGCTGAGCTCTCAAACCCAATTGTGGATTCAAGCTTTTCATTGGATGACAAGGGTTTGGCTCTGTGCGATTGGGCCTATGAGAATTGATGTGTCTGGATGGAGTTTCTACAGCCCAAAATCTGCCCTCAAACAAACCAACAATCAGTAGCTGCTGCACTTGCACCTTCACTGTTGGGCTGAACTCATTAGAATGGAACTTTTATATTAGAATACGTTTTCTAATCAGAGGGTCTTTATAGGGACGACTACCCAGGGCTTTTAGTGTACGTTTCACTGAATCAGTGTTGCCCTCTAAAACGGGAACCTCCCTGTGTGCCAGATGCACCTAACTACCTAATGTATATTCTGCCTGTGCACCCTAATAGGTCAATTAGCTGCTCATACACAGATAAAGCTACTCCTGGGCATGCTGTGGGTATAATCGCATAGGATCCACACTGGACTCGACTTTCTGTTTCTATGAGAATCAGTGGTTTAACCCACTGAGCGCCAGGACAGCATTGGGTTAGAGTGATTTGGAAGCTGTTAGTCATTCCCTTTGTGCCACGTTCCTGGGCACGGCTCGTCCTGCCAGATGCAATCATGCAAGTGATATTAGGAATGTTTTCTTCAGGCAGATGGTGAGCCGGGTCCTTTGATCCTCTCGCTATACTCATTAGAAAAGATGGCCCGAGATCAAATCTTAAAAGAGGCTATTATTCTGCGGTGAGGGCATGGGGGCCATTCTGACTTTATATCCAGGACTCCAAGTCGCTCCCTCTGCCTCGGTGGCTCATTTAAACACTGAAGTGCTGAGTAGATCTTGGCTTCCAAACAGGGGTCATGATGGGCAATAAAAGGCAGTTATGAAAGACAATCCCATTATGAAGAAAAGCTGGGAAGTATTTTGTGAACGGAGTCGCGTTGATTGGTTTAATGGCAGCGCTGGGCTGGGTTGTGTTATTGTCTATTTCTCTGCAAGGAGCCAGCACAAGTGCCACTGGATGGGATAATAATAAAGGAACAATACAGTCTACCTGTTTGAAAATTGGGAGTTGGATGGTACCTGTGGCCCAATGGAATGAGTATAAATTTAGGAAAATAATAGGGAGGGTTTAGTTTGCCTTTAAATCGTATTTTAAAGGGGTCTTACGTCTTTAAATTAACTGTTAGTATGACGCAGAGCGTGAAATAGTGCATTTGCCATTGGGTTTAATTTTTTTATTATCTGTGGTTTATTTAGCTTTTTATTCAGCGGCTCTCCAGTTTGCAAGTTCAGCCAACTGAGGCCTGAATAGAAAGGCGAGTGATAAAACATTTAAATAACAAGACATTTGTAGCTTTACAGAGCATTTGTTTTTTTTAAATGGGGGAGAGTGAACGCTGGAAAGAGTCAAAAGTAGGCAAATAATTCAAAAACTGTAAAAAAAAAAAAAAAAGACCAATTGAAAAATTGCTTTGAATTTTCCAGTCTATAAAATACTAAAACTGAACTTAAAGGTGAACCACCACTTTAACAGCTGTACTGCAAAATGAGTTGTAGATGAAATACCTCATATTAGCCTTGATTTATATATTTTGACCCCCTCAAATGGGGGTCCTGAGACTTAAGTATTGTCAGGGGTCCTCTCTTGGGAGGTGCAGGCGACAAGACCATCCTTTGAGACAGGAGGAAATGAGATTTCATCATCAGCATAGGAACAGTTTCTTTACTGCAAGGGCAGTCAGGTTATGGGTTTCCCTAATAAGAGGGGGGGGGGTGATTCATTGTTAGAGGAGGGAGGACTGCTGGGGCCCCACAACATTAGGGATATCAATTAATGTTAATATTAGGATAATAAATGGTTGCCGAGAATCACTCTCCCTAGCAACCACATAAAATTCAAATCTTTAGGATACGTTGATAAAGGAAAGTAAATGTGATTCCTCAGACGACTGTCCCCTTTAAGTGTGAGACTATCTGCCTGTGTATCTGTTTGGAAGTCGCCTTCCACCCTTCTGGCAGTTTAGCTGAATCCATATGTTGGATTTATATGTGTAAAATAAATTGATACACATAGTGGGTTTGATTAATGTTTCATTACGAGGAATTAATCACCATAGCTTTGCTATAATTGTGCTCCGTGTTTGGACTGTTAAAATTAATCAGCCTCCTTTATAGGAAATCTATCATGAAAATGTTCTTTGTGTTACCTGCTGATGCATGATAGGTAGGGCGGCTTCTACTGGTATACAGCTTGGGACTTACAGCATTGGGCTGAGAAAACAGGACTGTCTGTAGCACAGATTCTACTTGATCCCCATTGTAAGCAGCAGTCCTGTCCTGCTTTATGGCAGCTGAGATTCTAGCTATCTGTATAACAGAGCATTCTGTCCCAGTGGCTGCACAGATCCTATCTGATCCCCATTGTAAGCAGCAGTCCTGTCCTGCTTTATGGCAGCTGAGATTCTAGCTATCTGTATAACAGAGCATTCTGTCCCAGTGGCTGCACAGATCCTATCTGATCCCCATTGTAAGCAGCAGTCCTGTCCTGCTTTATGGCAGCTGAGATTCTAGCTATCTGTATAACAGAGCATTCTGTCCCAGTGGCTGCGCAGATCCTATCTGATCCCCATTGTAAGCAGCAGTCCTGTCCTGCTTTATGGCAGCTGAGATTCTAGCTATCTGTATAACAGAACATTCTGTCCCAGTGGCTGCACAGATCCTATCTGATCCCCATTGTAAGCAGCAGTCCTGTCCTGCTTTATGGCAGCTGAGATTCTAGCTATCTGTATAACAGAACATTCTGTCCCAGTGGCTGCACAGATCCTATCTGATCCCCATTGTAAGCAGCAGTCCTGTCCTGCTTTATGGCAGCTGAGATTCTAGCTATCTGTATAACAGAACATTCTGTCCCAGTGGCTGCACAGATCCTATCTGATCCCCATTGTAAGCAGCAGTCCTGTCCTGCTTTATGGCAGCTGAGATTCTAGCTATCTGTATAACAGAGCATTCTGTCCCAGGGGCTGCACAGATCCTATCTGATCCCCATTGGAAGCAGCAGTCCTGTCCTGCTTTATGGCTGAGATTGTGGCATAAGATGATGTTAAACAACAGCACCCAGAATCCCCCGTAAGCCTTGAGTCCAGCAAGCACAGCCCATGGATAGTTTGAAGTCAAGAAGTTTGTTATTATTGATGTGCCGATATCAGTAAGTTGGTGAGACAGCGCATCTATCTGACCTGATTAACACTAACGCGGCGCCTCTAACAGCAGTGACTTATGATTAATGTCAGGGAGCCGGGGACCCACTCGCTGGAAATGATTAGAAGTCGGAAGGAACATTTTTCTCTTCCCCCAGAATGTCTTCCTTATCGTCTCCTTGTCATAAACAGGACAGTGACACAATAACCAGACAGGCCAGTATGAAGCTCTGGGAATATTTTATGGGGGTGCTGATTAGAAAAAGGATTGGAGTAGACATTATAGGGTGCAACAGTGTAACACTGATTGAGCTCATGAGTCGGTTGCGCCAGTGCCTGCTACTTGAGTGCTCATCTATCAGGGAAGGGGGTCCTACTAGCGGCTGGCGGTGGGTTTGGATCCTCACACAGTGTTGGACACGCTCCAAATCATGTACGACATGCCACCTGGAAAGCACGCAGACATCTGGAAAAAGCGTTGCGCAGTCTCCGAGGAAATTACGCGAGGAATACGGGATGATTAAAAGAACGGCGGGTCCATGGGGCCCTTTCTCCATTAGCCACTGGCAGCATATGTCTCCCTCCTACATTCAATCAGCACAACAGTGTTACTTACCCTTCGTTATCTCCGGTGCATGAATCAGTGGCGTAACTAGATGTTACTGGGCCCCATAGCACATTCAGTTTAGGGCCCAAAAAGATTGGTCAATTGATCTAATCTCTTAAAATATAATGGGATTGCTCATTAAAGGGGAGGTTCACCTTTAAGGTAACTTTTAGTCTGATATACAATGGCCAAGAGGAGCTGCTGAATAAAAAGCTCGAAAATTCTTAAATAATAAGAAATGAAAACCAATTGCAAATTGTCTTGGAATATCCCTCTCTACATTATACTAAACATTCATTTCAAAGGTGAACAACCTCTTTAATGGGGTCCTGTCACCCTAAGAAATAATTCCAAATTCTTTGTTATTGTTTTAGAAAAAAAACGTTAACTTTACTAACACTCTATGTGTGGCTCTATGCAGGAGACATTGATGTGGACACTGTTATTAAAGGGATTCTGTCATGAATTTTATGATGTAGTTTTTATTTCTAAATGACACTGTTTATATCGCAAATAATTCACTGTACAATATAAAATGTAATTCCTGAACCAGCAAGTGTATTTAGTTGTAATATTGGTGTCATTTTGCCTGGTCATGTGATTTCAGAAAGAGCCAGCACTTTAGGATGGAACTGCTTTCTGGCAGGCTGTTGTTTCTCCTACTCAATGTAACTGAATGTGTCTCAGTGGGACCTGGATTTTTACTATTGAGTGTTGTTCTTAGATCTACCAGGCAGCTGTTATCTTGTGTTAGGGAGCTGCTATCTGGTTACCTCCCCATTGTTCTGTTGTTTGGCTGCTGGGGGGGGGGTGATATCACTCCAACTTGCAGTAAAGAGTGACTGCAGTTTATTAGAGCACAAGTCACATGACTGGGGGCAACTGGGAAACTGACAATATGTCTAGCCCCATGTCAGATTTCAAAATTAAATATAAAAAGTCTGTTTGCTCTTTTGAGAGACGGATTTCAGTGCAGAATTCTGCTGGAGCAGCACTATTAACTGATGTGTTTTGAAAAAAACATGTTTTCCCATTTCAAATTTTGTATCGCCTCAAAATCTTGTGAAAGGGGAACGTTATGCCCATGCACAGTGCCCTACTTAATTATAGGGCCTGAGGGGAGAAGGGGCAATGTGAGAAGTGAAGTAATGTATGTAGGAAGAGCTGAATTGAAAGTGAAAGTAATTGATTGCCCCACCTCTTTGTCTCAGGCATAAAGGTGGAGCATATGATAGTTCATTGACAGCTCAAATGTTTAAATACCTTTATAATAGGTATGGATGTTTCAATGAAAAAAAAAATAATTTGTGTTTCATGTTTAAAGGAAACCTAAACTCTAACAATTAATAGGCTAAAAATGCCCTATTTTCTATAGTGAACTTATTGCACGAGGCTAAAGTTTGAGCTTGTCAATAGCAGCAATGATCCAGGACTTCAAACTTGTCACAGGGGGTCACCATCTTGGAAAGTGTCTGTGACACTCACATGCTCAGTGGGCTCTGATTGGCTGTTGAGAAGCTAAGCTTAGGGCTCGTCACTAATTATCCAGCAGAAAATGAGCTTCCCTGGCTGTAATATAAGCTGATGCTACAGGTTTGCTGATTATTCAATTCTGATGCTAATTGCACTGGTTTCTGTGCTGCCATGTAGTAATTATCTGTATTAATTACTAATCAGCCTTATATTGTGACATTTCTATTCTATGTGTACTGTATATTGTGAGTGGCTCCCTAAGCTCAGTAAGTGACAGCAGCACAGAGCATGTGCAGTGAATCAGCAGAAAAGAAGATGGGGAGCTACTGGGGCATCTTTGGAGACACAGGTCTTTACTGCTAAAGGGCTGTGGTTGCCTTGGGCCGGTACAGAAGCACAAAACATCATGTACAACATTTCTAGCTACTTCTTTAGTTAGGCTTTAGTTCTCCTTTAATTTGGAAAGGACTTACATTATGCAGCTTTTCATGTGTAGGTGACACATTATTTTTACTTAAAAACGACTTTACTTAAAAATACCGGCCTTCCTATATATTTATCTTTATTCCCTATTAATAACATTGGGATCACTGACCTTCCTATATATTTATCTTTATTCCCTATCAATAACATTGGGATCACTGACCTTCCTATATATTTATCTTTATTCCCTATTAATAACATTGGGATCACTGACCTTCCTATATATTTATCTTTATTCCCTATTAATAACATTGGGATCACTGACCTTCCTATATATTTATCTTTATTCCCTATTAATAACATTGGGATCACTGGCCTTCCTATATATTTATCTTTATTCCCTATTAATAACATTGGGGTCACTGGCCTTCCTATATATTTATCTTTATTCCCTATTAATAACATTGGGATCACTGGCCTTCCTATATATTTATCTTTTGTCCTTATTAATAAAATTGGGATCAACCATAATTTTTACCGGCTAGGTGGCAACCCTACCTACACTCCTAGGCCCCCCTCTGCTTCCTCTGTAGTGACACCCCTGTCATGAATCCCCATATCCCCAGCACCCGGATACCTTTAATCCTATTGGACCCCCGTTTGTACAGGGGCTTTAATTCTCTCTGGCTCCTGACTGACAGGCAGAGAGGGTTGAGCAGCTGAAGACGTTCCTGACCCCTGTGTGATATCAAAATGGAATTGTCAGAGAAGTTAATTTACATGTCTGTCATTTTTATGGTCCCCACTCAAGTGTGACACTCGCTCAACCACCAGTGTATGGCCAGATCTCACAGACAGAAGGAGATTGCGGCTCTCTGTCTCTTCTTCATAAACTAGACCCAAGGCAGGTATAGAAAATAATGCCCAGTGACCATCCTGTAACCTGCCATCAGAGTGTTCTACACTCAACATCTGCTCAGCTTCATTGAAAGGGTAGTTCCCCTTTAAATAAACTTGTATTAAGATGCAGAGAGGGATATTCTGAGATGATTTGCAAATGGTTTTGATTTTTTGCTATTTAGCTTTTTATTCAGCAGCTCTCCAGTTTGCAATTTCAGCCATCTGGTTGCTAGAGTCCAAATTCCCCTAGCAACCATGCATTGATTTGAATAAGAGACTGGAATATGAATAGGAGAGGCCTGAATAGAAAGATGAGTAATAAAAAGTAAAAATAACAATATTAAGGATGCACCGAATCCAGGATTCAGTCGGGATTCAGCCAGTATTCAGGCTTTTTCAGCAGGATTCGGCCGAACTGAAATTCGGATATGCAAATTAGGGGCGGGAAGGGAAATCATGTGACTTTTTGTCACAAAACAAGGAAGTAAAAGATGTTTTCTCCTTCCCACCCCTAATTTGCATATGCAAATTAGGATTTGGCTCAGTATTCGGCGGAATCTTTCCAAAATCTTTCCAAAATAGTGGATTCGGTGCATCCCTAAACAATTTGTTTGTAGCCTTACAGAGCATTTGATTTTTAGATGGGGTCAGTGACCCCCGTTTGAAAGCTGGAAAGAGTCAGAAGAAAAAGGGAGATAATTAAAAAAAAAAAACTATAAAAAATAAAAAATCAAGGCTTAGAACGGGCCATTCTATAACATACTAAAAGTTAACTTAAAGGTGAACCACCCTTCTAAATTGTCCCGCCCCCGAGGAACCATCAGAGAGTGATATTCTCTAATGCCATAGGACGGAGGCAAAGCAGAAGCAGAGGCTGTTACCCCAAGTGCTGTGGTGCTGCCTGTATCCCCTAGTACGGGCCCTAGTCCAGACCTGTGATTTATTCTCTAATTAACCATGTAGTGACTAATGATAGCCCAAGGTGAACCTGTTCTGTTGTTCTGCAGCCAAAGGAGGGAAAGGCAAGTGTTTCTGTGCTGCTTGTGCACTCAGGGGGGAATAGGTGGTTCAGCCTCGATCTGTTGCTCTACAGTAGGTCCCACCCCCCCTCTGATGCCCCTATAGAGACTGTGAGTTAAAGGATTCCATTCACTTGCAGTTTGCTCAGTTGCCCAAGAGGAGCCTCCCGTGTCCAACACAACAGGCAGGCGAGTGGTTAATATTTTCTTTCTCGCAGCTCCAAATCCCCGGAAAGGTTTCCCTATCAGTATTCATGGAGGTATGTGACCCCGCCGGTCCACAGTGCGGATCTTTCCAAACATCTTGCATCTATTTTCCCTTCCCGGGCTCTTTCATAAACATTCATAGAGTCCTCCTTCCATTATTACTTGTGAAGCATGAAGAGACTCGATGACAAGCAGCAATGTCATTAAACTGAGACGAGATGTCACCCCCATGCACCCGTCTCACTGACACTCCACTCTCAATTCATTTCAAGGAAAATGCTCCAATAATTTCAGGTTGGGTAAGTCTGTCACATCTGATGTGGACTTCTCCTGTGTGTCCTCTCAACTCCCAGCACCCTGCATCTGCCTCTATACACACATAACTCCAAGTCATACCCTACCATATAAGTTATACATAAGTTATACAACTCTGAGTATCACTCATGTATTATAAGGGATAATGTACCCCCTACTGTAAATGATAAGGATATTAGAAGTCACTGAGGGGTTGTTCTGTGATCATATAAAGGCACAAGGCTGCAGGCTGAGTTATACAGGGAACTCTGAGTATCACTCATGTATTATAAGGGATAATGTACCCCCTACTGTAAATGATAAGGATATTAGAAGTCACTGAGGGGTTGTTCTGTGACCATATAAAGGCACAAGGCTGCAGGCTGAGTTATACAGGGAACTCTGAGTATCACTCATGTATTATAAGGGATAATGTACCCCCTACTGTAAATGATAAGGATATTAGAAGTCACTGAGGGGTTGTTCTGTGACCATATAAAGACACAAGGCTGCAGGCTGAGTTATACAGGGAACTCTGAGTATCACTCGTATATTATAAGGGATAATGTACCCCCTACTGTAAATGATAAGGATATTAGAAGTCACTGAGGGGTTGTTCTGTGACCATATAAAGACACAAGGCTGCAGGCTGAGTTATACAAGGGAACTCTGAGTATCACTCATGTATTATAAGGGATAATGTACCCCCTACTGTAAATGATAAGGATATTAGAAGTCACTGAGGGGTTGTTCTGTGACCATATAAAGACACAAGGCTGCAGGCTGAGTTATACAGGGAACTCTGAGTATCACTCGTATATTATAAGGGATAATGTACCCCCTACTGTAAATGATAAGGATATTAGAAGTCACTGAGGGGTTGTTCTGTGACCATATAAAGACACAAGGCTGCAGGCTGAGTTATACAAGGGAACTCTGAGTATCACTCATGTATTATAAGGGATAATGTACCCCCTACTGTAAATGATAAGGATATTAGAAGTCACTGAGGGGTTGTTCTGTGACCATATAAAGACACAAGGCTGCAGGCTGAGTTATACAAGGGAACTCTGAGTATCACTCATGTATTTCATCAGTGTTTGATTGAATTTTATATTCAACCCCAGAGAGCAAGACGCACTTGTAACACAAAATTCAATGAAAATGATAAAAACCTGGGCACAAAAAAGGGAGACAATATCAGCAACATTTCTCATGGGCAAAATAACGTGAATCTTCACTTTTTTTTAATAAATCTCACAATTAAGGCTTTATTTTACTGATTTCAATAAATGGCAATTTTATTGGATTTAATAGAAAGTTATGGAGGTGGCAGTGGGGTGCGGGCCGAGCAGACATGATACAATCACATGTGTTGGGTAATGAGAATTAAGCGCTGCTGAAATGCAGGTCATTCAGTTCCAACTACAGTTTTGCATTTAATCCCTCATTTCTTATTCAGACAGATCTTAAATATTTATATTTTGAGAATTTTCCACTGGTTTTATTTATATTGGTGTTTCCTTGGCCACGTGGATGAGACCCAGGCGTCCCCCTTGCCACGTGCCATAGTAAATGACCTCTGACTTACAGGGACCCTGTGTGGGGGTTAAAATAAGTGCAGTATTATTTGTGTTCAGAAGAGATTCAGTTTTAAATTAGATTTTCAATTTATATTCAAATTACAATTTTTATGGAGTATTTAGTATTTAGCCATATATCCATATTTAAAAATGATGGCTATGGCTACACAACAAATGTTACCCATTTTTTATTTTTTTTTAAAACATCTCACTTTATCTACAGCGTGAAATCCAAGAAATTGCCATAATTTGACAAAATTTGACAAAAAGTCTCAATACCGGTTTAAAAAGCTTTTCTCCCTGGCAGCGCAAAATAAAACAAGTGATAATTTTATATGATTTTTAGTAAGTGTAATAAAATAGGGATGGTGTGGTTGCAAGTATCTGATCAGAACCTACCAGTTGTGCAAAAAGCAGTGATTGTAAATAATGTTTTTTTAATCTTTTTTGTGGATAGTCATGTATTGATGGTTGTCTGAATAGCACATTTATTTACTATATGGACAGTTATAGTGTTTGGAGACAGTAGGGCAAAATGGAGAAAGTAGTTCAAGATAGAGACAGTAGGACAAGTTGGAGACAGAAGGACAAAATGGAGACAGTAGGGCAATATGGAGATAGTAGAACAAGATGGAGACAGTAGGATTATGTGAAGAAAGTAGGACAAGATAGAGACAGAAGGACAGGATGGAGACAGTAGGACAAGATGGAGACAGTAAAACAATATAGACACAGTAGGACAAGATGGAGAAAGTAGTTCAAGATGGAGACAATAGGACAATATGGAGAAAGTAAAACAGGGTGGAAACAGCAGGATAATATAGAGATAGTAGAGCAAGATGGAGACAGTAGGACAATATGGAGACAGCAGGACAATATGGAGAAAATAAGACAGGAGGGAAATAGCAGGACAAGATGGAGACAGAAGGACAAGATGGAGACAGTAGGACAAGATGGAGACAGTAGGGCAAGATGGAGACAGTAAAATAAGATGGAGACAGTAGGGCAAGATGGAGACAGCAGAAAAAATTGGACACAGTAGGGCAAGATGGAGACAAAAGGACAAGATGGAGACAGTAGGGCAAGATGGAGACAGTAGAACAAGATAGACACAGTAGGACAAGATGGAGAAAGTAGTTCAAGATAGAGACAGTAGGACATAGTAGGACAAGATGGAGACAGTAGTTTAAGGTGGAGACAGTAGGGCAAGATGGAGACAGTAGGGCAAGATTTCAACAGTGATACAAGATGTAGATAGTAGAGGAAGATGGTGACAGTACGGTAAGGTAGAGAGAATAGGGGAGGATTTAACAGTAGGGCAAGATAGAGACAGTAGTAGGTCAAGATAAACATAGTAGGACAAGCTGGAGAGAGCAGGGCACTCTCCAACACTCAAAGGTTGTGGAGGGGGTATGTTAGGGGCCCAGACACATACTGTATAATAGTGTACATAATAACACATAGGTCTTTAAGTCCTAGACCCCGGGATCCTACAGACAAGCCTGCTAACAGTCAGCTAAGGATATAAGGCATGCCGGAGACAATATCCCCTAATGGGTAACTGGCGTTTCATTTGCAAGATGAAAGTAAATTGGACAATCTCGAGTCGGACCTTCTTGCCCTGATTAAATTGAAACCCCCCACCACCACCTTCCTCTGTGTTTTTTTTGCAGCACATTGAAAAGAGTTGATTGCAGGGTGGCAAATCTGTTGGGTGAAACATAAAGACAAGCGCCTTTCCCTTGATTAGCCTCTTACTGTGAGGTGCAGGGGGCAGCTCTCTGAATGGAGATGGAGATTACAATGATCTCAAATTAGTTTTAGATGCAGAGGAAATAAACAGTTCCTCGCTCATTCGGGTGCTTTATTTCTCAGGACAATCAGGAATTTGTCTACTTATTTGGGCAGAAAGTGCAAATCTGACATTTTCTCTATTGGTTTAACGCCTGTGATTTGCATAAAACAAAGTTTTCTGTTACTTTGTGACTGGGAGCAAGATTTTGGTGTCAGTAAATGTGTAATGTAATACAGGAATATATTTTATTTGGTGATACAAGTAACTAACAGCTGTTGGTTGGCTAAGAATGCTGGGAAATGGAATTCTGCAGAGCCAGAAAGAAGCAGATCTGAATACCAGCTTTATGTTATAGATGGAGGCTTCTCAATAGACATATTTATACAGTACTGAAACAGGAAGACACGTTGGAGACAGGGCAAGATGGAGACAGTAGTTCAAGGTAGAGACAGTACGACAAGATGGAAACAGTATTTCAAGTTGGATATTGTAGGGCAAAATGGAGACAGAAGGACAAGATTGAGACAGTAGGGCAAGATGTAGACAGTAGGACAAGATGGAGACAGTAGGGCAAAATGGAGACATTAGGGCAAGATGGAGACAGTAGGCCAGTGATCCCCAACCAGTAGCTCGCGAGCAACATGTTGCTCTCCAACCTCTTGGATGTTGCTCCCAGTGGCCTCAAAGCAGGTGCTTATTTTTGAATTCCAGGCTTGGAGGCAAGTTTTACTGCATTAAAACCAGGTGTACTGCCAAACAGAGCCTCAATGTAGGTTGACAATGCACATAGGGGCTACTAAATGACCAATCACAGCCCTTATTTGGTACTCCAGGAATATTTTTCATGTTAGTGTTGCTCCCCAACTCCTTTTACTTATGAATGTTGCTCACGGGTTGTAAAGGTTGGGGATCCCTGCAGTAGGCCAAGATTGAGACAGTAGGGAAATATGTAGACAGTAGGATAAGAAGAAGATAATAGGGCTTGATGGAGATAGCAGAACAAGATGGAGGAGGTATTGCCCAATAGATATCAATACACTCGGCATACCACGTACTTTCCTTTTGGGTGCATTCAACTCCTCATGCTACATTCAGGCCAATCTTCATACTCGATTTCCCATAGGGAGGAAGCACACCAGAAACTTTGGCATTGCCTTTAAATCATTTATTACAGCAGAAAATGGCACAAGCTTTCTGGGTCAATCCCTTCCTCAGGTGCAATCAAAGGTTGTGCCATTTACTGCTGTAATAAATGATTTAAAGGCAATGCCAAAGTTTCTGTTGTGCTTCCTCCCTATGGGAAATCGAGTAGGGCTCAATAAAGACAGTAGGATGAGATGGAGACATAAGACAGATAATGACACTAGAACAAGACGGAGACAGTAGGACAAGATGAAGACAGTAGGAAAAGATGAAGACAGTAGGGCAAGATGGAGACAGTAGGACAAAATGAAGACAGTTGGAAAAGATGAAAACAGTAGGACAAGATGAAGACAGTAGGGCAAGATGGAGACAGTAGGGCAAGATAGAGAGAGTAGGACAAGATGAAGACAGTAGGAAAAGATGAAGACAGTAGGGCAAGATGGAGACAGTAGGGCAAGATGAAGACAGTAGGGCAAGATGGAGACAGTAGGGCAAGATGAAGACAGTAGGACAACGGTAAACACAGTAGTGAAAGATGGAGACAGTAGGGCAAGGTAAACATAGTAGGGCAAGATGGAGACAGTAGGGCAAGGTAAACACAGAACAGCAAGATAGAAACAGTAGGACAAGATGAAGACAGCAGGAAAAGATGAAGACAGTAGGGCAAGGGTAAACACAGTAGGCAAGGTAAACACAGTAGGGCAAGATAGAGACAGTAGGACAAGATGAAGACAGCAGGGCAAGATGGAGACAGTAGGGCAAGGTAAACACAGTAGGGCAAGATAGAGACAGTAGGCAAGCTGGTGTTAGCTGTTGGTTGGCTGCTGGCAAATTGCATGCTGTACAGATAGAATATATCTTATCTAAATCACTGCTTTGTTATAGATGGATGCTTCTCAATAGACAAAATGGGCAAGTCATCTGGATTTGTGTTTGTAAGTTCCGTTTTTCATAATACTATAAGCAGGGCCCAAACTATGGCTAGCAGAAGAGACACATGCCTAGGGTGCAACAGTGGGGGGGCAGGCACCTCTTCAGCAGAGAACAGGATTGTAGAAGACACCATAAATATCAGCTAATTAGCAATTAATTTATAGGCATGCATCAGCCATCCCTATCATGTAGAACATTGGGGGTTCTGTTGGCTGAAGTTAGTTGGACAGTAGGTTCTTCAAGGGTAGCCAAAAAAAGTGTATTTAAAGCAAAGACACTCCAAGTCTTTTTGTACTACAATTGCCACCATTTTGTCCTGCAGCTGCTCCTGAGGAGCTTACAATGTGGCCAGTTCATCCCATTGGCCTAGGTGTGTTTAGTCACAACAAACAAGACCCAGCAGCATCCAGCATAAAGGGACTCCCAATCCTGTTACTATGCAGAGTACACATAACCGCACGATTTAATATGTTTATAGGAAGCCCATTTGATAGGGTTCTAGAGGGTTCAATGACATCAAAGAGAAGTCGGATAATCAGAGCAGAGAAATAAAAGATCAAAGGGAATATCGTTAGAACAGATCTGAGCAGCTTAATTCTCTCCCTCCCCCCTTACTGCTGCTCATTCTCCTCGTCACTGGGCTTTTTACCCTTCCTTTATATCCCCATTTACAAGACGTCCTTTGATCTGCTCCCGTCTCTATTTTATCCATTTCCTTAAAATACTCGTTCAGAGCTCGATGCAGCGGTCAGTGACATTAAAGTTAGCCAGGGCTTTCCTCACCGCAAATCAGCTCTCAGCACATTTTCCTATAGTGAATGCAGGACTTAATATTGAATTAATATTGAATCCAGGGTTTGTCCTATTTGTGTAAACTATTACTCCTAGCATTCTCAGTTCAGTCTGATGGAGATAAGTCAGACCATCAGATAATTACTGATACCGAAAGTTGCAAGAAATTACAGAAAAAACTTATTTTTGATGGGAACTGTCTGGTTCACAACTTGCATATGGAGAGGGATATTAGGGGGAAGAGATAAAGGTGTGGTGCCCATAGTTTTTTTTGGAAGACTGCTGGTTAAAATCAATAGTAGAGCAAGATGGAGACAGTAGGACTAAATGGAGACATTATGTGAGATGCAGTAGGACAATAGGTAGACACAATGCAGATATTTGGGCAAGATGAAAAGAATAGGACAAGAATGGAGACATTTGGACAAGATGGAGGCGGTAGGGCAAGATGGAGACAGAAAGACAAAATGGAGACATTATGGTGAGGTGAAAGACATGTAGGGCAAGATGAAGACAGCAGGACAAGATGGAGACAATTGGATAATATGTATAAAGAAGGGTAAGATGGAGACAGTAGGCATGATGAAGACAGCAGGACAAGATGGAGACAGTAGGACTTTATTAAGACAGTAGGGCAAGATGGGGACAGTAGGACTTTATTAAGACAGTAGGGCTTGATATAGACAGTAGGACAAGTCTGAGACAGTAGGATAAGATGGAGACAGTAGGACAAGATGAAGACAGTAGGACAAGATGGAGGCAGTAGCACAAGATGAAGACCGTAGGGTTTGATGGAGACAGTAGGGGAAGATGGAGATAGTATGATAAGATGGAGTCAGTAAAGTAAGAATGAGACAGTAAGAAGATGGCAGGGATAGTAGGGCAAGGTGGGGGAAGAGTAGAGCAGAATGGTAAGAGCAGGTAACTAAAATGATATATGAGAGTTGATCCACCTGTAAGTTCAGTTGTGATATGTAAATACTAGCACCGACCAAGGCCAAAGGATGACATTATATACATATATTATATAAATTATGGATACCATAGAGTTGCTGCGTGTTTTCCTTTTGACCCTTATAAAAAAACACAATATCAACGGACCAGTACAGTCCTTGCTAGACTCCCAATTAACCCATCGATTTGGGGGCATTGCATTCTTATTCCTGGTTACATCAAGTCCTTCTTTTTCCACTGATCATGGTGTAAGCAGGGTCCCACTCACAGTATTCATTCTCCTGGGATGCCCCTGGGACAATCCATAGTTCCATTACAGGGGTTTCTAGGGAGGTCCTACTTGTGCCGTATAGTGTGAGATTCAGGGAGCCGGGAGCACGTGGTGCAAAGTGAAGACTCATTCTTTCCAACTGACTCTGTTAATTGCCAGAATTAATTATTAATCACTTTCCCATATTTCTGCCATATTTGCAGCACAAAGAGAGACTTTTAAAGCATATCTTCATGTTGAGAGCCAAAGAGGAAAGTGTCAGACTAATTCATCAAGATCGCTATGTCAGCCCCGTAACCGACGGGAGATTTATTAGGAGCACGAGTCTCACCTGTCGGACTCCCTGAAACCTATTCCGGCTAATGAGACTGGGGAAGGCCTTTTATTTTGCATTGTCATATATGGGGCCATCTTGGGAAATATTGGGGGGGGTAATATTTTCCTAAATCCTCATGGGCCGGTCAGAAGACATTGCCAGTCTCAGACTCTCTCTTCTATTTTTAATATACACTGAGCTTTATGATTGCAAAACAATACAAGGGGGTAACTGTTGTTCATTTATTATTATTATTATTATTATTATTATTATTATTATTATTAGAGTGCTTTTTCACTCTCCCCCTCTCCCAATGACAGAGAGTGTGCCTCCCCAGTGCAATATTAGGCACCCCCCACCCCTGTTACAATAAAGAGCGGCGTCTCCCTCTCGGTTTCTCGCTGCATTTCAGGCTGCGGTGTCATCGGGAGGAACACAAAATCGATGAGATTGAAGCAGTGCTGAATTTATGGGATGTTTGTGGTTTATTCTTTTGAAGAGAACTAATGTCAGCCGGGACCTGACTGGGAACAGCTAATTCATCTGATTCAGAAGTCTGGTTAAAACCGGCGGATTTAGCTGCACCTATAAATCCCCTTAGCCAGACAGGCCCATAATACATGGGAGAGAGGCGAGGGAATACTGGCGCTCAGGCACAAAGTCCAACCTCACAGCAACGTTCTTTTCTTTAACTTGTAACTCTGTGATGAAGCTGATCCACAAAGTGCTGACGGCAGCACTCTTCAACTACAAGTCCCACAATCCCACAAAATCCAACAGCACTAAGCACATTTTTGGTTCTGCAACCTTCCAGTCACCTTTCCACTTAATGCCCCAATCATGTGGCCATAGACCCAACTGTCATTGGCTACTGGAAGATTTAATTTAACAAATAGAGCCACAGATTGGACCACCCTGATAAATATAGTGTTTCTGCCTCTATCTTGCCCTTCTTTCTAAATCTTCCTTACGCTTCCTTACTTAAGGACTCTTTCCATTATCTTGATCTACTGGTTTCATCATGCCATACTGTTGCAGTCTTGTCTTATGATCACCATATTACCCTGCTGTCTCCATCTTGTCCTCCTGTCACCATTGCTCTATTTTGCTCTATGGTCTCCATCTTTCCCTACTATCACCATCTACCCCAACTGTCTCTATCTTGTCATGCTGTCTCCATCTTGTCCTACTGTCTCCATCTTGTCCTACTGTCTCCATCTTGCCCTACTATCTTCATCTTGCCCTACTGTCTTCATCTTGCCCTACTGTCTCCATCTTGTCCTGCTGTCTCCATCTTGCTCTACTGTCTCCATCTTTCCCTACTGTCACCATCTTGCCCTACTGTCTCCATCTTGTCCTACTGTCTCCATCTTGTTCTACAGTCTCCATCTTGTCCTACTGTCACCATCTTGCCCTACTGTCTCCATCTTGTCCTACTGTCTCCATCTTGTCCTACTTTCTCCATCTTGCCTATTACTTCTTAATTTCCTTCAATCTTCTCACTTAAAGCTGCTGCTCGGCATTGCCCATTCTCACTTCTTCGGACCCATAAAGTCACTGCCGCCTCCCCTCCCCAGTCTTGGAACAGAGGGAAAAACTTTTAACTGCTAAAGAAACACATTGAATTTAGCTGTTTATTTTATTCCTAGTAATTTCCCAAAAGCCCCTGCTCCACGTATGTGAGAGCAGCTGGGATCAGAGGAGAGATCAGGCAGGGGGCCTCAAATCTAATCGCCCTGCTTCCCAAATCTAATAGCAAGGCGCAAGTCTTTATCAATAATTCAAGCTTTATTACCGATAGGACGGCGCAAACCATCAGCCAACTTGAATAATTGATCCATTGAGGGGTAATGTGTCCTTTTGTGAGACGGGAGCTGACTGTCCAGTTCCCTGGGACTCTGTCGGAGCCTCTGTAGAACAGAGGGAATTTGCAGTAAATTTTTCTGGTTGGGACTGAAGAAAGCAATTTCCACTCACTTCTCCCAATAAGATTAGCGCCTGCAAGTGTATTTGTAACCTACTGCCATCAGCAGAATCTGTAAGGATTGTGTACTGAGTTCTGTGATCCCATTCTTGCAAAACTGCAACTCCCATCACATGTCACAGCCTGTGGTGACATAGATTTTATATTTGCAGCAGTTAATCGGGTAACTGGCAATTAGTAATGATTAGTAATATCTCGTATACATGACTTATTTTAGGCTCCGCCCATTTATCAATCATTTTATTTGCTATTTGCACAGGTCACATGGTACATTGGTAGTGATAAAGGCAACGCATCAGAAAACCATTTCTCTTTGGATGAACGATCTCTGATTGGCTGCGGCTTAGTTCATCCATGAGAAGGTTGGAATACTCTGAATACAGACTGTTCTAATCACGTTAAGGTTATAATGTTCTGATTGGCTAAAGGTTAGCTTATCCATAAAACAGCTGTAATGCTCTAATTGGCTGCTGGTTGTCTAACGCTGTGATTGTTCTCATTCTGTGATTGGCTGCAGGTTGGCCATATCATCGCCCACTGAGGTTGGTTACACCAAGTAACATCAAGTCCCTTAAAACCAATCCAAGGAGAAGTTGCACCCATGGGTTTTGGTTGTAGGATCATGTGATATATCCAGTGCAATGTGCAAGAGAATATTGTGGGTGCAAGGCACCCCTGCATTTAGCAAAGGATCTTCATGCACCTTTCACCCACTGGCATTCCTAGTTAGTGCACCTAAATGAAGACCAAGCTAGGGAGGATCCAATGGGATGCCCTTATGAATACAGTTCTGCCAAACACAAGAGTTTTGTTTTTTTATATAATATAATATAATACATATATATATAAAATCCCTGCAAAGTGGCATAAGGTCCCTCTCCGGCCTCAGAGCTGCCACTGATCAGCCTTTCATTTCCCGAGCTCTTGGAATGATTTACCAGTGGCTTAAATAAATCAATGGGTCGGATACTGGCAACATTCCCTGCGCTTTTATTTACGACAGCCAATCACTTGCCTTGTCAGGTCTTTCTTCCATCCCTTATACCAATTACATGTAGGACATTAGAGAGCCACCAATGTGAAGCGCCCGTCTGGCCTTTGTGCAAAATATTCAGTATAATTGAGGCTATTTTTATATGGAGATATTTTTATGCAAAGCAAATGCTCGTGCAGCTGGGAATGATCAATAGGACCCGGGCAGGGGATGACTTAAGAAAATGTTTATATTTGGGTTTTTTTTCCCAGTTGCAATCTGCTCCGGCTGCCTATTTGTTAATTAATTTCCCTTTCCTCTGTTGTACATTTCCTTACTATACAAACAAGCCTACAATTACCCCTTGATCCCATGACACCATCTTCCTTACCATGTACATAGTTCTACACTTACAGGCCAGCATGACTTTATAATAGGGACGCCCAACCTGTAGCCCTACAGTAGCCCCATATACATGACTTTATAATAGAGACGCCCAACCTGTAGCCCTACAGTAGCCCCATATACATGAATTTATAATAGGGACGCCCAACCTGTAGCCCTACAGTAGCCCCATATACATGAATTTATAATAGGGATGTCCAACCTGTAGCCCTAAAGTAGCCCCATATACATGACTTTATAATAGGGACACCCAACCTGTAGCCATAAAGTAGCCCCATATACATGACTTTATAATAGAGACGCCCAACCTGTAGCCCTACAGTAGCCCCATATTCATGACTTTATAATAGGGACGTCCAACCTGTAGCCCTACAGTAGCCCCATATACATGACTTTATAATAGGGACGCCCAACCTGTAGCCCTAAAGTAGCCCCATATACATGACTTTATAATAGAGACGCCCAACCTGTAGCCCTACAGTAGCCCCATATACATGACTTTATAATAGAGAGGCCGAACTTGTAGCCCTACAGTAGTACCATATACATGAATTTATAATAGGGACGCCCAAACTGTAGCCCTAATGTAGCCCCATATACATGACTTTTTTAATAGAGAGGCCGAACTTGTAGCCCTACAGTAGTACCATATACATGACTTTATAATAGGGACGCCCAACCTGTAGCCCTACAATAGCCCCATATACATGACTTTATAATAGAGACGCCCAACCTGTAGCCCTACAGTAGCCCCATATACATGACTTTATAATAGGGACACCCAACCTGTAGCCCTACAGTAGCCCCATATACATGACTTTATAATAGGGACGTCCAACCTGTAGCCCTACAGTAGCCCCATATACATGACTTTATAATAGAGACACCCAACATGTAGCCCTACAGTAGTACCATATACATGACTTTATTATAGGGATGCCCAACCTGTAGCCCTACAGAGGTACCACATGTGAATAAAATAGAGATTGTACAGAGGAGGAAAATAAGGCTACATGCTTAGTGCTCAGAGTATGGTCAAGACTTCATGTACAGCTCAGAAGAGAGACAGAGGGGATGTACTAGACACATTTAAGATAATAAATGAAATGATGAAGTTCAGGCATTACCTGGGAGATGGGAGATGAAACAGAACGTAGAGGGAAGACAATCAAAGGGAACAGAAGGTGGAATGGTCTTTCTGTAGATGTGGTAGGGACTATTCAGTAGAAGAATTTAGTTACTCATGGGAATCCAGACACAATATGGCAGTTGCCAGTTGAATAACAGCAGACCTGCTACATGTTTTCATGAGTCAGAACCAGAGTAGAGATAAGAGAAAGTGATACAAAAACAAACCAGTGAAAACGTGCAATGAATGTGTACTCAAAAGTGGAAAAACATTTTCTTACATTGCAAAAGATTATTTCCTCTGATTTGCAACGAGCCGTGATTGGAAAGAGAAAGGAAAGGAGTAGCCTGAGTTCTGACTCCCAGTTCCCTTGCACTTTGCCTGTGTTTGTGCCCAGAAGGGAAGCGGCTGTTTATTTATCAGGATGGTAAGAGCTTCTATCAGCCGGGGCAGAACTCCGCAGAATAGATTGTTTCCCTTTACAGCTTATTTATGAGCAAATGGCTGGGAATTCATCTTAATCAAAGGCCAAGTCTGTGAGCGGCTTCTCTCCAATCTCCTGAATTCTCCAACAAAACCCATCCTG
Source organism: Xenopus laevis (assembly GCF_017654675.1). Classification (NCBI taxonomy): domain Eukaryota; kingdom Metazoa; phylum Chordata; class Amphibia; order Anura; family Pipidae; genus Xenopus; species Xenopus laevis. The sequence goes on from NC_054371.1 coordinate 228,205,482, forward strand.
GAGCTGATGCCTTTTCATCTGGAATCTTCCTCTCTGTGTTTGACATCCTTATTATTTTGTGGGGTCTGTGATGTCAGGGCAATACGGTGCCAAGTAAATTCTGTTCATTGCTTATAAATAGAGTGACATTTCCCCCCGTTAAAGAAGGATAAACAAAGCAGAGCAAACAAAACCACAGTAGAATTAAACTACGTCTGCCCTTTAATTAATAGAGACAAAAACTGTCATGATTTAGACACCAGCCCATTTTCTTTCATTAAGCCAAATGGATTGAAGTTCCCCTTTAAAAGGAAAAAAAAATCTGCATCCTTAGATAGCCTCCAGGTTACTCCATAAATACGGCACCTCGGTAATAGCTCAGTATTTGTGTTTTTTACCCACAATGTTTTCCCTTTGTTCAATTTAACTGAATTTGCTGCTGAACATGATTCACGGTGTCGGCGCGTCTGGCGAGAGCCAAGTAACTCTTTAAAAGGAAAAAGTAGCCTTCATGAATACATTGGGGAAGATTTATACAGCTGTTTGGATGTTTGGCCAATATCTTTACTGTGGCCTTTGGAATGTTAATCCTCCGGTCATTTACAGCTACAGCAACAGAGAACAGAAAGGAGAAATAAAGCATTTTAACAAGTCTCAAAAGCAAGAAAATCCAATCCCTTCCCAGAGACTATTATCCACTGTTACTATAGGCACCATCTCTCCCTACTATACCTGCTATCTCACAGTCACACTCCCTTCCCAGAGACTATTATCCCACTGTTACTATAGACACCATCTCTCCCTACTATACCTGCTATCCCACAGTCACACTCCCTTCCCAGAGACTATTATCCACTGTTACTATAGGCACCATCTCTCCCTACTATACCTGCTATCCCACAGTCACACTCCCTTCCCAGAGACTATTATCCACTGTTACTATAGACACATCTCTCCCTACTATACCTGTTATCCCACAGTCACACTCCCTTCCCAGAGACTATTATCCACTGTTACTATAGACACCATCTCTCCCTACTATACCTGCTATCCCACAGTCACGCTCCCTTCCCAGAGACTATTATCCACTGTTACTATAGACACATCTCTCCCTACTATACCTGTTATCCCACAGTCACACTCCCTTCCCAGAGACTATTATCCACTGTTACTATAGACACCATCTCTCCCTACTATACCTGCTATCCCACAGTCACGCTCCCTTCCCAGAGACTATTATCCACTGTTACTATAGACACCATCTCTCCCTACTATACCTGCTATCCTACAGTCACACTCCCTTCCCAGAGACTATTATCCACTGTTACTATAGACACCATCTCTCCCTACTATACCTGCTATCCCACAGTCACACTCCCTTCCCAGAGACTATTATCCCACTGTTACTATAGGCACCATCTCTCCTACTATACCTGCTATCCCACAGTCACACTCCCTTCCCAGAGACTATTATCCACTGTTACTATAGACACCATCTCTCCCTACTATACCTGCTATCCTACAGTCACACTCTCTTCCCAGAGACTATTATCCACTGTTACTATAGGCACCATCTCTCCCTACTATACCTGCTATCCCACAGTCACTCTCCCTTCCCAGAGACTATTATCCACTGTTACTATAGGCATCATCTCTCCCTACTATACCTGCTATCCCACAGTCACTCTCCCTTCCCAGAGACTATTATCCACTGTTACTATAGGCACCATCTCTCCCTACTATACCTGCTATCCCACAGTCACACTCCCTTCCCAGAGACTATTATCCACTGTTACTATAGGCACCATCTCTCCCTACTATACCTGCTATCCCACAGTCACACTCCCTTCCCAGAGACTATTATCCACTGTTACTATAGGCACCATCTCTCCCTACTATACCTGCTATCCCACAGTCACACTCCCTTCCCAGAGACTATTATCCACTGTTACTATAGGCACCATCTCTCCCTACTATACCTGCTATCCCACAGTCACACTCCCTTCCCAGAGACTATTATCCACTGTTACTATAGGCACCATCTCTCCCTACTATACCTGCTATCCCACAGTCACACTCCCTTCCCAGAGACTATTATCCACTGTTACTATAGACACCATCTCTCCCTACTATACCTGCTATCCCACAGTCACGCTCCCTTCCCAGAGACTATTATCCACTGTTACTATAGACACCATCTCTCCCTACTATACCTGCTATCCTACAGTCACACTCCCTTCCCAGAGACTATTATCCACTGTTACTATAGACACCATCTCTCCCTACTATACCTGCTATCCCACAGTCACACTCCCTTCCCAGAGACTATTATCCCACTGTTACTATAGGCACCATCTCTCCTACTATACCTGCTATCCCACAGTCACACTCCCTTCCCAGAGACTATTATCCACTGTTACTATAGACACCATCTCTCCCTACTATACCTGCTATCCTACAGTCACACTCTCTTCCCAGAGACTATTATCCACTGTTACTATAGGCACCATCTCTCCCTACTATACCTGCTATCCCACAGTCACTCTCCCTTCCCAGAGACTATTATCCACTGTTACTATAGGCATCATCTCTCCCTACTATACCTGCTATCCCACAGTCACTCTCCCTTCCCAGAGACTATTATCCACTGTTACTATAGGCACCATCTCTCCCTACTATACCTGCTATCCCACAGTCACACTCCCTTCCCAGAGACTATTATCCACTGTTACTATAGGCACCATCTCTCCCTACTATACCTGCTATCCCACAGTCACACTCCCTTCCCAGAGACTATTATCCACTGTTACTATAGGCACCATCTCTCCCTACTATACCTGCTATCCCACAGTCACACTCCCTTCCCAGAGACTATTATCCACTGTTACTATAGACACCATCTCTCCCTACTATACCTGCTATCCCACAGTCACACTCCCTTCCCAGAGACTATTATCCACTGTTACTACTTAAACTACTTAAACAACTGTTCTGACTCTGATTTCTTGGCGACCCAGAGTCATATGGAAATAGAGTGTCAGCGAGTAAAAACAGCACTTGGGTTATTGAGAAATGGTAATGGAACTTTTTTGTATAAAGTCGGATTTGGCTTTTGGGATTGTTGTTTCTCCAGGTGCAGAAATATCCCAAAATCAAATGAGAATTATTATATCGGGGAGGTTCCTGCTGGGTTAGGGGTCTGTGCCATGTCTGAACTTGGTGAGATTTCTACCTGTATAGGGTTAAACTGACCAGGTGGCATTTCGGAAGAAAACTTTTGTCTTTGGTTGAGAGAAGAGGCGTCAGTGGAATGAGCCTGTGCCGGGTGCAGAGAGTAATGTGCAGTATCATTACCGGTGCAATTAGTCTCACACTTTCAGACTTAGTGGTGCTTGACATGATTATAGTTAACGTAGTTACTTAGTTACTCACAGACAAAAGGGACCCTCGCTCCATTGACTCCGTCCCTCCCTCCCCTCTCTCATTTCTATTCTGCCTCCTTCTCTGCACTGCAGCGACTGCTGGAAAACAGGTGGGCTGAATCCCTAATATCAAGAAGGGGCCTCCATTAGGCAAGTCCAAACTGCGTTGAACTACAATTCCCAGAATCATGGGATATAAGTTATATAACCAGCGCTGCCTGATTCTATGCTCTAGGGCATGTAAAGGGTTAATTGACATGACCAAGGTGTATCTGCACCCGCCCCCTGCTGCATTAATTCAGCACCCCCTGAACCCCCAAACCTGCACACTCACCCACTTTATTTGCTGACGCTTAACCCTAACCGAACCCTATAAAAAACACACAGAGGGATAACAAAATAAGACAAAAATAAATCTTTTTGCTCGAAAAAAAAAAAACCCAGCCTTTGAATAATAATAGAAATTCCAATCTTCCCGGCTTCCTATTACTTACTCGCCCTGAAATCATTTAAATGGTAATGTAAAATAAGCAGAAAATCGCTGTGTGTATTTCCATGTAAGATGCCCACTCAGCTGATTCAGCGAGAGGCTCGGGGCCCATTCCCAGGCTCTGTCCTATCACAAGAATCCCACAGACAACAATGAACGTGGGTGTTTTTAAGGCAAATCTGGGTTGTTTGTGACTAATGAGTCGACTTCTTCGCTTGGTAGTCAAAGCCATCCCTTTACATGTGTGATATTTAACCCTCTAGATAGTGTAGGACTACAACTCCCAGCAGCTGTAGTTCCACAATATCTCCCATTTCCCCTGTTATCGTGACAATAAAATGGAAGATTACATTTGCTTTTGATTTTTTTAAATGTTTATATATGGGGGAGGTGGAAGAGTTTGTAGGGGACTGGTAAATTAGCCCCATTATTATTTAAAGGAAAACTATACCCCTCAAACAATGTAGGTCTCTATAAAAAGATATTGCATAAAACAGCTCATATGTAAAACCCTGCTTCATGTAAATAAACCATTTTCATAATAATATACTTTTTTAGTAGTATTGGGTAATCATAAATGGAAAATTGCCATTTTAAAAAATAAGGGCCACCCCCTGAGATCATACGATTCACTGTGCACACAAACACACCAAAGAAACTATACTTGTTAGGTCACATGAGCTCATTAACAGACAGAGTTCTGTCTTTTGCTTCTACACTTCTTCCTGTTAAAGTAAGAGCTGCAGTATTTCTGGTCAGGTGATCTCTTCCTGTTACAGTTAGAGCTGCAGTATTTCTGGTCAGGTGATCTCTTCCTGTTACAGTTAGAGCTGCAGTATTTCTGGTCAGGTGATCTCTGAAGCAGCACACAGACCATTTCAAAATGGTGGTTCAAGGCAAGAGATGTAAAAAGACAATATTTACTTAAGTATATAGACCAGTTTGGTAAGATTCTTTAATATGCCACGTAATATGATATAATCTGTTGCTTAATTATTCATTTTGGGGGTATAGTTTTCCTTTAACAGGCAGTTCCCTGGTGGTATAGACTCTTAGATTTGCTCCTAAAATTCAGTTAGGAGCGGTAATGTAACTAGGGGGTGCGGGCCTGGGTTCAGGCCATGAATCCGGCCCCCACCTCCCTCCAGAAGAGATTCTTTTTTTAGCAGATTCGGTTTTGCACAAACCACCAGCAAGCCTGAGGGTGGGCCCTGGTGCACCACCAGTTAGGAGGAGGAATGTTTTCCTGATCCTGCCTTGAGTTATGCCCCCTGTAGTTCCATAAGTGTCCAGTAGATGTGCTAGAGTATATAAGCTGAGAGAACATGTGCTTATGGCCCATTTTGTTAAGCCTTTACCTGAGCAAGTAGGAAGGGTGAAGTGGAACCTAGACAAAGTAAGGTCTAGGGATTAGGCTACTCACTTTCATAGGTCACTCTAGGAGTGACAGATAGTTAGGCTATTTATCTGAGCAGCTGAAGCTCCACGAAGAGTGTAAGTGGGATTAAGATCCTGGGTACTAATTGCCCAGAAGTAGGGACTAAGTGTACAGACTTAGGGATGTAGTAATTCCCCTACGTCCACTTCTACTGACCATTGATCCGTGTGAGTATATGCCTATCCACTGTTGTTCCATGTTCTTACTCATCTTTATGTGAACACTTAAGTGGATTACTCTCTTTTATAAATACCTTCTCTGGTTACATTGCAAGAACCACTGTTGCCCAATTATTGTGCACAGCGCTCAATTACAGTTGTGCTACACCCTGCCTCCACACCATTGTGATGGCTTAAACCCTGGGAATTAAGTTCTCATCTGGAGCAAATTATTGGGGCAAAGCTCATTGGCCATGAGGGAGGGATGTGTTCCTGTTAACTCAGGGGAATTATGGGTAATCTTTGGTATAGAAAGGGAAGAAGAGCTTCTTCCTGTTCGGATTCCATTCTATGGAGGGGTGGGTGTGCTGGAGAACCTGAGGCAGCCGGAGAGGAGACCTTTAGGTAGGCAGGACACATTAATGAGGACAGGGGACCCTGGGAATAATGGCTCTGTTTCTAATGAGGAGATTGTAGTGTAGATGTAGGAACAGTGGGAGAATTTCATGAAGCAGGGACCCCCCCCCCCCACCCCAGCAATGGTCATTTTGGGGCCCCTGGAAGTTTCTGTGACAAGACTGACAGGGAACGTTAAAATGCTTCGCCTTGGCCGCACTATTTCAGGCTTTATTTTACCTTCCAGTCTGGTGTGGAAAGTTGCAACACCGAGTGGGGGACTTGCACCCAGTATTGAGGCTTAACAGTAAAGTACTGAAGTTTATGACCATTATGGAACCCGCACACTACAGAGGTCATTCCAGGGCATGTGCTGTAAACTGACAGTCAAGAAAACAATGGAAATATTCTTATGTGCCCTGCCATGAACCGGCCTACTGAGTGTAGCCTGCAACTGTTTGCTTCTCTGTTTTAGGGGCCTTGCGCTGATACCAGCCTGGGTGCAATTTTAGGGGATATTTACATTTTCCATCACCCCAGGCAATAAACCTAAGTGCCCCCCCCCAGCTGCACTGACGGATTTAAACATAGGGGCTTCAGCGGCAACTGGGGAGGTGTTTTATTTTAGAAAATAAATGTAATCTATTATTAATATATAGGCACCCATGGGTGCACTTGGGTGCCTATATATAAATATATCCCTGGTGCAATACCAATGTCGGGGTATAACTAGTGGGCCATGGACCCAGGGGTGAATTTAAACCTATCACACGACGTGGGTGTCCACAGAAATGTTCAGGGGAGGGGCAAGTAATGTAATATCACATAGGGAAGCATCTTACTGATGATGAACCTATTCATGACAATGCAGAAGATAACCTAATTAAGGCGTGGGGTGAGAAGTATAAAAAACAGTTTGGGGCAGATGTATCAAGCATCGAACAGTTAATTCGAATTTTCCAGTGTCCAAATTCACATCATTCGATTTTTAATCCCCCTATTCGAGTGTAAATTCGAATGTGAGATTTATCACACCTGGACCATGGAAACAAATTCAAATATTCGCCACCTAAAACATGCCGAGTTCATGTACAAGGTCCATTTAGTAGTGATGGGCGAATCTGTCCCTTTACGCTTCGCCGGAAAAATTCGTGAAAAAGTTTTCAAAAAGCAGTGAAGTCATCGGGCATCAAAATAATTTTGACATGCGTCAATTTTGACGCAATCGACACTTTTTATATGCGTGACTATTTTGTCCAAATGCATTAAAGTCAATGGGTGTCCGAATAATTTTGACGTGCGGCAAACTTTATGCGCGCGTCAATTTTTTTCTGTTGCTGCAAATTTTACACCAGAGTATTTTCGCAGCAGTTTCACGGGTGCTGCAAATTGTGGAAATTCGTCGCGAACCCATGCCTGCCAAATCTATTCGCCCATCATTACCGTTGAGCCATTTGGAGATGTCAATAACCTTCCTGACATTCAAGGGTTTTTTTCGGAGAAAACCACAATTCGTCCGAATCGAATACGATCTGAATTTTCGGGTTGGAACCATTCGATTGAACATTAGCCGTTCAATTTTTTTCTTAAATAACCTCTCAGTCGAATTGTGAGTATATTCACATAAAATCACATAAATTACCCTGGACCCCTTATTGTTACCCCTACACTCGTAGGGAGCAGAAACGAAGCCAACGATGATTCCCAGGGCCCTTTGTGCGACGCCAGTGCCGGTTTGAGATCACAGCACAACTATATCCCCAAACAAAGCCAATTACAAGACGGCGCTAAATAATTCAGGAGTTGGAAATAAGCGCGAGAGAGACGCACCCGCTCTCCTCTCCAGCCACCGACACAAACCCTGCTCTTATTTCCCTCTTATTATTATTATATTTTATCCCCCCTCCTATGTTTTCCTGCATTACACTTAAGAAAATTTACGATGACAACATGTAATTCTCCAAAACTGCCCTGTGCGGTCATTTTTAGCCGGTGCGCCGTGAATTATGCAATAAGCAATCTCCTTAATTAAAACAAATTGCGTTTACGGTACCAGTCCTGGCCGGGAATGGCTCCCTCGGGCCCCTCTTTAAGGTTTCTACATGTCCTGCTCTTGAGCAATGTTGACAGCAGACGGCTATTACCAAAAAACAGTTTGGGTATCTTCTTCCTTTTTTTCCCCCTTTTTTTTTTTTAATTTAAATTCAGCTCAGAGTTGCAATAATGGCGTGAATATCATTCTGCGCATTTATGTTGATGGAGTATCAGTATAATGATGTGGAGAAATGATGGATTCTCCGGCTCTTTTTTTTTTCCCCTCTGCCGCTTTCGGCATTGGATATGGAAACAGTTTGCATAGGTATTAAGCGGTGTCTTCTCTATAAAAGATTTGGTTCTCTCCCCATGGAAATGCAGCAGCTGCACTCAGTAATGATGCAAAGTATTAGCCATTAAATTGACATCCTTTATTTCATGTATATGTCCTGGAAGGTAATTTTGTGGTGTAGGACGCCGCGAGAATCAAGAATTCACCTTCTGGAGAAGGGTCGTTAAATTCCTGTTCCTAGATGTGGATTCCACTGTGTTCTTTGTGTCTGCTCGGCCCAAGCTCCCGTCTTTCTCTGAACATTCATACCATACCAAGTTTTCCAAAAATGGCCCAAATACAGTGATTTCTCATTAGAGACCTTACCTTGTTGTAGCCTTCTAGGGGCACTTGCAGCTCATCAGGAATAACAGCCAAAAGGAACCACTGTGAGCCTGATACACATTAGTAGTAGTGACTTAGGCTCCATCTACCAGTACAAACTCGATCCCTGTACAGCATAGTCCTCCTAAACAGAGTGAGTACACGTAGAGAAGGTTATCTTAACTGATAGAGTCTAGATGCAGAAAGCTACCTTAACTTATAGAGTGCAGATGGAGAAGGCTACCTAAACTGAGAGTGCAGATGGAGAAGGATACCTGAACTGAAAGCGTGCAGATGGAGAATGCTACCATAAGTGACAGAGTGCAGATGGAGAAGGCAACCTTAACTAATTGATAGAGTGCAGATGGAGAAGGCTAATTTAACTGACTAATAGAGTGCAGATAGAGATGTCTACCTTAACTGATAGAGTGCAGATGGAGAAAGCTACCTGAACTGACAGAGAGTAGAAGGGGAAGGCTAACTTAAATGATAGAGTGCAGATGGAGAAAGCTACCTTAACTGATAGAGTGCAGATGGAGAAGGAAACCTAAACTGAAAGAGTGCAGATGGGGAAGGCAACCTTAACTAATTAACAGAGTGCAGATGGAGAAGGCTACTTTAACTGACTGATAGAGTGCAGATGGAGAAAGCGTCCTTAAATGATAGAGTGCAGATGGAGAAAGCTTCCTTAAATGATGGAGAAGGCTATCTTAACAGATTAAAGTCAATGGAGCAGTGTTCCTCAAGAGATCGATTAGAGAGGGTCAGGGTTTCTCAGTAGAGGTAATAAATGTGGAGAAAGTGTCCTCAACACATCAAGTGTAGATGGAGGAACATTAGTTCCAGGCTTCGTTTGTGAGTTGACCCCAGACAAATCAATTAGAAAAATCAAGTGAGCATAGTATTTAGGTTTGCTCCATCTGTAGGACTCTGTTGGGTCTAGGCTAGCGTCTCTATCTGACTAAACTATGTATAAAAGGCATTCCTTATGTGCAGCTCATTTTCAAAGGACAGATGGAGTAGGCTTTCTTAAAGGAAAATTGATAATGCTAGAAATGATGTATTTTATCTGCTGAACAGCCCAGATGTTCAGCATCCCTATAACAGTAACAATCCAGTGCTTTAAAGCTGTACACAAGGGACAGCCATCTTGGATTGTGGTAGGAGTGTCAGTGACGCTGCACATGCTCAGTGTATTCTGGGCAGCTGTTGAAAAGTTTAGGGGTCAAGCAGAAAGTCAGGTCACGTCTGTAACAGAAGCTGATGCTACAGGGCTGAATATTAAATTCTGATGCTAATTGCACTGGTTTCTGTGCTGCCGTGTAGTAATTATGTGTATTAATTACTAATCAGCCTTATATTGTGACATTTCTATTCTATGTGTACTGTATATTGTGAGTGGCTCCCTAAGCTCAGTAAGTGACAGCAGCACAGAGCATGTGAATCAGTGAATCAACAGAAAAGAAGATGGGGAGCTACTGGGGCATCTTTGGAGAATATTTTTGAATTTGAGTTTCCAAACTCAAAAATGTTTGTGATTGATCAAAAACCTATTTGAATGAACAAAAATTGACAGCTACAATTTATCAGTGGTGTATTCACTGGCATAAGGTGCAGTTTATTCATGGGGGGAAATTCACAAAAGAAAGTGCACACAAATGCGCCTGTATTTGCACTGATGTGCCGTGTACCCCCTTCTATTGTACAGAACTGCGGAATATGAGCTGCAACTTGACCAGATCCCAAAACATTCTGGGTTCCTCCAATCCCCACTAATATCAGAGGGTAGAAATTACTTCAAGTTTTATTTTCTTTAATTTCTGGACCTTTAAAACAAAGATATTTATTGTGAAAGCAACAATATTAGAGAGTGAGTAATATAGACGCTAAGGCTGAAAAACCCTGTTATCCATCAAGTTCAGGCCCCCTGTTCTACAGAGAAAAAATTGCAACCTGTATCCAATATGCCTCAAATGGGAAAAAACACACTTTGATATTGATTACATTTTTTTTGCTGTAAAATGAGGCATTTTCTCGTGGATTTCAGGCGAGTGGAAGAAATGACCTCGGAATCAATAGCAATCAGCCATTATGGAAGGCTAAATCATGGGGCTAAGCTCTATACTACACTTAGAATTAAGGGGAAAAAAAAGACATAAAGAAATATGGGGAATCTGCGCACGGATAGCCGCGCGGCTGAACGCCAGGGGTGCAGAACGAAGGCCAAATGTATCATTTATCGGGTCATTTTAGTTCAAAAAAGGTAAAACTCTGCCCTAATGAAGGGAAATGTATTTAAATAAAATCCTCGTTAGATGTAATTGCTGGAAGCAGTGGGTTTATGCCTTTCTATACTCTTTCACTGCTGGTTCTGACTTCTGAAGCAATGTAGCAAAAGCCACAGCCAACAGGGGTTAAGAATGTATCCCTGCTCTTCAACTGTGCAACCATTACGTTGCCTCCGTTTTCCATAACAAAGACGTTAATTACTTTTTTAGAGCCGCGAAACAAACGTTCCCTCCGGTCACCCTGCCGCAGTGCACTTAATGTAATGGCATCTCATTTGGCCGTTTACTCGGAGCTCATAGGCTGTTCGAAGCCCCGATTGCCGGCCATTTGTAGGCAAACGTTATTCCAGATATTGATAATTTGATATTATGAATACATAAGCGTCCGATAGATCAAAATAATGGGGCTGTGGAGCGGAGAGAATATACTGACACTGCCCCCCCCTCAAGTCATTATGCCGCGTGAGCTTGTAAAAACGATCAAGCCTTAGCCGGGATGGTTTCTGTACACAATGTTATGTCCTGCAGCCAAATTTATAGGTGGAAAAGTGCAAGCAAAGTGATAAAAACAAGTTAAGGTGATTGTCTGTCAAGGGTGAGGTTAGGGGGTGCTGTGGAGGCAGATGAGGGAAGGGTGAGTCCTTGAGGCGGGAGCTGTACAGGGCAAAGAGTCAGAACTGGACAGGACGAAGAAGGCGATGAGTCATGACAGGACAAACAGGGTGTCGAATAAGACAGAACTGGAGCAGGAACAAGAACAAGAACTGGAGCAGGAACAAGATCTAGAGCAGGACCAAGGACTGGAGCAGGAACAAGGACTGGAGAAGGAACAAGGACTGGAGCAGGAACAAGGACTGGAACAGGAACAAGGACTGGAGCAGGAACAAGGACTGGAACAGGAACAAGGACTGGAACAGGAACAAGGACTGGAACAGGAACAAGGACTGGAGCAGGATCAAGGACTGGAACAGGAACAAAGACCGGAGCATGAACAAGGGCTGGAGCAGGAACAAGGACCGGAGCAGGAACAAAGACCGAAGCAGGAACAAGGGCTGGAGCAGAAACAAGGGCTGGAGCAGGAACAAGGACTAGAGCAAGAACAAAGACCAGAACAGGAACAAGGGCTTGAGCAGGAACAAGGACTGGAGCAGGAACAAGGACTGGAACAGTAACAACGACCGGAGCATGAACAAGGGCTGGAGCAGGACCAAGGACCGGAGCGGGAACAAAGACCGAAGCAGGAACAAAGACCGAAGCAGGAACAAGGGCTGGAGCAGGAACAAGGACTAGAGCAAGAACAAAGACCGGAACAGGAACAAGGGCTTGAGCAGGAACAAGGATTGGAGCAGGAACAAGGACCAGAGCAGGAACAAGGACTGGAGCACAAACAAAGACCAGAGCAGGAACAAGGACTAGAACAGGAACAAGGACTGGAGCAGGAACAAGGGCTTGAGCAGGAACAAGGACTGGAGCAGGAACAAGGACTGGAGCAGGAATAAGGACTGGAGCAGGAACAAGGGCTGGAGCAGGAACAAGGGCTGGAGCAGGAACAAGGACTGGAAGCTAAGGGAGGCCAATGCTCAGGCAAGAAGTATGAGAACCAGAAGTAGAATCCAGGAGCCTGTAGTTTAAATAATACAACATTTTTTATTTTACATTATGTTTAGAAAAACAATGGCTTTACGCATTTCGTGTCACCAAGAGACACTTATGCCTATGATTAAGCATCTCTTGGTGACACGAAATGCGTAAGGCTATTGTTTTTAAACAATAGCCTTTGTTTAAAACACCTCTGCTGTTCTAGATCGTGCCTGGCTGTATATATTAGATAAAGCCTAAAACACACCCGGCAAAATAGAATCCAGTTTGTGCCTTTTGCTCTCTGCACCATGAATGTCACCACAGACCCATATAATGCCCACCGAGTTCTTAGGATATTCTCCTGCCTATTAACATATCTCTTGTGCGTCTATAGCCGCGGCACCAGCAGACACAGATCCGAGCAACAAGGCGGAAAGCCGAGATTGGTAGAAAGGGCCCTTCTAATTGGTATGATTCTTGGGAACATAATCGGATTGACACATTAATGAAGTGCTATAGAGAGAAGCCAATGATGCTACTCCCCTTGTTACTTGTGCAAGAGTCGCACTTAATAGTCCCTTTGTCTGCCAATTAAGAGTCATTAGTGTCTGAAGGGTCCCGTTACTGGCCTATAGCTCCATGCAAAACTCCTTACTCCTAGGAGTACTGCCCACTATAGGATTTGATATATAATACATGAGTCTAACCTTTGTTTTGTAATGACCTCGGCACCTTGTTAAAGAAGGGTTCACGGAGATGCACCAAATCTCCTTTAAGACATCTGAATGCCATCTGCTTACTCTAATCCTTTGATCTAAGGATAGACCCTACTGTATCTCATGGGCTGGTTTAGACGCCATTTACATGGTGAATCCACCATCTCCAATGTGACATCATGGAAACCCCACCAGAATCACCCTTCCATTATCCAAGAGAATAAGCTAGAATAAAACTGACAGTCGGGTCCCATGATGTCCATAATGAATCAAATCAAAAGTCACTTTGTTTTTTGGCAGTTGGTACCAGCCCAGCGCTCACATGAAAGGCTTCGAGAGAGACCCAACTAGAGCTGACTGCTTAATAATTCAGTCTGATGTTGGTGCTAATGCCCTGGGACATGACATCTCCTTATTCTCGGGAACAGCCATGGGGGGCTGAGGTTTGGGACCTACAACCAGTAAGAAACAGAAGATCCCAACCCGAGATCCCAACAGGAGACAATTTGGAGGGACCACAATTACAAAGCTCCAACCACTTGCACCCAATGAGCAGCTCAACTGCAGGATCACTGTGTATTCCCTCTCTGCCCAGAACATTTCTCCATAGGATTTGTAGCAGCCTGCAGGGAACAGTTATTCCTTTATTAAAGGACCTTGTTCCATGCACCTTTGTTAATAGCCATGAAATCATCTGCCTCTGATTTGCACCATTTGAGCCCTGATACATCACCCTATGTTACACGTCACTGGGCATAAAAAAATGGAAGCAAATGTGGTTGTGACCCAGTCGGTTCTCTGGAGTGGGCACTGGGCACGTTGTGGAGATGCCATACAGGATCGCAGCTTTCACCCCTTTTCTAATGCCTTCGATCTAAAAGAAACCTAAAACACTAACGTAGATTACTGAAAACAAGTGTTTTTTTTTTTTCAAGCAAAGAAACTTGTATTTTACTTTGACTGTGTCTTTAATTGCAATACAATTTAAGTTCATCGTTTGGCATGGGATTCGTGGGAAGTTGAGATGGTTGCATAGCAATGAATAGGGAACAGAAGGGTTTCTTGCATAATTAAAGGCGTTCATTTCCATCCCACTCTCCCTGCCTTGCAGCCTGCGCAGCGTCCCACCACCAGTCCCAATTTGCTGCAGAACCCCAGCGGCGCTGACTGTATTTATCATGGACGTCCATGTGTTCCTCCTTATTGATAGCAGAATCTATGCAGGGAAACTCATTAATGCTTCTGAAGCAGCACAAGTTTAACAGCACCGGTTTATTATGGGCTAGGGGTTACACTATCATAGCCAATTTGCACTTGCCGCTTGCCCAGTGTGATCTGCTCTGTGTGCCATGTGCCGGGCTAAGTACAGGGCTCATAAACAATGATGTGTGGCTTTATGTGAGAAAGGTTTCTAATTTTATTCCTAAGCAGAAGAACATCAGCCTCTTTCTTTCTCCTGACAACTTCCTTGACTACTTGCTGGTCAGACTGGTGGGAAATTGACCAGCAGGTGGCGCTGTTGGAACACAATTCATTCATATTAACAGTTAGGGATGTAGCGAACCGCCGAGTATGTGTTCGCGAACGCCGTTCGCGAACACCGGCAAAAAATGCGAACAGTTCGCGAACTGTTCGCGAACTTCGAACATCCGAAAATCGTTCGATTCGAACGATCGTAGGATTTTTAATCGTTCGATCGTTCGATTTTAGCGATCGAATGATCGAATGGTCGAACGATTTTGACGCGAACGCCTATTGGCGAACGTCGCGCGACGTTCGCGAACTTGCGGCGGACGCGAACAGCCGATGTTCGCGCGAACAAGTTCGCCGCAGAACAGTTCGCTACATCCCTATTAACAGTACATGTATCCCTTAATATCTTGGAATTAAAAACAAAATAAATAATAAATCTACATTACAAAAGTGCTTAGAATAGCTCCCTCATCAATTTTACATTCACTTACTTTAAAGGTTTACTCCTATCAGGTGCAGTCGTGGGGGGAAGGGGCTGGCTGCGGGTGAGCAGGCGGGTGGCTGGGGCCACAGAGGGGGTGTGAGGACCCCTTAGGCCATCGCACATCCCAGTCGGACCCTGCACTCAGGGATTAATCATCTGAATCCTCATCCCAGGTCTGTGTCGCTCCCCTTCTGTCTTTACCCCTGCTCCAGGGCCACAACTAGGAGGCAACTGAGGCAACTGATTATGGCACAGGGGGCATAATTCTCCCCCAAAAATGACTGCATAATAAACTCTGCTCCTTCTAACTTGGTTTGCTCTAAATTCCTGGAAGGGTCTACAGTATGCAAGTGGGGGTGCAGGGGGACAAGTATTAGGGTGGGGGAAGCAGACTGTTGAGGTGTCAGTGAAGGGTGGGCCAGGGGATGGCAAATGGGAATGGGGTCCTGCTTCTCCATTGTTGTTGTTGTACCCATTCTGTCCCTGCTTCACAGCCCCCTGGAAACTCTGGGCTCAAGGAGACCCCCTTCATGGGCCAAATGGTATTTCCATCACTAGTATCACCCATTCCACAGACTTTATTGATCCAACAGTAGCGTCCAATCAGCACTGGATTAGATAGGGCCCCTTGCTCTATAGCAGATATATAGGGCCACCACCCCACTGTATCATTCAATAAATAGGATTAATTCCACCCCTCCCACGTGTTGCTGCTTAAATAAAAGCTCTCAGAAAACTTCAGACATAACAAAAGAGAGTTCACACACACACACATATATATATATAATTTTTTTTTTATTTTTTTTTAAAAAGGAAGGAATTTAGAAACCCATTAACCAAAACATAATACATTGGCGGTAACATTTCACTGCGGAGCTTTTTCATATCCGCAGTCAGAATGAGATAAGTGAAGTTTTCTTAAGCTCAGATCTAAAATTACCCCCAGGCGAAGGAGCCATAATGTCATATTTCAATAGACGGGATTTGAAACACACTTTTTTGCAATTACACTTGTATAGATATAATAAAGGCAGACGTCATCTCTCTCCCTCTCGCGCTTTCCCCTCTGTACAGTATGAGCCCCAGTGCGAATAACACACGGAGAGAATAAACTGAATTTTGATGGGCTTGCTACTGATATTGGCAGCGAGGAATAATGGCTGTTTAATTGCGGGGCTTTATTGTAGGCTGTGTCAGAGCGTAGGCAAGTAATTGCAATCATCAAACCTTTCTCAGACTCTCTGTATATTCCTGACCCCTGATCACCTGCCATCAAACCTATCTCATCCGGCGCACACAAGCATTTCACTGGCGATGATTAAAAATAAGAGGCATTCACACTCTGTCTCAGCTCTGAGAGCTAATTTAGCCTCCGAATATCAGAATTATAGCAGAAAACTAACTAGCAGCCTGGTGGGGAGAGAACTGAATAATAATTGATTTCCCTTTACTTGGTCTAAATGTCACTCCATAGTCAACACTGTCTTTTGAGTGTCCCACTGTTACTATAGGAGCCATCTCTCCCTACTATACCTGCTATCCCACAGTCACACTCCCTTCCCAGAGACTATTATCCACTGTTACTATAGACACCATCTCTCCCTACTATACCTGCTATCCCACAGTCACACTCCCTTCCCAGAGACTATTATCCACTGTTACTATAGACACCATCTCTCCCTACTATACCTGCTATCCCACAGTCACACTCCCTTCCCAGAGACTATTATCCACTGTTACTATAGGCACCATCTCTCCCTACTATACCTGCTATCCCACAGTCACACTCCCTTCCCAGAGACTATTATCCACTGTTACTATAGACACCATCTCTCCCTACTATACCTGCTATCCCACAGTCACACTCCCTTCCCAGAGACTATTATCCACTGTTACTATAGGCACCATCTCTCCCTACTATACCTGTTATCCCACAGTCACACTCCCTTCCTAGAGACTATTATCCACTGTTACTATAGACAACATCTCTCCCTACTATACCTGCTATCCCACAGTCACACTCCCTTCCCAGAGACTATTATCCACTGTTACTATAGACACCATCTCTCCCTACTATACCTGCTATCCCACAGTCACACTCCCTTCCCAGAGACTATTATCCACTGTTACTATAGACACCATCTCTCCCTACTATACCTGCTATCCCACAGTCACACTCCCTTCCCAGAGACTATTATCCACTGTTACTATAGGCACCATATCTCCCTACTATACCTGCTATCCCACAGTCACACTCCCTTCCCAGAGACTATTATCCACTGTTACAATAGGCACCATCTCTCCCTACTATACCTGCTATCCCACAGTCACACTCCCTTCCCAGAGACTATTATCCCACTGTTACTATAGACACCATCTCTCCCTACTATACCTGCTATCCCACAGTCACACTCCCTTCCCAGAGACTATTATCCACTGTTACTTTAGGCACCATCTCTCCCTACTATACCTGCTATCCCACAGTCACACTCCCTTCCCAGAGACTATTATCCACTGTTACTATAGGCACCATCTCTCCCTACTATACCTGCTATCCCACAGTCACACTCCCTTCCCAGAGACTATTATCCACTGTTACTATAGGCACCATCTCTCCCTACTATACCTGCTATCCCACAGTCACACTCCCTTCCCAGAGACTATTATCCACTGTTACTATAGACACATCTCTCCCTACTATACCTGCTATCCCACAGTCACACTCCCTTCCCAGAGACTATTATCCCACTGTTACTATAGGCACCATCTCTCCCTACTATACCTGCTATCCCACAGTCACACTCCCTTCCCAGAGACTATTATCCACTGTTATTATAGGCACCATCTCTCCCTACTATACCTGCTATCCCACAGTCACACTCCCTTCCCAGAGACTATTATCTACTGTTACTATAGGCACCATCTCTCCCTACTATACCTGTTATCCCACAGTCACACTCCCTTCCCAGAGACTATTATCCACTGTTACTATAGACACCATCTCTCCCTACTATACCTGGTATCCCACAGTCACACTCCCTTCCCAGAGACTATTATCCCACTGTTACTATAGGCACCATCTCTCCCTACTATACCTGTTATCCCACAGTCACACTCCCTTCCCAGAGACTATTATCCACTGTTACTATAGACACCATCTCTCCCTACTATACCTGCTATCCCACAGTCACACTCCCTTCCCAGAGACTATTATCCACTGTTACTATAGACACCATCTCTCCCTACTATACCTGCTATCCCACAGTCACACTCCCTTCCCAGAGACTATTATCCACTGTTACTATAGGCACCATCTCTCCCTACTATACCTGCTATCCCACAGTCACACTCCCTTCCCAGAGACTATTATCCACTGTTACTATAGACACCATCTCTCCCTACTATACCTGCTATCCCACAGTCACACTCCCTTCCCAGAGACTATTATCCCACTGTTACTATAGACACCATCTCTCCCTACTATACCTGCTATCCCACAGTCACACTCCCTTCCCAGAGACTATTATCCACTGTTACTATAGACACCATCTCTCCCTACTATACCTGCTATCCCACAGTCACACTCCCTTCCCAGAGACTATTATCCACTGTTACTATAGACACCATCTCTCCCTACTATACCAACTATAGGGTAAGTGTGAGTTAGAATGTGGTAGTTAGTGGTAGCCTGGGGTGGTAATATGAGTGAGACTGGAGAAAGTAGGCAGTACTTGGGACACACACAAAGCATTGCACTATGAAGTGGTATTTCAGTGTTTAGCAACATAAGTAATCTTATATTTTGCCTCAGAGCTGGTCCCTGTCTCAGCCCTTGTCGGACTGATTTCATTTGCTGTTCCGGTACCAGGCGTCGCACTCGTATTATTTCTTGGCTCTCCCATTATTTCTGCTCTTCTGCTAGTTTAGCATTTTGAATCGTGTGAATAACATTGTCTATAGTCATAGTGAAACATTTCGCTTAAACAGACGCATAATGACAGCTTCATCTTCACGCTTGTTAAATGCTGCCATAGTTACAGGTGACAGATGGAAATGAAAAAGTGGAGACTCAGCAAAAGCTGACTTACCCGAGCCTACGGGCAGTGAGTCTCTGGTAGTGAGGACAGTGTTGTATATTATCATGTGGCTTATGACAGCATAGGTCTACCTCTATCAATTGTACTGAAGTGTCCAAACTGGGCAGCCTGGGACCAATGTCCTGTGCTTAGTGTAATTTGAAAAAGTTACCAAACCATTAAAACATGTTTGTTGCATGTGTGTAAGAAAAACGCACCAGAAAACCAGTTGTATGTTCCCTATGATTGGTGAATATGCACTCCGGATATGTGTGGGATGGGACATGATGGTCCACTTGTTGCTATTCTGAAGGCTCAACAGTGAGCATCAACAGGTGCAGGTCAAAATGGAGCCCAATATTACAGCTCTGTCCTTTGTTCTATATGTACAGAACTGGGGCAATCTGCACACTGCTGACCCATGCTTCTATAGCTGTGCTCAAATAGCTGCAAGTGTCAATGGACCAAACTCCTATTATTACAAGTGGTGTTGCACCTACAAATCATAAATGAGCATCAAAGTCTCAGGAGGCTTGGTTAACCCATGAGCAGTAGGAACTAAGTCAAAGAAACATGGAACCCTTGATTTGAAGGGTTTCACCAAAAAGCCAAAATACCATTTATAGGCTCTTGGTTTCTAGTCACCAAGAGCTTTAATGACCCTCTAGGTTAGCAAAGAGCCTACTGTCTCTACTCAGTACTGGTTGTCCTTTGCTGGTCACCAAGACCTCAGTAAGGTTTCACTTGGTGGTCCTTAATTTCACGTCGCTGTATAACTAACCTACCCTATGTTAGAGGTCTTAGTAACTCTACTGTTATAATTTCTCAATTGGAGCTCAACAAATTTTAGTAGCACTCAATATGAAAACAGAAAAGAACCTTGTGACCTAATTATTATTTTATTAACATGTATTTATATAGCGCCAACATATTGCGTAGCACTGTGCCTAATACTTATACACCCTCAATTGCTGGGCATCAAAGAACCTACAGACCCTCCATTTAGATCACATCAGTCCTTGGTCACCAGAATCTTCCTCCCCACTATTTTCATTGTCATCAAACAACAAGCCTCTGTCTTGGTGATTGAGAAATGGAGTATTAAATTCAATACACAGAGAGATTATTGAAAGGGTTTTCAATACCAATATTGAAGACAGGAGGAATTAAGAACCTTCTCAAATGGCATGGGATCATGTCACCAACACCCACACCAAACAAGGGGCAAATAGGGAAGAGTCCTAAATTAAGTTATGGGAATGAACACAACACAAAGACCTAGGAGGAGAGTCACATATGTTCTTGGGGTACATTTCTTGGGTTGGAGTAGAATGGCTTCTTCTGAGCTCACCTTTAGTGAAGGACGCAAATTTCCGTGTTTCCGTGGCAGTGAATAAATTCGCAAAACTCTGGCGTCCAAAAAATTTCAACATTATTGGGACGCCCATTAACTTTAACATTGGTGTAAAAACTGACGCATGAGTCAAAATTTATGCAGGTGTCAAAATTCGAGTTTTGTGGGAGAAATTCGCCCATCACTACTCACCTTGTATGTTTCCCACCACAATGTCCAAGCACATTAGGTGAAGGTACGGCATTTTTACTTTGTTTAGCACGTGTCTACCCCCCATAAAAAGCCAAATTATCACCCGTATGCACTTCCATAAGTACAAGGTGGTTTGAGATCATCATTCCATAGTCACCATCGTCTTGAGCTGAATTCAGGTTTAATGTAAACTATTTCGATTTTTGACAACACACAGCAAACCGAAAAACATATATATGCGTAATTCTGTGTCATTTATATTTCATTTTCTTTTTATTTTATTAATGAATAGCTCTTTGCTGTGCTCCTTGATGCACCATGTTCGGTTTCAATTGGAAAAAGCACAAAACATACTTTGCCGCTCGATAGTTTATTCATGAAGTGTTTCATTGTAAGAACAGGGAGAATATTGAAGGGAACAGGCTAATATTACAGAGTGAAGCTGTCAGGGTTGGTTATCTGCCCCCTCGGCCAAAGGCTTTTTTTTACTTTAAATGGCATTTAGCAAAATGTTACAAGCGTTCCTACTGTGTCTCCAGCCTACCCCCCGCACAGCTACACCCACCATGGAGTCTATACTTGTTGTATCTGTGCTGACAGATGCCAGCGCACATCTCATCCCTAGTCATCAACTGTGTCACCCTCCATGATCATGAGCAGCAAGATCAGTCCTGGGCTACATTACATCTGCTGCTGGCCCCAGGCTAAGGCTATGCTAAATCTTCTGTGACCCTCCCCTTGAGATGAAGCTTTGAGAGCAGGACCTGAGAGTGTTAGAAGAGAAGAAAAGAGGGCAGATCTCTTGGGAAAGAAGAAAGTTCATGGGGTGAACCTGGTGGGAACGGCAGACCTTTTTATAAGGCCGCCAGTCAGTCGTGATCTTGAGTGAAAGAGACAACGTTTGTCTGCCTTGGTTCCAATTGTCTCCAATCTCCATCGAAAGAGCAAATGGCGAGTTGGGGTCAGAACGCCGATGTGGATTAACTCTTTATTTATGATGTATGATACAATCAGAGTAATGATAAAGGTACAACTATTGCCCGTGGATTAGTAAAAAAAGAAAAGGAATGACCCGCAAATAATACAGGGCTTATTATGAACCAAAGCAAAAATGTGCACCTTTTCCCACTATTTGCAATAGTACTTGCACTTCTACACATCCATTAACATCCCGACAATTTACCTATTGTGTCTAGTGATGCTGCTTCAGTCATTCCCACTATAAGTAATATGTGCTCACTTCAGTGTCGGAATGGGGTACTAGAGAACTTCACACCATGGGCCCACCAAATAGAGTCCTGCAGCGGGTCAGGTACACGTGGGTATGGTGTGGGTATAGACGTGGGTTGGCAGTTCTGTGGGTTTGCGGGTCATGGGTCGGGCCACGGGTCTTCTCAGTAGCGATTATTACTCATTTTTTTCTGATCACATCTACTTCCGATGATGTCACTTCCGGTTTAGAATGAGAGCACTTCCTGATTATTGATGGTCAGCGGGTCGTGGGTCCGGGTTACGGATAAGGTACTTGCGGGTCGGGTAGCGGGTCCAAGCAGATAAGAATGTGGTTTTCGGGTCCGGGTTGCGGATTGCAGGCTGCAGGTATGGGTCGGGTAAGGGCTCCAAAAAATGGACCCGCGCAGGACTCCACCAAACACATCTACACACTCCTGCTGCTGGGGCATCTACCCCCACCCCCCTCCTAACTTTCATCACCCCCACCCAACCCCCTATATACAGATGAACAGGGATCTCTCAACAACATATGGGGCTTAAGGCAAAAGTAAAGCTTTGGGCCCCCAAAAAAAATCGCATTAATTAATAATTGCTGCAGGTAACAATATTTGATTTTAAAGGGTGGTGGTCGCTTGCCAATATGTTGCCATCCACTCCATCTTCCATGATTTAGGCATTTTGCTGTTCCGTTTAGCCATAGCTACCTCCATAGTCCAACTACATTGCCACAGAAAATGGATAACGAGCATGTTAACCCCAGAGATGTCAATAATATTACTGCAAAAGTGGATGAGCACTGCAAATTCTCCAGACATACCAGAGATCACTGTAGAAAATGGATTATTAGAACATTAACCCCAAAGATGCATCAAAATGATTGGACAATGGGCATATTAACCTCACATGACAATCATTGTCCCCTTTTCAGTACAAAATAACCCAGACTTTTTTTAAGATCTCCTACTTGATTTGCCCAAAATAAGGATAAGGGGCAGCGAGGCTGATTTAATCACGGAACATTGGGTGCCGGATGAATAGTATTGTTTTTCTGGTGCTTTCGATGCCCCTTTGATGCATGGCTCTTGTAATTCCGTCCCAGACCCCAGCAGCGATAGCTCTTTTTATGATTCATTGTTTCTGAAAAACAGTTTTCTACTGGCCCTGACATCCTAAGGCTTTCCTTTAATTGAATTATAGGGTCTCTGCCGGCTCTCCGTGTTTCATACTAAGGAAATAGAAAATGTATCGCCATAGCCTCCCCTTTCCTTTAAGTACTCGCAGAAAGCCTATAAATTCAATTACAAAGACCCTCTGGGCACAGTGTCCTTTTGTTAAAGTTAAGGTGGACATTTCAAATATTTCAGCCGATCTCTCTCCGCTGTGTGATTATCACATCTAACCAAAGGGCAAATAGGCTTATGGAGATTCTAATGTTTTTCCTTCAAATAACATTATCTACTTGCCCTTGCCTTCCAAAGAATGGTTTTAGTGTGTTCATATATATTTTATTCATATATATTATGTACTGTATATACAGGGGGGAGAGGAGAATGAAGTAGAGGGAGAGCTGGAGAGAGATAAGAGGCTTGTTGCTTTTCAGTTCCGTCCGAGAGACTTCTGATAAATATCTATATATATATATACAATGCAATGGAAAGATGGGGATCCCTAACTGAACAGACTGTATAAATAGAACCCCTGGGACTCCAGTGAGTCTGTTTGAATCAGGCTGCTGACAGGTTTAAAGCAACTTAAAGCAAACAAATCATCTGAAAAGGATAAGTATTTCTTAACTGCTTTTTTATATTAAGGTTTATATTTAACTACTGTGGTTTAATTTTTTTTTAAAAGGTTTTTTTTTTTTTTTTTCTGTCTTGGGTGCTAAACAGCAAAGTTTGGTGTGCTAGTGAGCTTACAGCAAGTTTGTCACAACCTGCTTTACTTTGCAGTTTTCCCTCCGTTTGAGGGGGTGGGGTTTGATTAGTTGCACCTGAACAGACTGTATAAATAGAACCCCTGGGACTCCAGTGGAGCTTGCTCTAGTGTTAGCTTCTCTTAAGTGTTTGCTCGTTAAGTGGGGGATCTGTAAGTGGAGTTACAAACACCGGAGTTAAGTGGGGGATCTGTAAGTGGAGTTACAAACACCGGAGTTGAAAACTAAAGGAGGTTCAAACTACTGTAGGTCAAAAGTTTGTTCTAAACCCTCATTTTTTTTCTATATATTTATTTATATTTTTTCCTGTTTTGATCTGTAACTGGGATAATGAGTGCTAGCAAGATGGAAGGTCTGACTCAGTGCACAGTCTGTCATATGTATGCAGATTTGGAACAAGAGATCCAAAATGCTTACCTCTGTGGTGGATGTGAGCAAATTGCCACTTTGGAGGCTCAAGTTAGAGCACTAGAGCAACAAATTGCAACACTGCGGTCGATTGACAATCTTGAAAGGAGTCTTTTGCTCACTGAGCAGGACCTAGCGGGGTCAGATAGTTTGGGGGGAACAGAACAGCAGCAGGATATTGAGGCAGCTAGCTGGGTGACAGTTAGAAAATCTAAGGTGGGCAAAAGGAAAATGGAGGCTGATCCGGAGATTATACATCGCAACAAATTTGCCAGATTGTGTGAAGATGATGGGAGTATGAACTCTGGATTGGCAATTCTAGATGGGGCTGATCTCTCTAACAGCCGGGAGACCAGTTTCTCTAGTAGTGGTGGGGGGGAGAGTAGAGTCAGGCCTAAGCAGATTGTGGTTGTAGGGGACTCAATTATTAGGAAAGTGGATAGGGTAATTTGTCGTCCGGATCGCTACAACCGAACAGTTTGCTGTCTACCTGGTGCCAGGGTTCGGCATGTGGTTGATCGGATAGACAAATTATTGGGTGGGGCTGGGCACGACCCAGCTGTCTTAGTGCATATCGGTACTAATGACAAAATAAATGGTAGATGGAAGACCTTAAAGAATGATTTCAGGGATCTAGGCTCTAAGATCAAGGAAAGGTCTTCCAATGTAATCTTTTCTGAAATTTTGCCTGTGCCACGTGCAAGTTTAGGAAAACAGCGGGAGATTAGGGAGCTTAATGCGTGGCTCAAGTCTTGGTGCAGGAAGGAAGGGTTTGGGTTCCTAGAGCACTGGGCTGACTTTTCGTTGGGGTACAACCTATATAGCCGTGACGGTTTGCACCTCAATGGAAGGGGGTCCGCGGTGCTAGGGGAAAGAATGGCTAAGAGGTTGGAGGAGTGTTTAAACTAGGCAAGAGGGGGGTGGGTGAGATAAAGGATTATGGGGAAGCTAGTGTAGACGGGGTAGTGGGGTTAGTAAGGGGTCATGGGGGAGGAGTGAGGGGGGCATACAGTTTACCAGCTAAGGAGGTCCCTCTGTTACAAGGAAAACAGAATAATACTAACTTAACGTATAATTCTTCACTAAGTAATGCACATTTCAAAAGTAAAAGTAGTAACCTCCGCTGTATGCGGCAAATGCACGGAGTTTGTCAGGTAAAATGGGAGACCTAGAATTAATTGCATGCTCTAAAAATTATGATATAATTGGTATCACTGAGACCTGGTGGGATGAAACATGTGACTGGATTGTGAATTTAAATGGTTACACCCTTTTTAGGAGGGACAGAGGGATTAAAAAGGGTGGAGGAGTGGGTTTGTATGTAAAGCCTGAATTAAAGCCATGCGCTAAAGAAATAAAAATAGCTGGCACTGGTGAGGGTGTAGAATCACTCTGGGTAGAGATTTCGACTGGGCAAAAGGTATCAAAAAGAATTATCATTGGTGTATGCTATAAACCACCTCGTATAAGTGTCGAGTATGAAGCCCAGCTACTCTTGCAGATACAAGCGGCTTCACAGCTGGGTCAAGTTGTTGCTATGGGTGACTTCAATTATCCAGACATTGACTGGGGTAATGGGGTTGCTAAGACAGAAAAAGCTAGTAGGTTTGTAAATATGCTGAATGACAACTTTTTATTCCAGCTCGTTCAAGAACCTACTAGGAATAACTCTCTTTTGGACCTTGTAATAACTAACAATACTGAACTCATCTCTAACATTTGTGTGGGTGAGCATTTAGGGAATAGTGATCATAACATGGTCTCCTTTGAGATTCTGTTGCAGAAGCAATTCTATAAGGGAGTAACTAAAACACTAAATTTCAGACGTGCAAACTTTGACAGTATAAGGGCATCTCTGCAACATATTAAGTGGGAAATGCTTTTCACAGGGTTAAACACAGAACAAAAATGGGAAGTCTTTAAAATACTGCTTAATAAATATACTTGTCAGTATATTCCACTTGTAAGCAAGGAACGTCGTTGCAAAGCAAAACCTTTTTGGTTCAATAGAAGCGTTGGTGTTGAGGTGGGTAAGAAAAGACGTGCTTTTAAGGCTTTCAAGTTAGCTGGTACAGCCGAAACATTTATAAGGTACAAGGAGGCCAATAAATCATGCAAAGAAGCTATAAGGCAAGCTAAAATTGCTATAGAAAAGGATATTGCAGCGAGCAGTAAAAAAATCCCAAATTATTTTTTAAATATGTCAATAGTAAAAAAATGAAGCAGGAAGGGGTGGGACCCTTACTATCAGAGGGGGATCAGCTGGTTGATGAAAACAAAATAAAAGCGCAGATTCTGAACTCGTATTTTTCATCTGTTTACACAAATGAAGAACCAGTAAGTGAAGGTTTCCTTCTTAACACTCCCAATTCTAGTAATACAACTAATGATGCATGGTTCACACAAGAAGAAATTCAAAAGAGACTTGAACAGGTTAAGATTAACAAAGGTCCAGGGCCAGATGGTATTCATCCCAGGGTAATTAGCGAGCTTAGCTCTGTGATTGCCAAACCTCTTTACTTAATTTTTCAGGATTCATTGAGATCTGGTATTGTGCCAAGAGACTGGCGAATTGCTAATGTGGTGCCTCTATTCAAAAAAGGATCCCGTTCTCAGCCTCAAAACTATAGGCCAGTTAGTCTGACGTCAGTATTAGGAAAGCTTTTCGAAGGGTTAATAAAGGATAAGATACTGGACTTCATAGCAAATCATAATACTATGAGTTTGTGCCAGCATGGTTTTATACGTAATAGATCTTGCCAGACTAACTTAATTTCTTTTTACGAGAATGTAAGTAGAGACCTCGATTCTGGGATGGCAGTGGATGTGATTTACTTAGACTTTGCTAAAGCATTTGATACAGTGCCACACAAAAGGTTACTGGTTAAATTAAGGAATGTTGGCCTGGAACATAGTATTTGTACCTGGATAGCGAACTGGCTAAAAGATAGACTACAAAGAGTGGTGGTAAATGGAACATTTTCTAATTGGACCAGTGTTGTTAGTGGAGTACCGCAGGGCTCTGTACTAGGTCCCTTGCTTTTCAACTTGTTTATTAATGACCTGGAGGTGGGCATTGAAAGTACTGTTTCTATTTTTGCAGATGATACTAAATTGTGCAGAACTATAGGTTCCATGCAGGATGCTGCCACTTTGCAAAGTGATCTGTCTAAACTGGAAAACTGGGCAGCAAACTGGAAAATGAGGTTCAATGTTGATAAATGCAAGGTTATGCACTTTGGCAAAAATAATATAAATACAAGTTATACACTAAATGGCAATGTGCTGGGAGTTTCCTTAAATGAAAAGGATCTAGGGGTCTTTGTAGATAACACGTTGTCTAATTCTGGGCAGTGTCATTCTGTGGCTACTAAAGCAAATAAAGTTCTGTCTTGCATAAAAAAGGGCATTAACTCAAGGGATGAAAACATAATTATGCCTCTTTATAGGTCCCTGGTAAGGCCTCATCTGGAGTATGCAGTTCAGTTTTGGACTCCAGTCCTTAAGAGGGATATAAATGAGCTGGAGAGAGTGCAGAGACGTGCAACTAAATTGGTTAGAGGGACGGAAGACTTAAATTATGAGGGTAGACTGTCAAGGTTGGGGTTGTTTTCTCTGGAAAAAAGGCGCTTGCGAGGGGACATGATTACACTTTACAAGTACATTAGAGGACATTATAGACAAATGGCAGGGGACCTTTTTACCCATAAAGTGGATCACCGTACCAGAGGCCACCCCTTTAGACTAGAAGAAAAGAACTTTCATTTGAAGCAACGTAGAGGGTTCTTCACAGTCAGGACAGTGAGGTTGTGGAATGCACTGCCGGGTGATGTTGTGATGGCTGATTCAGTTAATGCCTTTAAGAATGGCTTGGATGATTTTTTGGACAGACATAATATTAAAGGCTATTGTGATACTAAACTCTATAGTTAATATAGGTATGGGTATATAGAATTTTAATTAAAAGTAGGGAGGGGTGTGTGTATGGATGCTGGGTTTTCATTTGGAGGGGTTGAACTTGATGGACTTTGTCTTTTTTCAACCCAATTTAACTATGTAACTATGTAACTGGCAACCTTCAAGTGGTAGTTAAAAGTTAGCCAGTGGATAGCCAGATAGCCAGAGATATCCTGAAAAGATAGTTCTAGACTTGGGGTACCTAACCCTTTTTTTTTATTTGTGAGCCAAGTTGAAATGTAAATAGAGTTGAGGAGCAACACAAGCATGAAAATAGTTCCAGGGTGGTGCCAAATGAGGACTTGGGTTGGCTATTTGGTAGCCCCTATGTCAACTGGCAGCCTACAGGAGACTCTGTTTGGCAGTACACCTGGTTTTTATGCACCAACACTTGCCTCCAAGTGTGGGATTTAAAAATAAGCACCTGCTTTGAGGCCTCTGGGAGCAACATCCAAAGGTTTATGGAGCAACATGTTGTTCATGAGCTACTGGTTGGGGATCACTGGTCTAGACCTGCATATGTAGTGGCGTAGGCAGAATTATTGTAACATATGGTATCCCAAAACCCAGAGCAAACCACAAGGTTGGGTTTCGGCTTACACTTCTGCCTATAGCAGCCGCCTTTGGCTTCAGGAGGAGCCCTCCGCTACTCAGATGCCGCCAGGTCTTAAAGGACCAGTAACATCAAAAAATGAAATTCTTTTAAAGTAATAAAAATATAATGTAATGTTGCCCTGCACTAGTAAAACTGCTGTTTTTGCTTCAGAACCACTACTATTGTTTATATAAATAAGCTGCTGTGTAGCAATGGGGGCAGCTATTCAAAGGAGAAAATGCTCAAGTTACACAGCAGATAGCAGATAAGCTCTGTAGAACATAATGCTATCTGTTATCCATTATTTATCCTGTGCCATATAGCCGTTTTTCAATTTCCGCCATTGCTACTCAGCAGCTTGTTGATATGAACTATAGTAGTGTTTCTGAAGCAAACACATCAGTTTTACCAGCGCAGGGCAACACTACATGATATTTTCAGTAACACTTTCAGTTTTTGGTGTTACTGGTCCTTTAAGGACTCCATCGACGGGCCAATAAAAGCTGCGGAC
Organism: Xenopus laevis; assembly: GCF_017654675.1. NCBI lineage: Eukaryota > Metazoa > Chordata > Amphibia > Anura > Pipidae > Xenopus > Xenopus laevis. Next base: position 228,234,855 of record NC_054371.1, read on the forward strand.
AGACCGAGTCAGCAGCTCATTGGCCCGTGTTGGGCCATCCAACGGGCGTCCCTGCTCGATATCTGGTGGAAAGTCAGCCAGATGCCAATCGGGGAGGTTAAAAAATCCCATCAGATTGCGGTCCCGCGATGACCGTCCGCTTGGCCTCCATTGTGATTCCATCGATGGGCCAAAGGGCCCATGTTCGGATTAGCCCGATATCGCCCACTTCAATGTGGGCATATCGGGGAGAGATCCGCTCGTTTGATCTCCCTGTGTATGGCCACCGTAACCTTAACAGTGAGAGAACCAAGGTGGAAGCTCTGGGCAGGCAAGGGAACCATAATGTATACAGGAAAAAAGGGGAACAAGGAGCATGTTCAAGGGACAGGCCGGGTCAATACCAAACAGCCAATATGGTACCAACTCTTTGTACTCTCTGAATGTGGCTCGGGGGTACAAAAGTTTTGGGGCCCCGTTCTAGGGTTTCATATGTATTGGCATAGCCAGTGTAATCCTTAAGTGGTGTCTTTAGTGCTTCAAATGTATTGGTGTAGCTAGAGATTTCCTAAAGTTAGTAGGTCTAGGGTTTCATGTTGATTTGTGTAGCCAGTTTTATCCCAAAGATTGGTCTCTTTGCAGCCACCTGCTAAGCTTCATTCCTACATGTTATTAGACAGAGTATGTGAATTTCATCAAACTGTGAAATGTATAATAATAATATTCCACACAGGGGCAGCGTCTATTGTATTTATATTTCCCCTTTAAAGACGTGAAATGATTCAAATAAAGGGAGCAGTAAATGAACTGACCACATTTCTGGTTTGATTTCTGAATGCCCTGGTGGTGCTGTATCTCCTTTTACAGACTGGTAACAAGAATTTCACATAATCCCCTATACAATTAAACATAGCAGAGCAATCTCATTACGCAAGACGTGCTTTGCCAGGATCCTGTTTAGCTTCTATCAGATGCCTGATTCCCAGCCAGTTATGAGCTTGGCACTCCTGTTGCGCGACACTCGTTCTCTGCCTCGGGGCTTTCGTAATGGGCCATTCACCAAGGGGGATTATTCAGGTGCTGCTCAATAGAGCATATACTAACACATCGAATGACCCATTGCTCGGGATTAAATATGCCACACTCCACTAACACGAGGCATTTTATGTACTCTATTGCTTTGCGAGGCAATCACACCAGCAGGAGAGTGGAACAAGGGATGGCAGTGGCAATGATACAGATCTGGAAATATTGGGCATATATATAGTCAACTGTCTTATTTCCCACCCAGACGCAGATCGCTGCGCAGCAATGGTTTCATAGCACTAGCGTGAGCTTGACTGGGGCTTCCAGACAAATTTTATTCTACTTAGAAATGTACAAAATCACTGAGGAGATGTTTTCTGACCCAAGTTCCCAGATATTTATCATTGTATAACACTCCTGATATTCAAGGGTATCCCAGATATTTATCATTCCTCTTGATATCCGAGGGTATACCACATAGTTATCATTATTCCTCTTGATATCTGAGGGTATCTCAGATAGTTATTGTTCCTCTTGATATCTGAGGGTATCCCAGATAGTTTTCATTGTTTCTCCTGATATCCAAGGGTATCCCAGATAGTTGTCATTGTTCCTCTTGATATCTGAGGGTATCCCAGATAGTTGTCATTGTTCCTCTTGATATCTGAGGGTATCCCAGATAGTTGTCTTTGTTCCTCTTGATATCTGAGGGTATCACACATAGTTGTCATTGTTCCTCTTGATATCTGAGGGTATCCCAGATAGTTGTCATTGTTCCTCTTGATATCTGAGGGTATCCCAGATAGTTATCATTGTTCCTCCTGATATCCAAGGGTATCCAAGATAGTTGTCATTGTTCCTCTTGATATCTGAGGGTATCCCAGATAGTTGTCATTGTTTCTCTTGATATCTCTGGGGTATCCCAGATAGTTATCATTTCTCCTCCTGATATCCAAGGGTATCCAAGATAGTTGTCATTGTTCCTCTTGATTTCTGATGGTATCCCACATAGTTATTGTTCCTCTTGATATCTGAGGGTATCTCAGATAGTTGTTGTTCTTCTTGATATCTGAGGGTATCCCAGATAGTTATCATTTCTCCTCCTGATATCCAAGGGTATCCAAGATAGTTGTCATTGTTCCTCTTGATTTCTGATGGTATCCCACATAGTTATTGTTCCTCTTGATATCTGAGGGTATCTCAGATAGTTGTTGTTCTTCTTGATATCTGAGGGTATCCCATATAGTTGTCATTGTTCTTCTTGATATCTGAGGGTATGTATCAGATAGTTATTGTTCCTCTTGATATATAAGGGTATCTCTCAGATAGTTATTGTTCCTCTTGATATCTGAGGGTATCCCAGATAATTTTCACTGTTCCTCCTAATATCCAAGGGTATCAAAGATAGTTGTCATTGTTCCTCTTGATTTCTGGGGGTATCCCAGATAGTTATCATTGTTCCTCCTGATATTCAAGGGTATCCCAGATAGTTGTCATTGTTTCTCTTGATTTCTGGGGGTATCCCAGATAGTTATCATTGTTCCTCCTGATATTCAAGGGTATCCCAGATAGTTGTCATTGTTTCTCTTGATTTCTCGGGGTATCCCAGATAGTTATCATTGTTCCTCCTGATATCCAAGGGTATCCCAGATAGTTGTCATTGCTTCTCTTGATTTCTCGGGGTATCCCACATAGTTATCGTTGCTTCTCCTGATATCTGAGGTTATCCCACATAGTTTTTGTTCCTCTTGATTTCTGAGGGTATTCTAGATAGTTTTTCATTGTTCCTCCTGATATCCAAGAGTATTCCACATAGTAATCATTGGCTAGACTGATATCCAATATCCAAGGGTAGCCCAAATAGTTATCATTGTTTTTGCTGATAGCCGAAAGTATCTCAAAATTATGAAGAAGCAAAGCAATTTTTTATGCATTTCTATTTCTATTTACATTTAAGTAGAAAAAAAACATTTATAGAGCTTTGAATCATTCACCCTCCCATTCCATTTGGATCCGTGTAAGTAAAATTTGGGAAATTCTCCAAGCGGAAAGAATAATTAATTCCCCTTTTTATTATTTTTTTCCCTGCCGTTTATGTTGTGTCCCCAATACACCAAACAATAACAAAGGGACAGGGAAACAGTTCTCATTTCTTATTATAATGCCGATCTTCTTGTTCTCTGCCCAGAAACGAAATGGCCCCGGTCATCTGGCAGCAAACTGGCTGGCGACTGGATCGTCATAAAAAAAAACGCCAGCGCAGAGAAAATGTAAATATTTAATGAAGTGCCGCACCAGGAGATGGGCAGTTGTTCATTAAGGCCTGATTGGCGGTGCCGCTAGTGCCCAACAGGAATCATCAGTTCCTAATGAACAAGTCATTTAATATGTTTCTATTTTCACTGTAATCTGACCAATCAGCCGCCTGCACTTGTCACATCCCACCTTTCCTCATGTTTGTTGTTTTAATATAACCTGAACTTTCTTATCTACAAGTTGCCCACCCGCTTGCCCATTTTCTGATCTGGGGGGCCGTGAGCTATGCCAATGCCTGTGCCATGAAACATGTGTATTATCCTGAAGCACCCATGGGAGTCAATTCATAAATTCTTTCTTCAGACCCAGCCCAAAGTTCCGTTAGGGTGACATTTCTGTCCTGGGTACCCCTGGATATCGGTAACCTTGTTATGAGCTAAGGGGGCCGAGTCTGAAGGTCAGTTAGGGGGAGATTTGGGGTGAGTGCTTATTTGTACCCTGGGTACCCCTGGAACTATAGCAGGGTGACTGTTACCCCAATGTTTCTATTTATCTGTAACCTTGTTATGAGCTAAGGGGACCCAGTCTGAAGGCCAGTTAGGGGGAGATTTGGGGTGAGTACTTATTTGTACCCTGGGTACCCCTGGAACTATAGCAGGGTGACACCCCAATGTTTCTATATATCTGTAACCTTGTTATGAGCTAAGGGGGCCCAGTCTGAAGGTCAGTTAGGGGGGGATTTGGGGTGAGTGTTTATTTGTGCCCTGGGTACCCCTGGAACTATAGCAGGGTGACTGTTACCCCAATGTTTCTATATATCTGTAACCTTGTTATGAGCTAAGGGGGCCCAGTCTGAAGGTCAGTTAGGGGGAGATTTGGGGTGAGTGCTTATTTGTGCCCTGGGTACCCCTGGAACTATAGCAGGGTGACACCCCAATGTTTCTATATATCTGTAACCTTGTTATGAGCTAAGGGGGCCCAGTCTGAAGGTCAGTTAGGGGGAGATTTGGGATGAGTGTTTATTTGTACCCTGGGTACCCCTGGAACTATAGCAGGGTGACACCCCAATGTTTCTATATATCTGTAACCTTGTTATGAGCTAAGGGGACCCAGTCTGAAGGCCAGTTAGGGGGAGATTTGGGATGAGTGTTTATTTGTACCCTGGGTACCCCTGGAACTATAGCAGGGTGACACCCCAATGTCTCTATATATCTGTAACCTTGTTATGAGCTAAGGGGGTCCAGCCTGAGATCAGTTAGGGGGAGATTTGGGGTGAGTGCTTATTTGTACTCTGGGTACCCCTGGAACTATAGCAGGGTGACTGTTACCCCAATGTTTCTATATATCTGTAACCTTGTTATGAGCTAAGGGGACCCAGTCTGAAGGCCAGTTAGGGGGAGATTTGGGGTGAGTGTTTATTTGTACCCTGGGTACCCCTGGAACTATAGCAGGGTGACACCCCAATGTTTCTATATATCTGTAACCTTGTTATGAGCTAAGGAGCTCTAAGCACAGGTTGATCCTCCAAGGTAGACTTAATATTCAGTGCATTACTAACCTTCCACCCCCTTCCTACACACAATTTCATCTCTGCAAGTGGCCCCTCTATACACAGGGCCCAGAGCAGCCAACTGTGCTTGGACCCCCTGATTATACGTGTGGCTGTGCACAAGTGCTGCTGTACCATTAGATTACAGTAAGTACAAAGAAAACACATGATCCAGCGCCGCACTGTAAGCCCTTAAACCTGGTGCCACGGCGCTGAGAGACAAAGGGAAAAAAATATAGATTTGACTGCCTATTAATTTAAATCAAAGCCCCAGAAGAAGCCAATGAACTGTAATTTATGAGCTGTCAAATCCTGAAAAATTCCTTTTGACACTTTGTACTTTCGGTTATTACAGGCTTTCCTGCGGGGAGATGGCGAAATCCTACACGGAGCCTCATAATACAGAAAGCCGGGGGTGGAGCCATAATTATGTTTTCAGTTTGGAACCTTCCATTTCCCCCATTTAATCATTTCACCTGCGCACCTAACTCCCTATCAATTTGAGGGTCAGGGGGTGACCCGTTCGGCACAATTCATTCTTGCGACGCCGGAACAATAGAGACAGAAAATGTATAGCGATATAAATAGGCTCTGATCGCTGCCGGAACCTTGTTCCGAAAAATACAATATAAACTCCAATTCTGTTAACTCCTTCTCTGCCGCAGACACGTCATGGGAGTAAATAAAGGCAGACTCATAGGAAAGGAATGTATTTAAAGGGAAACTACACCCAAACGCAGTTTTTTTGCACAATCAACATGTCCCCGATATTAAAAATATTCAGGGAAATGTATTTGTAAATGTAATTGCTATTGAAAGCCGTGCCTGTCTGGCTGATTCGATGCTCAATGATCGCCAACCAGTTGCTCGTGAGTAACATGTTGCTCTCCAACCCCTTGAATGTTGCTCTCAGAGTCCTCAAAGCAGGGGCTTAATTTTGAATCCCAAGCTTGAAAGAAAGTTTTAATTGAATAAAAACTAAGTATAGTGCCAATAAGAGCCTCCTGTCAGCTGCCAGTCCACATAGGGGCTATCAAATAGCCCATGGGACTTATTTCATTCTTGTGTTTCTCCTCAACTCTTTTTACATTTGAATGTGGCTCACAGGTAAAAAAAAAAAAAAGGTTGGGGGCGCCTGCTCCAACTGCTGCAAAAAATGTTGCAAGTCAAGTGAATAAAAGACCTGGAAGAGAACAGGGCCCTAGGGCCTAACAATTGGTTCAGCCTGATTTTGTCTATATTAGAGATGCTTAGATTTCAATAGGCAAAAATGTTTTTTTTTGGGGTGGGGGATCCCTTTGATTCCATGAGGTGCACTTCTGATTGGTGCTGAGCAGATTATTGTTACTAAATATGGTAAATTTTTATAAAATAATGGATTTTGGTCATGGAATTGTTTCCTGTGCCTTGCTGAGCTTTCTTACCAAAATGCCTGGACCCGGGCAAGCACAGTTCCAGCTGCAACCCAATGGGGCCATTTCTTTGACCCTAAAAGCAAGTATAAAGCACTGCGTATCTTGACAGCGCTATATAAATAAATGATGATGATGATGATGGTATAACAACACTAAGGGGTGCAAATGTGCCAGGGGCATAAGGTAGCCCTATACTTGCCACCTGGATACATGCTTCCCCTTCCCCACCCCTAATAAATGCAACTGGATCCCTGGGAGGAACATACAGTAGGTTTCTGCCAATTCTTCAATGTGCAGACTGTACCCCTGTTTGTGCACTTTCCGCCTTGCACTTGTTATATGACCCCCAAGACTCAGTCTAGACAAGCAATGCAACAGCCGATAGTCAGTAAAGTGATATGGCAACACCAACTTCCCTAGGCAAGACATATGGCAACATTGAAAAAAATTGGTGGAATTACACTTATAGCTTTTGTCTAAAAACTATGGAGGCTGCTAATTAAATTGATGGCTGTTCTGTGTCTAAAAAGGCTATTTTATCATGCAAAGGAATATGCGTATTAACAGCTGATCTTGGTGATGCTGCTGGAGGATGCTGGGAAATGTAGTTCAGTCGCAGATGAGGCTCCACAGGTTGCAGATGTCACAGTATCTCTGACTAGGAGAACAGCACCAGGCATTACAGATGAAAAAAAACAGGAAAAAAAAGATTAGAGCAGCCATCAGGAGAGAGATCCATTCAAAAGCCATAAGAGGCGACGGGGAAGGGCGCGCATGGTTCATTTAGATCAGCCTCCGGGGTGTCATAAGGCTCCAAGAGCTTCACAAAGTGCTGCTGAGCGACTTAAGAAACTCCGGAAGTGTTTTAATGAACCATTTCTCCCCAAGCCCTGGAGTGCCTGATCATTGCTATTATACTATGAAAAATAACCGCACACCAAGGAGCATAGCGATTTAGAGGCTTCCATTGGCTTGGGGTGAGGCCAAATTTCCCGTCGTTGCTTGATTTTGCTCGTGATGGATTCTTGTATTTACATCTTTGCTTGCATATCCAAGCCAGCCCTGATTACAGGAATCACGGGCAAACCTAGAGGCTGGAACCCTTCTGAGTGCCATAAAAGACTCTGCGTTATGGTGGCCCCAATGTTTCTGACCTCCGATAATGAAACCAAAGGAAGGAGAAGTTTGAGGCTCAGTCCAAACCTCTTGCTCAAAATAGTTTAAAATGAGGTCACATAGCCGGCTTTTACCCAAAGCTCTTTAGCCTTAAGCATCTGGCATAGGGCAGGTAGTAGGTACAAAGCTGTATTTCCAGAGCCTCAAAAGAGCAACTAGAAGCTGCTAGAGCTCTATAATCATAATATAAATAGCCCTTTAGATGATGTTGAATGGCAAAAGAAGGGTCCCAGTTTGGACAATACTGATATACAGTATAGTGTTACTGTCTCCGCCCTTCTCCATCCAGTTGTCTCCATTTTGCCCTCACCCACCTGTTGCTATCTGTATACTTTCTCCATCTTGCCCTATTGTTGAGATCTTACCCAACTGTCTTCACCTTGCTCTAGAGTTGACATCTCACCCTGCAGTTGTTATCTTGTCCTACTGTCTTTCTCTTGACCTACAGTGACTTCTATCCCCCAGGTACCAGGGCAGTTTGTTTTTTTAATTCCATAAAGGCAGTTCTTTCTATGTCTCTGACTCACTAAATTGGTAGTGAAACAGTAGGAACTCCCATCAATGCCATGCCATATGCCATATTTTGGTGTTGTTACAGAACAGCAGTTTTAAATATGGAGAGTATAGGACTGCTAGGAAGTGTAATATAAATACAGCTTAGAGTAGGATAAGATAAAGATAGTAGGACAAGATGAAGATAGTAGCACAAGATGAAGATAGTAGGACAAGATGGAGACAGTAGGACAAGATAGAAACAGTAGGACAAGATGAAGATAGTAGGATAAGATGGAGACAGTAGGAGAAGATGGAGACAGTAGGACAAGATAAAGACAACAGAACAGGATGGGAAGATGGAGACAGTAGGGCAAGATGGAGACATTAGCACAAGATGGAGACAGTAGGACACATTGGAGACAGTAGGGCGAGATGAAGACAACTTCGGAGACAGTATGGCAAGATGAAGACAGTAGGACACAGAGACAGTAGGGAAAGATAAAGACAGTAGGACAGTATGGAGACAGTAAGGCAAGATGGAGACAGTAGGGTAAAATGGAGACAGTAGAATAAGATGGAGAAAATAGTACATGGTAGGAACAGCAATGGAGATAGTAGAGCAAGATAGTGAGAGTAAGAGCAGATAAGAACATAGGGAAAGATGAGACAAGCAGAGTGAGATGGAGACAGTAGGGCAAGATGGAATCACTGAAGTGATTGACTATTACGGATATTTGTATTCCTATGATGGAGGATGTAGTTCCATGACTGTTGTTTTTGAGTTGGAGTAATGTGCCCTTTCCATAAAAAGCAACATGGCAGCTCTCAATGAGTACATATACATATACAGTGGCAGAGAAGGAAGGTGCTTCATTAATATACAGTAAGTGACACTTTCCTTTGTAAAATGAGGAAACAGATAAAAGATGCACACTGTTTATAATTCTGGTATTTTGTCCCCTTAAACAACGGGGAAAACTGGAAGTGGATGAGCCTCACGCTTGAGAAAGTCACGGATCCATGTTAAATTCTCCCATCTTTATTCCCCTCTCAAAAGAAATTGAATTTTTAAGCACCCCGAACAAGGGATTAGCGATTGGCAGCTCCTCCGCTCTTTGTCTCCTTTTTTTTTTCCTTTCCCCCCCCCCACCCTTTTTTTGCGAATCCTATTTAATCACAGAGTTTAATATTAAGCGAGGTCTGGCTGCGCCGTCTGTCTGGGCGCCGAGCGGGAATGATAGAGACGAGGGAAGGGAGATAGCACTTAAGTTGGAGCAATTGTGAAGAAGCGTTTCAATTACCCTTTGTGAAGTCTTGAAAGAGCCATCGTTAATTTGATGTGAAAAGTCATTAGGGCAGAAGCGAGGGGGAAAATATGGCCCTTTTTTCTTTTTTTTTAACAAGTCGCATCAGCGCGCTCGTATTTTGCACTGAAATATAATGAAATATCTGCATAAAGATGATTGTTTCCCATAGTCTTCTATATAGAAATAAACCTATGGGATGTATATATATATATATATATATATATATATATATATATATATATATATATATATATATCCCTCCCATCATGCCCCTGTCTATAGGTTTATATACACAGGCCCCCCAGATTTAGGTGGGCCCCCCAGGGACAGATCAGGCCGTTTAGTCTGGATGCTGATTACATTGTATATACAGAGGCCCAAGGAATCCATCACCTGAGCAACGTGTTTTATCATCCTGTCATACACACTCCTG